>NW_027272261.1:0-600000 GCF_040938485.1 Diadema antillarum
TGCTATTAGAGAATAACGAAAATGTTACCTGTCTTACTGTACGAAAACAGAGTTTTAACCTGAAGCTTTGCTTTGTTATTTTTTACGATTATAACTTTGGGCATGTGCTTTCAAAGCATTGAACTGTTTCGGAGCTGTTCTGTTTGGAACTGACAAAATAAACGGAACACAGAACCCATCTTCCTCACCGTCCCATAGTATCATGGTTGTGTGTGTTCTCAGCATCCTTCGAGGAAATCCATCGTTAATTCTCTTTTCTTTGTTTTCTTTCCTTTACTTTTTTTTGGGGGGTTAGGCACCAAAACGTCCATGAGGTGTTCGTACCGTATCCATCACTTCGTCTTTCGCACATGCGCAACCGAGTCACATGTGCTTTAAATCCTAAGATTTTTTTTTTTTATCTCCACCGGCCGGTCCTCTCCTGTGACTCCTCAGGCCGATTCTGAATGAAAAGAAAATACTTTTCTAACCTTTTCAAGACCTAATTTTTCCTTCTATTCTCGAAGGGAGGTCAAAATTAATGAAAAAGGTAACCTTGGTCACAGGTGACTTCAGTCTGTAAGGACAAGACAGAGAAGATGTTTTAAGAACGCATCGGAGATCCTCCCCCCCCCCCACACACACATACACACAAACGCGCTGAGATTCCTCTCATCTTATCTTACAGGTTTTCATCGCTTTGAACGAGGCCGATTTTCATCCCGCCCCTTTTTTGTTTCGACATATTTGAACGTGAAAATGCCGCTTCGTATTGGTTGACAGGTAGTAAAAAAAAAGCACACTCAGTCGAGCCATCTTTCATGAAGAGGTCTCCATGAAATTGAATTTCCAAATGTAACTCCGACGAAATTACTTTTGACAACAGAAGAGGAGCCCCTTGCTCTGAAGTGACGTCACAATCCATCGTCGTACATACAGATAAAGGAGAGCTGCCATGACGTGACAAAGGTTGTCACGTCGGCTGAAGCTCTGCCTTCTTTAACTCCGTCAAGTCCCGCATCTCAAGCAGTCTTACAACGTGAATAGACTGGTCGTTTGGACTAGCGAAAATTGCTCACAAATGGGTTGTCTCTAGAAATCACCCGGCGACCGAAAACACAAGATTTGACAGAAGGAACATAATTGACCAGACACAGACAGCTCTTTCTTTCAACGATGACTTGTGGCCTCATTTATTCAGCTGTTTTTCAGTCTTTTTATTGTTGAAGTGCTTTTTTTACAATTAGAGATGTTATTCCCAAAGGTTCGTTATTTCGGAATTTGTGACTTTGCATCACAAAACCAACAAAAAGTCGCACCCCTTGATTTTACGTGAGGACTGAAAAGAGGTGAAAAGGATCAGCAAAGTCAATCTTGAGTTTTTTATATTTTCTGAAACAGCTATCCTTCTTCTACATTATTCCTTAATTTGGGATCATAAAATGAATGGGAAAGTGTGTTTTCAGCTGTTTTTCTACATTTTTTTTTTGTTTTTTTTTTTCGTGTGTAAAGTATAACGAGACCAGGCATGTCTTTTCGGAGACTCCTTTTTATTTCTTGTAAAAACTATGCACACTCTTCACTTTCAACTCTAATAACTTTTGAAAGGATAAGGATACTGCTTTGAAAGTTGATATTGATCATGGGTAGGATGTGTTAATCATGCTCAATTTTCAGCTTAATCTGATAATCCCTTCGTTGTTGTTGCTGCGGTGGTTTACATCATGTTTTTTGTCCTATCTATCGCACAGCTAGCACGGTTTGGCAAAGATTAAGGACTTGAATAGACTCAATTTCTCAGTTTACACTTTTCCAGAGTGTGTGCTTTCTTTCAAATATTTAAATAGGGTGTACACGAGAGTCCATTTGTATTGAGTCATACATCATTCTAAGGCTTAGATTCTGCTCTTTCAAAGTTTGCCCCCCCCCAAAAAAACAACAACAACAAAACAAAACAAAACAAAACAAAACACATGTCTGGCGACTTTTTGTTGGTTTTGTGATGCAGGGCCATATTTATTCCGAAAATAAGATGAGGTTCGTTATTCCGAAGTTTCGCTGATCCGAAAATTATATAAAGTACGCCTACGTTCGTCCGTTAATCTGAAAATGAGTAAAAAATCCATAAATTAAAAGAAGGTGCGAACTACTATAACGAACCTTCAAATTTATGAAACATAGGGCTACTATTGCCTTTTCAGATTAACGAACCTTTTTTTTTTCATTTTCTGATGAATGAATCTTCGGAATAGCAAATCTTATTTCATTTAAGGAAGTACGAACCCTTGGAATATCGAATCTTTGGAGTAACTAATATCATTTTATTTTCGTATTATCGAACCTTCGGAATAACAGATCTTCCGAATAACGAACTGTTACCGTTTGAAGGTCACCCAATCTTTGAGTAAGCGCCATGGGTATCTCGAATATAACTGAACTGGTCACGTGACAATATCGTTGCTTTCTTGGCATTCTGGACACTGCTGGAAGAAAACAGCATGATGTACATATACTGAAAGACGGGAACTACTTTTCCTTGACAACCTCTGCACTGATAATGTGTAATGATAACCATGCCACCTATCATTTATGTGCACAATGACAAAATGTGTGACTTTGGTAACTGCTGAATAAAGAAGGGAAGGAGAGTTTAGGTCATGTAAGCTATAACCTAGACTATCATTTGACTGTTCCTCCTTTCTAGGTCACGTCCAAGGACTCGCCGATCCTGAGTGACATACCCCATCCCGTCCCATCCCGCTGAAACTATGCATGTACATGTACATTATGAGAATAATCTGAAAATTCTGTCTGATTCGAGTTATGCTGCTTAATACGAACCCTGCTTGGGACTGTACATGTCAAGTAACATGCTTTACTAGCAATGTTCTATTTTGGATTTGTGCATAATTCAAAAAGTCAAGTGGACGTTTATGGAAAACTATAAAATTTCTCCCATATTTTGATTTATGGATTGAATATATAAACTGCCTGAAATGCCTACTCATGGTGTAGCTGCCAGTTTAAACTTTACTGTGCTATGGCTTTGACCAACTAAATGCCATGAACCCTCTCTTCTCTATCTGATTTGACGGAAAACGAAACCTCACGGCAGATAAGAGCGTCATTGTGTTTCGATATAAACAGATATGCGCCATCCAGCATCACCGACGGATCTTTCCTGCTGCATTCTGGTTTAAATATGTCCTATCTTCTCCTCACTAAACGATTTAGCAATACGGAGCATGCACACAGCGCAACATTCATGATTTACTGAATAATAAATTGTGATGCCACGAGGTCTGATCGATTTGACGCGAGTTGGAGGGGGTAGGTTTTTTGATCTGCGGAAGGAGCAAGCGAAGGCTGCCTTTCGGTGATTCGTCAAGATATTGAATGCAGACCTCAAATATTTCCAACAACTTATTAGATGTCTGCTCTGCATCATGTGTCAATTATCCAATTTAGAAAATATCACTTGCAATATGTTCCACCGATATCGGGCCATAATGCATACACCATGGATTCCATGGCGAAACGAATTGTTAATACAGCATCTTTTTTTTTCTGCCTTCTTCCCGACATTTCACGAAAGCCTGCGACGAATTACGGCCGCTGAAATATGAGATTTCACGCGACTATGCAAAAACAGGGATACCAGCAAAAAAGCCAATTTAGTTTTGACCAAAGTGACTGATGTTAGTCGGAGTTCGTAGACTCCCAGCCCCTGTAAATTGCACGCGAGGGACCATGAAAGATGAATGGTGTTGACTGCTTCCTCTGCAGCCACGGTTCTGCCTGATTTTTACCTCCGGTTTCAGGGGTATGTTGAGGTGGGCAAAATGTATGGGGCTGCTTTGCGCTGTAAATGACATTGTGGCCAAGACAGGATAACAACTGGAACGTATTAGTATCTCAATACAAGACGCTCTCACACATTTGAGATCATTTTGTACGAAAATCTCGAGGGATCGCTCAGTATTGTCGCAGCAGCTGCACTGACGATTATTTGGTACAGTAATCATAACATCGTCTTGTAAGAAAGTCTGTTGAGAAAACAAAATGTTGTGTACTTTCCATCTGGCACTGCATCGGTGGAATGACAATAATCTGTTTTGAAAAGCACATTTTCAAAACAGTGTGCCTATTACACAGTAAAGACACACTTCATGTGCAGCTGTCATCTTTAACACGACACGACATCACCTATATCGTTAGCAATGTTACAAACGAGTTACTGTGGCGTGCACAAACATACATTAATTTAGACATACATGTACAAACCACAACATCGACAGCGTCTTGAAGATGAAATGAAATTGAATGGGAAGACAATGGATGAACAATTTCAGCTTGGTGAAAGAGGTTGGTTAAGTTGACACGACTATTGAAACATCTTGAATAACACTGTGTTATTCTAATATCAATATCCGATGTGATGTCTAACCGTTCGAACAAGGTTAGTATTAAAGTGCAAAGTGAACCGAATACATCCTACAATGACAATTGATTGTTATATCCTTGGTTAGATGTAGCGCTGATCTTTAGATTGATCTGATAAAGCTAGGGTTATACACAGGGTAATGATAAGCAGGGCATACAAACTGTAAACACATTATTGATAAGTAACTCTGAGACCTGAACTGTCAGAGAGAGGGGGTTTAGGAATAAATTGATGTCCGAGTCATATTTCGCGTTCCGCGCAACGATGGACCCCATGCAGGGAAATTTACCCTCTTTTGAACTTGGAAATACACAGCAGGTGGCATTCTCGACATCGCTGTACGAGGCACACTCGTTCAATAAACCGTTAATTCCGTCTCTGCCATTGGTTACTTGTGCGTATGAAGCTTTTATGGCGTTTTAAAATAGTAGCACTAGAATGGTTAAGAAGACTCAAGAGCGCAATTCGCTTTGCTGCCGACTTCTTCGGTATTAGACATGTTTTGAACATGTTGGGTTTTTTTTTTCGTTACCTGGCAACACTCTGCAAGCGCACCATGTTTTCTCAAAATATAACGCCATATTATTCTTGAATTGGCGAGAGAAACTTCTGATGATTGTATCGAAAGTATCGACTGTCCCATCACTCCAAGCCTTTTCCTTTTTCTTCAATTCTTCTGTCTCTCCTTATCCGCCTCCTCGATCCTCCTTCGATACCTCATTTTCTTTGATATTAGTAATCATCCTTTAATACGGTTACTATTTATTGTTATCTGTTTCATTTCGCTTGTGTTCATTTTCACCAGTCATGCAAGTGGTATTAGGACCTTTATCATTAGTATTTACCATCATTAATCAATTATGATGACCAACATAATCGTTGTCTCTAGTATCATTATTCTTCTCTTTGTTCTTCCTTTCTTCTTCTTCGTCATTCTCAGTCCTCTATCCATCCATTCCCAGTATAGAGTGACCTAGAGACCGACCTTTGATGTCATTTCAACCTCGTAGCGAGGGAAGGCTTTTATCACCGCAAACCTGTCTTTCATCAACCTTCTCGTTTAAGTTCATCTTTTGCCCTTGCACAAAAGTTACTTTTTGTTTGCGACAACAACAGCCAAATCCAGACTTCCGTGGCATTAAAGGTATAGGATTCTTGTACTAAGAAAGATCTTGTATATGTATCTTCATATTAGATTTCATTTCCAGCCTATTCTGCATATTTGATCCTCCACTGACTTTTGATTGCTTGTCGCATCTACTTATATACTGCCATGGTCGTTCACCTGTAACACAGGCTGATTAGACCCTACTTTGTACAGCTTGTTAAAGAGCCATCTTTTAATGGGGCTGACGATACCATTGTGAGTATACTCAGAGCCATCTTTTAATGGGGCTGACGATACCATTGTGAGTATACTCGTAGGGTGGAAATAGAAGTATTTATTTGGAGGGGCAGTATTTACATGGAATAACAACATTTTAGTGTTATCAACCTAAATCACTACCGGTAAGAACAGCATCGTTTATCAGAGCATAATCATATTCGAGAAGTAGTCTCTCTGGAAGGGAGACTAGAACACAAAATTCCTACAGTACAGTATAGACACCGATGGGTTACAGTAAAATGGACCATGAAGTCCAGTGTATCATTACAAAGAAGAACAACAGGGACACTCTATCTTCCACCTCATCACAGCAAACTTGTCAAAAACTGCAATCCATGCGGACACATTACGCAAGTTGAAAAGCAACAAGCGAATGATAATGATTTGCCTGACCTTCGAACAGCAACAAAATTTAATGTGTGCAATGGTATGCGTACCCGGTACAATAATGATCAAATGCATTGTGCGTGGGATCTCCCTGGTGATTATATAGTATTCAAGATAGTCATACACACTTGTTATTTGTTTTTGTTGCTTATGCTTCCGTAGACAGCTTTTGCCCACACATTTTTTTTCGTAGCTTGTGATTCAAGGTTTCGCATGCTATATATTAAAGATCTGCATTCCTGCGAATTCCAAATGAGTTGTGCACGTGGGGTGTACATGTACTATCAGTAACCTTCGTCCTTCATTGCCTTCGCTGACAACATGTTGTTGATGTTTCACAGGGGTCATCCCACTAGACCGACACCCACGAGTCATACAGCCCACAAGTTCGACATTGAAATAAGGTCCGTGAGTCATACAGCTCACGAGTCATACAGCCCATGAGTTCGACACTATAGGTGAAAACAGCCAACGAATTCGAAAGATACACCACGGGGTTTAATGTGTCGGTCTCGTGGGCCTTGTTAGCTTAGTGTCGAACTAATGGGCTGTATGACTCGTGAGCTGTATGACTCGTGGGCTGTATTACTCGTGGGTATCGGTCTCGTGACGTGCACTCACGAGTACATGCGAGTAGATGGGAATTGTGTTTCTCGTATGTAGGACTGGTAGAGATCGTCAAAAAAAAAAAACCAACATGAAAATAGGCAAAACTGATAATAGTGTGGGAAACGAGTGCTACCAGTCCTACATACGAGAAACACCACTTCCATCTACTCGCATGTACTCGCGACAAGTGATACGACAAATTGTTTGTTTGTTTTGTTTTTTATTCTCCCATATTCCACATTTCAACAAATAAACCATAAACATAACAAAACAAATGCACGTTTGAGAGTTAAGTTAAGTTTAATGCAACATTTAAGAAAACTAAACATGTGAAATATGAGGAATCTACATAAAAGCATTGCTTGTAGGGTGTAGATTCCCAGATGCTGATATGAAATTGATTCTTACTTGATATTTACAATTGAAATGAATGATGATTTATGAATTGGTGAAATATAAACGTCGAAGAATTGAAAAGAAAAAGAAAAAGAGAAGACAAAGAAAACAATGTCCGCTGCACAAAACTTCTGGGGCCCGTTGCATAAAACTCCAACCGGATTTTTTTCCAGTTGAAATCACAAAATTCCGGTTGGAAGCTCCCAACCAGAGTCTTTATGCAACGGATTTTAAATTCTTAGATTAGCAACCTTAAAAAATTCAGGTTGGGCAAATCCCAACCAGAATTTTCTAAGGTTGCTAAAAAAAAATTATGCAACGGGACCCTGGAGAGTTGCGCGATCACCCGATCGAGGTACAAGTCAGATACAGTGTACAATTGCGAATAGCAGAAATACAAAATATGCACAAAGAAGGTCCAGGAGATTGAAGAAATCGCGAGCGAGGCACATGTTAGAAGCAATGACAGAAATACGAAGTATAAACAAAGAATGTTGAGGAGGATTGAAGAATGTGCAAAGACAGAGCATTTTATGCTATGCGCAACCATGTTGATGATAAGGGAACATGATACCAGACAGACATGACAGAAGGTGTGGTCAGTTCCACACTGATAAACCTTCTACTAATGCTACGGAACTGGAAAAAAGAATATATCAGGTTTAGGAGTCTAAAGTTTTCTACAGTTACATCGTATGGTAATTTCAAAATTTGATTACGATTACGTGATTACACCATTGCTCGAGAAATCATATTTTTGTCCCTTTTTTCACACGATAGAGAATGTATATTAATGACAGTTTATTTGTCCATGTTAGAACGTTTGAAAACACGGCTAATGTGAGAGTAACACAGCTGAGGGCGTGATATCCTGTGCTTTATACGGTGGTGGCTGAAATCTGTCTGCAAAAGAGTAGTATTTACAACTCGTCTAAAAGATTCTCATCCTAAGCGACATAACGTTAGATGTTATTGATATACGAGGCACCCAGAGGATATCATCTATAAGTAACCAGCTGTGTGTATCTGTGTTTACCGGTGTCTGTATATCGTGTGTGTTCATTGATTTGTGTGTGAGCGTGTGTGCGTGTTTTTGTGTACTGTGCGTGTGTCTGTATAAATTCTAGATATTGATGTGTGTTTAGATGTGCATTGGGCATACGTACAGAACCTAATGGGCAAAAAAAAAAGAAGAAAAAAAAAAAGAAGGAGAAACAACCTGCAATCAAAGGTCGAAGTCAGGTATCAGCCAATCAGAATTGAGTATCCAGAGACCTATGTTTGATATTCTGACTTCTGTCTGATCTCCACTTTTTTTGCAACATGACCCACATATCAAGGGCGTATTAAGGTGTAAGGGCTATGACAAGCTAATTAAAAAATCTGAATTCAAATGAAACCGAAAATGATGCTAAGACAGCAGCACTGAAACAGATGAGGAACCATGTGGATCTGGAGATAAGCAGATAAGGGTATCTGCTTTATTAAGATCATTAGGAATCTATTCACACCTGATATGTCTGGGCGAGCACTCACTTTACGACTTCACAAATTTTCGACGTGATAAACAACAGTCTATTCTCTTCCCCGACTTTGTTACGCAGTTAGAAATCTTTGATACAGTTTGCTCACGAGACTGACGTTTCTTTTGCTCTTCCGACACCAGTCCTGATCGATAATGGCACTTCATCATGATATGATGAGGAATATGACGTCATCAGTATTTATTGATGGATGATGCGCTGATGGAATATCGTGCCATCAACACGGCCAACCGCATCCAATTTGCCATATAGGTTACAATGTTCTGAAGCTTAAACGACAAGAATAGTTACGCATTATAAGTTCATAAGTTCATAAGTAATTAAGTTCATAAGTAATTCCAAGAGAACGAATTTTTTCCAATGTGGAACAATTTTGACAATTACAGTTTAGGTGTAAGCGGCGCAATCTCTCCGTTTTCTCCTTAAATTGTTCTTTCTTTTTTATGCAAGTAAGTCTCCCCTTGTTCAGTCTTATCGAGGGCTGCAAGGACATTCAGCAATATCCCTTCAATAGGGCAACTGTCACGACTGTACATTTACTGGGTATTGCCCGCAAAGACATTAATTACACTATTAAGGCGCCGATAAGACAATTTTGCATTTGGTTATAATATGTTCATGGCAAAAAAGTCATTCAATTTCATGATGAAAATGTACATGTACACAGATCTGTAATAAACAAACCAAGTTATTCGAAATGCATTCATTCTGTGCTGTTTCAAAGGGAGTTGCATGTTGAAAAGGGATGAATTTTTAAACAAGAAAAAGATTTATTGTGTATTACTATACATGAAGCTCCAGGTCTAAGGAAATATATTTTTCTACCTCCTACTCATAAAATCCAATGCATTGTATATTCATATATTTTTCTATGAAAATGGATAATTTATCAAAAATGAGTCTCACATAGAACTTCAGAACAACTTGTAAACGAAGGAGTTGATATAAGTAGACAGAACAAGAAATTGCAATACTAGATTATGAACACATTTGATGCAATAACTACTTTTTCTTAGGTGGACAAAACTATGCCTTTAAAGTGCACGAGGTGAAATAATTCATACTGCCTCCATAACGATGGCATAATATCATACACCCTGAAAATCGAGTTCATGGCACTTTTGGCAGCTGTTCTGCATCGTAAACTGCAAGCAAGGGGGTCATTATTGTGAATTGCTAACTACACCATGTATATCAGCATTATTATGCGACCACAAACACGCACTTACCCTGGTCTCTTACCCTCTTTCTATTTTTTCTCTCTCGCCTGGAAGCTTGTCTGTCTGTCTGTCTTCTGTCTGTCTTTCTGTCTTTCTGTCTGTCTGTCTCTCTGTCTATCTGTCTATCTGTCTGTCTGTCTGTCTATCTGTCTGTCTGTCTGTCTATCTGTAGTATGCCTGTTCTCTCTCTCTCTCTGTTTCTTTCTCTCCTCTTCCTGACTCATTTTACTTGTTTAATATGATCTACTTAAGCACTTGAGAACCAGCAATCAACAATGATGTCCGGAGGAAAATATCCAACCAAACTGTCTTTTACTTTGTTCGTACATGTACATTTACCTCTCTCTCTCTCTCTTTTGCGCCAATCCAAAGGCAGCTAATCCGGCTACCAACCCGCCCGCAAACCCATTCTTTTTTGCATATTATTCCTACATGTGCGCGGAAGAACTAATGAAATTAGGGAAACATGTCTCGGGCATAGCCGACTTGGATTGTAAATAAAAAGGTAATATCTCGATGTCCTGAAATGACCTTTCGGTGAGAGGAAACAATTGGTCGTCTCACATCGCAAAAACTGTGCTGGGTTAAACCCGTGGATTTTGACGATAGTCGTTGCGTAGCTCCGTGACGCGTAGCGTTGTGTCGTTAATCGTTATATTGCTTAGTCTGGCGTCGCAAAGCGTTGTAAAGGGGCATAATTACCATTTTTTAATTAACAAGTCATCCCTTAAGTGACTTGAACGTCAGTGAGAATGGAAACACTTCACTGTCCTCCAATGATCATGAAAGAGGATATCACTAAAAAGGATGTGTAAGAAGAATTATGTTTGATTGCTCGTGCTTAACTCTTTATGTGTCAGGGACTTTAGACAGGCTGTACAACTCCAAGGGGTTTTCTGTGCTAATCGGCGCTCAAAGCTCAGAGAGGGTTAATCTGATAACTTACGCGCTGTTAGACTTAGCCAGCAGCATTTGTATGCCGCTCTCTATCTAAGAATTAATTTGCGGAAATATGAAGAGGCTCCCCACTAAGACTTTGGCCTTTGAGTACAGTACCCATATTCCTCCTTCATCTCAATTTCCTGTCATCCAGTTCCTTCCATGTTTTGCTAACTGGATCTGATGCCTCCAAAGTGGGGGATTTACAACGCCTGATCTGTATTCACAACATACAGAATAACGGCGTAATTGAATGAAATTAATCATATCAACAAAGCAATCGTCTCCGGAGGGAACGCAGCTATAAAACATCAACAACAAATCTAATATTGAAGAACAGGAAAAACCTCCCGGAGCTTTCTTTCGTGTTAGTAAGGGGCTTACCTTTGAACTATTCAAAGCTTACATGATTAAACGGTACCACCAGATGCTTCATATATAGCATGAACCTGTTTTCCTTTTCTCTCTCTCTTTTAATTTGAGGTTTGATATTCTCAAAGATTCTCCATTTATGCCTTAATGTCTTTTAACGTATAGTAAAAGATATGTCTGTGTTTTTTTCCTACGGTATTGCTCCAAATCGAAACCCACAGCGTCACACAACAGGTTTTATGTTTCCTTTCCTTTTCCGTCATAAAATTATTGTCTAATGCGTATGCTGTGACGCATTATATTCATGCATAAAATATGAAGATGAAGTAAGCCCGTTGTAAATCCTTTTACGACGACAAAATTACCAGAATTATACGAGGAAAGGCACTTAAACTGTGTTCCCTTGTTTAATCATTTGCAACGAAGGAACTCTGAATGAAGTGTTGAAAATGTCAGTTCAATCATGCTCGACGATAGAAATCCTGTACGATAATAACCACATTGATACGTTCAATTTACGAACGAAACACACTGCCTGTTAAGTGATTGGGGTCGACCTTTTTTTCCGCCTATCAATTTGCTCTCTTCCGAGTTACAGAAAAAAAAAATGAGGTGTTGATTTAACCAGTTCACAATGCTTACGGGTATACTCGTAAGGCAATCTTCCCGTCATGACGTGAAAGTAGAAGTTTTCTTGGGAGAAAGAGGATAACTTACTCCCTCTTCCGTGGATATAGTTGCTGCTGTTTCTTTTGCTACTTGACCTGATATAAAGCTCACTAACCTAACGAGTCACTCTGGTGACAATTATCGGCTTTTCGATTAAATCAGAATCCTGGGTCGCGTCACGTGAGATTTGGTATCCCTTTCGGCGTGAATGGGTCTCGATTGCAGGTTAGCATTTCAAAATTTGACGCCCTTAATTGGCTCGTTGTTTACGGCACTTTTGACTCGACATTGTGATGGAAATAAACAGAGCCGCATCGATACGGGCAGAAATCGAACGTTTATATTCACTTGTGGGGGATCAAACAGATATTCTTTCAAGATCTTTGCAAAAGCGCAGGGTACGCCGGGTAAGTTTACCACGCTAAAAGTATGTCGTCTTACTGTATTGCAAGAAATGGGAGATGTAATTACGGCGGGGAATGGTGAGTAAATCACGGTCGTGTCGTTGAGGATATAACACTACTTTGCTACAATAGCGATTCCTAGATAACACAAAGTAAGATGACGATAAAAGAGAATAATATTACATCCTGTCAGAGACAAAGACACTGCTTTGACATAATGAGACCATTTATTGCCTAACGCCATGACAAGTTCTCAAAGATAGGTATTCCTCGTAATCAAAAGCAGAAGTAATGAAAAATCTCTCCATATATGCATATATACATTTCAATTTTTGTCTTGCTATTACCCTCTCTCTCTCTCTCTCTCTAAATGTATATATATATATATATATATATATATGCATGTGTATAATGTAAGAGCATACCTTTGTTTAGAAATCTGGTGAATTATGGATCCAATGAGAAATTTGATGATGTAATCTGTAAAAACTTACCGTCCCTTAAATTGGAGTTGCTGAATTTCCGAGTTCCGATCATCAAAAATGTAAATCGAGTTATGAATCCTGTTTTAAAAATCACGAAATTCGCACTGAGGGTTGCATATTAATCCAGAAAGTTCATCGCGAGATATCACTGTATCCTGACAGTATTGAAATTGGCGCACACACTGAGGCTGGATGGAAAATGTGATTGGAAACTGACAATCAACAAAAACAAAACAATACCAAATAAAAGAGAGCAGAGAAACTGCTCCGATTCATGAGCCCGCTTCGTGCGCCGGACACTACGGCGACTCTGATTTGAGTAAAGCTGGATTTGATCAGGAATTCGGCGAGTCGTCAGTGCGAGCGGAGAATCAGCTTCTCACATCGAGCGAAAAAAACACTCGACGAGTTAAGTCAACACTGAGTTGAAGAAAAGCAATTGGCGAGTCGGGCGAGCAAACTCATAGGAGAACCAACGACGCTTTTGACTGCGCACTGAAAACGGTCACACGTGCGGGCGAGCAAGCCAGCCTTACGTCGTGCGTGGTGTTCATGTGAGAAGTGTTGCAGTCCTACCTGTGATGTTGCTTTACGTAGAAGTTGGGAGGAAGTGGGACACCGCGGTGTCTGGATTCACGCAGACGCGGGAAAGCGGAGGATATACGGAGAGGGAACTATAACAAGCTAAATAGGTATATAAATTGCTTGATGGATGAGCAGATACATGGATGAATGAATAGATAGATGGAGCACTGCGAAGGAGGTAGACAGATGACATGGGGATAGAATGGACTGATTCATAAATAGATGGAGGGACGAAATACGGAGTGAAAGCACGACCTCGTGCATGGTGTATTATAATATATCAAAGCACTCCATTTTTTTCTCTCGAGCGATGCATTGTGTTATAAGATAGGAAGCGATGTCAATGGGAGGGCAGCTATCTGAATAACTACTGGTAGTCTTTCTTGAAACATGTATCCGATTACATTCTTGTCTATATCTATTTACAAACATGATAAAATTTGACTCCTATGATTATATCATATTATATTACTGTATATCATATTATATTATATTATATTATATTATATTATATTATACTATATTATATTATATTATATTATATTCTATTATATTATATTATATTATATTATATCTTTAATCATTTTAAACAAAAAATAAGAGAAAAAAATGAAGAAACATTTTAGGCAACATTAGTGTGCTATAAAGAGGAGAAAAACAACATGATGAGAAATGAGGCAAAGGTGACTTAAGATGAACTCAAAAAAATATAGATATCTATCTATTTAAAGGAGAAATTGCCAGCAGAGTGATTACGGCAAAGAGCTATGAAAGGAAGAAGAGAAGAGAGGAGAAACAAGATAAAATGAAAAGGAGAAAGAATGAAAGAGAAGATAAGGGCTCCCTACAATGTTTTACTTTGAATGAGCCAGAGGTCCGTTTCATGAAGTCATCATATAAAAGTTTTTAACATAAATCTCAGAATGGCCAAAGTCACTCATATGTAGTTATGAGAGATTTTCAAAAAAAAGTGAATCCATCTTATGAAGTCTCTCATAAGACTTTGATGAAACGGACCCCTGGTATATCAAGCGTGAAATGCAAAATTTGGGAATATTTTTTTTTCTCAGTTTAAGTTTGTTTCATTTCTCCACTTACAATGTACTTGAATAAAACTGAATATAAAATGTGATTACATGTATTACATTGAACTCATTTCGTATACAGGTGGAGGAGACCGTCACCAATAGCAGTTTGCTTGACTGGGATGGCGGCATCGGGATGATATAATCTCTTTGTATTTTTTTTTTCGGGGGGGGGGGGGGGGTGACTGAAGGAACAAAAACAAAACAAAGAGTAATGAACTTGAACCTCGATTACATACAATGGAATCAAGGCATAAAGGATAATAAAAAAGTGGCAAAACTACACAGAGATGAATACGAGGGGGTATTGTTTAAGGGGGTACTTGAATAGGAAGAAGTAGAGAGAAGAGAAGGGATGGTAGCACTGCTGAGTTATTTGGAGTTTTGTTGTAACCGTGTACAAGAAATTGACGTAACCTAAGAATTTTTATTTTGAACCTATGAAAGTGAACCATAACTTATGGTTATAATGTATTTGTGATATGAAAGTGAATGAGTAAGCTAGATTGTTATTCAAGTGATGCGTTGCGAGGAGAACCATTTTTAAATGATATCAATTAAAATAGTGGAGGGAAGCACTGCCTAAAATCATCAGAGAATCAGTTCCAATCAGGTCCATGGTGTCTTATAGATTTTTGTGCCGTAATAGGTTTTGGATATTCTAAATGAAAGTCATCGGCGTGATGTATGATGGAATCTGACTGAAAAATGTATATCTAAACATGAATGATTGTATATTTGAGCGTCTTCCTTTCTTGTGGATTCATTCACGTTGTGTTACAGATGATATCATGCATTATTTTCCCCTTGAATAATACATCATGTAACAATTACCATGATGTTATTTCCTCCCTAATGCAAGTGACGACAGGAACATCTACGAAAATGACAAACCTCGTCAAGATTAAATCCCAGCATTACCAGTTGTGCCAACTTTTTCTTTGATACATGTTTCTCTGTTCTGTCCAAAATCCTCCTGGATTTAAGAGTAATCGTCAAGGAAATACGCCTCCCTTGGATTAAGGATCGTTGTCGAATGAATGAATTTAAATTTCATTTGCATATTCTTACTTCAATGGTGACATTTAGGTTTGCTATAACTGAGCAGGGTAGTGCGTCACTAGCACTGTGTGATATGCACTCACAGGTCAATTACAAGCAACACTGCTATAGTTCTTTGAACGAAATCAGATTCTTCTTTATTGTGAAATAAAGTATTCAACAGCTTGCGGTGCGAGAGTAGGAGGCATAGGCGTGCTCGCGCCCGCCAGTGAACCCCCATAGCATATCCATTATATCTCCCCCGAGGACTCACACTTCCTGTTACAACTAGGAGCTCATAGTTCAGATTCAGATTCAAAATGGCTGATATTAAGTGGCTCTGTTGTTTTTGCTGTTGTTGTTAGTACTTAATTATTATATGCGTTGAAGAATAAAATGACCGAAAGAAAAAAAAATCGTCTCCGCACGTAGGGGGATGATTGCTGGGGGTTGGTCGTAGGCGGAGGCATTTTTTTTCCTTCCAAGGATTCTTGTACGGTCGCCTAACATTTTGATAATTTACTCATAAAATATTTTGTTATTACTCCATCAGGAAACTGGCGTCAAACGTGGCAGAAATTGTTCCTCGTGATGAGGGGGGACACAACTGCAATCAAGCCCGTTGCAGGGATGTTTGCGACATGCAATTTAATCAAAGTTCAGGCCTACGGTGATACAAGGACAACAACGGTCTCAGTATCCATGGTAAAAAAATAAACAAGAATAAGATACTGGGAGCATAAAACAGAATACATTACAAAGGTTACGAAAATCAGTGACAAAATAGATATCGGATCTTGCTTGATCTTGCCGAATGTGAATCGTAATGCCTTCACATAAATGGAAATACTCAGACATATATTATAGAGCTACTATTAAACTAATATCACTCAACAGTTATCTATATGAGAGTATAGTGACAGAGATTACGTGATTTCATGGCTCTTTCGACATACACACACACACAAGCACACACATACACATACACACGCACACACACACACTTTTTTTTTCAACGATGTTTATTCTGTTCCATTCAAAGTAATAGAAAAAAAAATAACAATTTTCATTTGCTACAATTGAAATGACGAAAATATACATTTGTGATCATAATAGCAAATTTGCTATTGCTGTACATAATGACATAACAAAGATTACATTTTCATGAACAATTATCAATTTACAAACAGTCACTTCCCCTATGCTCTCAAAAATTGCTTAAATTTAACAGTGATGATTCAATTCTTCTAGCATTAATCTTAATAATCATCCAAATGAATTACGCAGCAAAATTATACAGTAATAAATAATGGAACCATATTATTTATCAACCAATACCCGCCCACCTACTAACTCATATCCCTTCCTGAGTCCCTATGACCACCCCCACCAGTTCCCTCCCTTCCTGTTTCCTCCCCCACCCCTATCTGTACACATGCAACACACAAACACACACAAACACACCCATACACACACACACATACACATGCACCTAATTTGGTTAACTGCTCTTGCCTACACATCACAATATAGTAAATATAGTTATATAATCAGCCCGCCAACAGGCTGACAGGAACGCACACGCACACACGCACACACGCACACACACACAGACACGCACACGCATACACACATACAGACACAACCACAAAAATGTCGATGGTCAGTTCTACTATCAAGTGTTGCTTGCCAATGTAAGTGAATGATGATGAGGGTGTGTTGACTTCCCCTTTAAGAATGTGTAGATATATTTCATAACTGTTTCAAGAAGCAGAACGAACAAAATTTTGATATCGAAATAGGAAACGACAGAAAGAGATGGAACAGGGAGAGAGGGGGTGGGGAGAGAGGGGGCGGGGAGAGAGGGGGCGGGGAGAGAGCGGGGGGGGGGGAGTGAGCATACGAGGGCTTTACTACATGTGACAGATACACCATGGCACTACATAACTAGCTCCATGGACACACTTACTTTTCTGTGGTGGTTGTACATAATAGCGGCGAGTGGAGGAGAGTGAGGAAAGGTCCCGGTGCCAGCTGGTGAAGTGGGAGTGGCGGATGATCAGCAGCGGCGTCACCAGCAAACCGTAGCAGTGTTCTGTGAGCAGCAACAATTAATTAAATGGTGAAACATTAAGACGAGAATGTAGTGTAGGCGTTAACTGATGGTGGTGGCTGTGGGATGACCCCGCCACTCGTCTCGGGGGAAAACTTTATATTGCTTTGGCACACGACGTCGTGTGATGAACAATCCTCCACAGTGTCTCGATAGCTAATTGTGCAGCACATGGTATCGCATGAAACGTGTGCAACTTCCGGTAGCACAAGTTAGCATACAGCAGCACAATTCCCATTTACACAATTTACAGCTGATTGGCTGGTAAATAAGTAAACACTCGGATAGCTGCAAATCAACACACATGGACTTAAATCTGAAAATAATAATCGCAATCTAGTGACTTGAATTGTCATTTAAATTAATGCGTTGTACACATCAACTACTCAGTTGTGTTACAGAGTCTCCATTGCTGAATAAGACCCAAATGTATATATATATATATATATATATATATATATATAATATATATATATATACACACATAACACATCGTGGTGTGGAAACAAACGATACAAAGAGAAATTCAATGATACAAATTTCTCTAAACACTTTCATCATAATGTTACCAGGAAGCAACCTTATAGCATCTTATGCTGGAAATTGGAGTCCCTGCAATTACCGATAGCTACAACCTGCTCATCCAACATCCAACAGGCGTCAATGTACGGATGGTTATGTCACCAGTCACATCCTGCTAACTTTCGCCAATAATATCATCATCAAATTGTGATATATATCGGGTTATGATGAAGGAGATATGTCCGTTAAAGACATCAAATGGCGTCGTGTTGGATGTTGTCTGCTTGTTCCGTCATATTTTATTTCATCTTTCTGTGCACCTGGCGTGCTTAAGGGCCCAGGATATTCAACTTTGAGCATACATGAAGAGGAGGAGGAGGACGAGGATGTGGAGGAAGAGAAATAGAAGGAGAGGGAGAGAGATAGAAGGAGAGAGAGAGATAATCGAAAAGCCAGAGGGAGGATAAGGTGTATGATTATGTTTCTTAATACACCAATCTGTTTGAGATCTAATTGCGAGAAAGAAAAGAAAAGAGGAAAATATATAGAAGCTGAGCAAAAGAAAAATAAATGTTAATCCATGAATGCTTTCCTCTGTTAGTCAGGAAGCTAGAAAAAAAAAAATGGCATCACTTTGCTTCATTTGCTCTGGCATCCTGCTGGAATTTACGCCTTGATCATTTTTTTAACGTACATATATGTTTGGCTTATCATTGTATCGACATAATCTTGATAACGTCAGAACTTCGCAACAAAATAAAACTGTAGTATATGACACATTGCTCTGGGGTGGGACAACCTTAATACGTTCTTAGAACAACGCGTACGTTATTATTCGTGCTAATGTGATTATGTCTGTTTTTATGCCCGTTCGGCTTTATAGGGCCTACTCATTGTATACTTTCTTTCTTGCCTTCAGTGTTTGGTACACCTATTGCATGGACAATGTTGATAGCAGCATGAAAAAAAAAATGAAAAGCTAGAATTTCGCTTCCCATTATCAAATTGAGCGTGAATATCCCCTAATGAGATGTAACCTGCGTTCTGCATGCGTAAATTAGACTCGTTTACCTCTCTTTTTATCATCTTCTGCTCCGGAATTGCCCAGCGGAAGGAAAGGACATGTGCACTGGGAAAGGACAGACCTGTGTGATCACGAACTGTTTTGGCTGTGATTTCGGAAAAGATCGTTGAACTCGAGTCATACACCAGGCGATATGATAAGAGCATGTCTAGTTACAAGAGACATAGAGAATGTCTCTTTGCACAGCTCATTGCGATACCAGTATCGGATTCGAGCACGCCGCTTTTTGGGACACGGCCGAGTTCAATCGCAGCTTAGCGTTAGCTATTACATAATCATGCCCAAACGCTTTTCGGCTGACCTTAAGTTGACCTTTCTTCCATTTGATCCAGTCACTTTATCCGTCATGACGTGATAAATACAGTGTTAAGCAACTCACTTGATTGAGTAATCGTTCGGGAAAAAAAAGTGTTTGTTATTAGCATCTTTTAACGACAAACAAAACTTGAGATTTAAAAGATAATACAAAACTTGCGACATCAATCGTACGAATGCACGTCTACAGCAAGTTTCCAAGAGCTTATGTGATTTTGCTGCAAATCAAGCAATCATCCTGTAAGAATATTGTCTCTTCTTCTTTCTCCCACACTCTTGTTCTATTCCTCTCTCTTTCAACTGTATACTCATGCAAGCTTTCCGTCAATCTCGTGACGCTCAAGAAGTTGTGACATCCAGCGCGCTGGTAACCCAAAGTGTTGGCCGGGGGAAAGTAAACAGCTTGTCTCATCTCTCTCACACCATACCTCCTGCCCTATCGTGTGACGCCAAGCCGTAACTCACCATATACACGTGGCCTTTGCATCGTACAAGCCACAGAGCAACATGACCTGACAGATTATGTAACAAACACTTTACACATTCGCGCGCCTTTGGGATCGCCGTGTCATTATCATCATTGGTAGCCATTCTGAGTAGAAGATGTCGATGAAAGCTCATTTGACGGCTGAAACTATGGAGCCATACTAAAACCACAGACATTGACTTGAATTTTCTGAGCGTTACAAAGAGTGTCGTGATCTCTCTAGTCTTTTTTTCTTTAACATGATGATTCTTGGATGAATCATGTATATCAAAAGTACTCCAACTACAATATTGAAGACAACAGTTTAATATACCACCGATATTATAAGCAGTTACAGCGGTATTCAGAAAAAAAAATATAAAAGATAACGCTGTTTGAAAATTGTAGGCAAAATGCACGAAAAAAAATAAGACAAAATTTAATTTTATTCTCCCATTGCTTTCTTCTCTCTTATATATTTGTCAATGTCTTCTTAGATATTGTCCCACCTCCCGATATTGTCCCACCCCCATCAATGCTTGGTTTCTCTTTAGTTCAGTTTGTTTTTGTTTTTATTTTTTAGTTGCCTCACCCATTAAGCCTCGTTACTTTCTGCATGATCTGCTCTTGAAAGAGTGTGTTGTTTTCTGAATATTTTCTCAAACATATTATGAGTCTTAAGGCATACACTATGATACAGGACTACTGGACTGAAGTGCGTGATATTGTAAGACTACAAGATACTCCTTCAGAGGATGTAGCATTAATGACATGAGCTAATCATTAAACAATATATATTTACCGCATGTATTGCCATTACCACATTCTGTTTGCACAAAGCGGAAGCTCGGTGGTCTAGTGGAGATTACGTCTGTCCGGAGATCAGGAGGTTGTAGGTTCGAATCCTGCTCGAGTATGTACGCCCATGATTTTTTATCATGGCTACTACTAAAACACTGATCAATTCAGTACTTATTTACGTCGATGTGTATAGGGCAATTTGTCAATCAGTTGCAATGAAAACATCTCGACGGAAGAATTTCATGAATTTGAATAATTACGCAGTGCCCGCTGCATGCTATAAGGATTCGAACCAGCACTGTCGGACGGAAGCTCGGTGGTCTAGTGGAGATCAGGAGGTCGTAGGTTCGATTCCTGCTCGAGTATGTACGCCCATGATTTTTTAACATGGCTACTACTAAAACACTGATCAATTCAGCGCTTATTTACGTCGATGTAGGGCAATTTGTCAATCAGTTGCAATGAAAACATCTCTACGGAAGAATTTCATGAATTTGGAAAATCTAATATTTTTAATGTTGTTAAAGATTTCGACACTTAAAGGTGATTTTGTTTCCGGTTTTCGTCAGATTTTCCACTTTATTCAACATATTGAAGATAACGCCCTTACAGGTTGAAAAAAAAATGAACATATGCGTCTTTAAAATTGCATTTTGTAATGCAAATGACACAAGATGAAGCACGTCGATTTGAAAATTATGACATATTGACACATGGTTAGCCGTCTTTAGCTACAGGAATAATAGCCTAAAGCATAATTTGCCGAGGAGAGACACTTATATTCCACACACGGCTGCACTAATGGAGTTTATGCTTCGGATAATCATCTTTCATTTATCATCATCATTAATGCCCCTAGATAATGGAGAGACACGTCAATCTGTCTCAACGCAGTAACGCATACACGTTGATAAAAACGCATCACTTATATCGCGCCATTAAATGCATTTTAGCTTCTTTCTTCTTGTGTGCACTACCGCATCTCTGTGCATCTCTCCATCAGTGGCATTACTCTAAGGGTTATGAGATTTGGGGTCAAGCTCTTTGCTGTGGAGCAAGAAGTTCCAGTAATATTTTGTATATTCCATGGAGCTGCACCACATGTTGTAGCTAAATGCATATTCAATGACAACACACGTATGATATGTCTTTCCCCCTTTCCTACCGCTTAGCACGTAGAATGCATGCTAAATGTTGTCAACTGCATCAAGACTCAGCCAACACTTATTCCTTCAACATTGCATGTCTCACTTCTTTCTTTTCATTTGTTACTTACATGTTATGTGTGTTCACATGGATGTCTGTTAACACGATTAAGCTTTCGACTCCTGAATAAATCTAGAAATATCCTTGTATTACGTACACAAGATTACACTATTGAATGCACTCTTCACTGCCATTTTTATCAAGTTGACATCTGTTGATGTTAATCAGTCTCAAAACCACAAATTATGGAATATTTGATCAAACTACGCATCTCCGTTTCAATCATTCTATTTTCCCCGTTATTTTCTGTACCCACTTAGCTTCGCCCTAAAAAAAAAAAAAAAACCACATGCATCTCACCAATCAAAAGAGCTGATGCTTTGATTGGGCTGTGACTTCGGTGCCGCGGAATATTAATACGCAGTTCATTCAATCTTAAATTGCATCAACAATTATTATATTGACCAATATTTTTCTTGCCTTTCTCATCATTTGTTTGATTACCCTCTACACAACATTGTACGTGGAAAGGTAAGGTTGACGATTTTGGCAGGATCATAATAGTCAAACGTGAGTGTTTACATATGACTTCTGTCAGGCGTCTTTGTGTTCATCCATTGATGCTGTCAGCAGATCGTCAGGTTAAACATTGTTTTTGAAAGCAGACCAGCTCCGTCGTCATAGATAATATTGACTCCACTGCCATTAAAACGTACTCGATATCTTCTGTCTCCGTGAGAGTGTCAATACGTTCAGCTTGTCTGCGAAATGAATGAGGACACTGATCGAATACAAAACAAAAATATCCAAAATTACAAAACTGCGGTTTGATGAGATGAGCACAGTATATTGTTGTTTCTTGCTAGATTGTTCACAGGCCATCATTTTTAAGAACAGAATATAGTGACGTCTTTAGATTTTGGTTACGAGTTGTTTTGTCTAGGAAAGAAGTTAAAGGGATGGCATAGTAATGGTGGAGATGAGGATTGAGCTTTGACTTTTTGCGAGACACTATATCGTGAAAGAAACCACTCATGAAATGCTACAGAGCATACCATTCTAAAAGGTATTCAGAATTGATTTGATGAAATTCGGTTTTGGAATGGCTAAGATGTCCCAAAAACAAAGTAAAACAAAGTCATCCTGATAAAGATGGGTCCCACCTTTCAATGGGATTTCTTTGTTTTGGGTATCTCAGCCATTTCAAAACCATTTTCCCTCAAATAAACATTTAATTCTTTTTTGGAATTACATGCTCTTTCTTTTTCAGAAGAGGTTTATCATTATCTCACAAAAAAGTTAGAAATTTGAAGCCAGGTCTCAACCAAAACTATACTATCCCTTTAACATATCAATTGATCATGCTGATTGAATGCATGTTTGGCGCTTTTGAATGTTCTTCACGGATGCTTGATATGCTGTTAATCACCATTGTCATCATCATCATGTTTTATAGTTCCAACAATCTGTGCAAAGCTTGATGTCGACAGCGTCTGACTTTGTGAAAAGGCATAGTCAGTGTTGTTTCGTTCTTCGCTGATCCTGATTTAACCAGTAATCGTGGTATGAGATAAAGAGAGTTTTCCAACCAACTATATGCCAGGTGTCGCTGGCGTCACATGTCATTATCCCAGCAGTGTCCTCTCCACATCCTTTGCTGTCGTTTTTTTTTTCTTTTTGGTTGAGTGATGGATGGAAGGATATCTGTATGGACAGAGCAAGGTAAACCACGGGGGGGGGGGGGGGGTGGGGAGGGGAGGGGGAGGGGAGGGGGAGGGGAGGAAGACACGAGGATCAAGAATCAGGTGAACCGTTAGATTTGTTAATGATAACTCGAATAACTATTTTTCACATGTATGTGTCTTATTGCAGTAATTACAGCTGAAAGTTTTCAACAATGATATACGACAACAAATGTAACTATGTGAAAAGAAAAAAAAAACTCTTTTGTATCCGTTTGATGATTTGATTTAATGCTACCTTGTTCAAATTTGTTGGCGCTCTTTTTTTCTTTGTTTTTCGTTTCTCGCTGAAGGCATATAATCCCTTCAAATGTGCATAAGCTTCAGCAGATTTTTCAGTAGAGCATAGGTCCCAATAAAAGAAAGTATAGCGGAGACACTTTTGCATGAAATGTGTAGCAATCTCCATCCATCTAGGTTATGATTATGGAGGCATCTCCCTAAATGGTTGTCTATTTCATCTTCGTTTTTTTTTCGTAAAATGAAGCCATTCGATAGCGGTCTCATGAATGTCATAATTGTGAAGGTGTCATAATAACGTTATGTTGTAGGCATGTGTAAATCATGATTGGAGAATGATTTCACACAGCGGCTGGCGTGACACATTAATGATACTAACAGGCCTCCATGCCTCCATGTCCAGAAACGCACACAAATGCATATCTTTCTCTTTTTATGTTATGTACAGAGAGAGTGAAAGAGAGAGAGAGAGGGGGGGGGGGGAGTAAGGTGACTCAAAATACAGATACATAGGATCTCCTTAACTCCCAATCTCACTGGAAAAGGGCGAGACTTTGTTATCTTCAGTGCTTGAAACTTTACATAAATATTGCCAATTTTGCGGTAAAAAAGTTTCTTCCAAAGCTTACTTATTATATTCTTCCTACTCTAGTTTTGCCATTTGTCCGGTTCTGGTGAAATTTGGACCACCTCGAGGTATGGATCAGTGCAAATAAATGTAATCTGCCCGACGAAGAAACACGGTAAAGCAGGGCCAGAAAGAATAAAATGCTGAGGGGTGTGTATATAATCGCTTTATACCGTAGAAAACATCTACAGTAGCCATGACCTAGAAAGTGGTTCACAAGAATTACTTTAAAATGAGGACAGAGATTAGTGCAGATGTGTGTGTGTGTGTGTGTGTGTGTGTGTGTGTGTGTGTGTGTCTTCCCGCCTACAAATTGTCTGAATAAGATACTAAGAAGAACTAAACATAAATACACATTAGTTTGCGTGTTTCATGCTGTACGCCAAATCCAAGGCTGTATGATGATGCCAAAGAAGGGTAAATATATCTGGACATTAAGGACATCGAGATTGACTGTATGTAATAGACTTTTGTGACATGTTCTATATTGTCTAAAGCCTAAAGAAAGCCGGCTTATTGACCTGGTTATCTATCGTAATGGGGAGCAAGTAAATTGTCAATTTCGAAAAACAAGTAAAAGCAAAAGGGAGAGAGAAATTTAGTGCTGCAGGCATTTCAAATCAGAAATGGATCAGAACAAATGGTTAGATTCTGACATGATGGAGTCTGACACAGAACACAAAACAAAAACCAGTAACAGACCAACGTCAAGAAGTCGACAAGATATGAAATCGTGTCTTCGCCATTGCTGTGACATTTGCGGTTAAATAATATGAGGGTTTTTTTTTTCAAGAGTTGGAAAAAATGACACGTATCAATTACATAATATAACAATAATCAATGGTAAGCCTCACAAGGAATTCTTCTGAAGATGCTGTTGTTGCTGATGTTGATGATGATGATTATGATATACGATGGAAACTCATAATATTCACGTACTGCTAGATTTGCTGTTTCTGGTGACATGTCCGATGAAGATTTCGTCGCTAAAACACACAAAACACAAAGACCTTTGTATCATCATACACCTTTAAACATATCCCACAGGTAATCATTTTTATGAAATAGAAGTTGCATAAATGATTTCGCTCCATGATTTACACACACATAATAGAGATTAATCATTGGAATAATATCCAAAAGGTGTGAAATCGCTCTGATGTTATGATATCAATACAAACACACAAGCATTCAAGCAAATGCAATATCTTCGTCATTATATATATATATATATATATATACAGTGTATATATATATATGATATTTGAGAAAAAAAAATCTAACAGGCTTCCAAGCTGATTGTCAAGTTCAAGTTCAAGTTCATATTTATTCGTTTTTTCCACAATATATAACACAAACATAAATCTCACTTTCTTACGTGACAAAATCAATGCATACAATTGTACAGAAAAAACAACAATAATACCAAGTTGCGTGCATAAGTCTAACACAGTAAAGGGCATACAATGGAGCGATTCTCAGTAACATTAAATTTTGTTATGACAAGGGACGTTTTTCACGTAAAAATACATTACTTACGCATTCAAACTCTTCCAACGTGTAAATAGCAATGTTTTGCAGAAAAACAAAACAAAAACAAACTAGAATGTTTAGACTGTAACGATGCTGATACATAGCTTTTAGTCACTGCCTGTGGTAATGGCACAATGTTCAGTTTATTGCATTATGAAGTGTTTGCTCCCCTACACGACAGATTTCATTTGCATCCAGTGTAATCATTTCCGATGAAATCTAACAAATACAGCCGCATTATAAGTGTGGAATGCAAAAGAATTAACATTGGCAACGACAGACCTCGCAAAAGCGATGTAAACAAGCTGTTTGTCGGTAAACACACACGGGTAGGGTGTGGCATCATCCAGGAATAGATTCACAGTGCTGTATGAACATTTTCCATCGGTAAACAATCACAACGTCGTCAAAATGAAAAGGACAATAAAAATGCATTGAAAATTTGCCGCACAGAAAAAAAAAATAAAAGAAAGAAAATACCTGGGAGCGATAAACAGTCAGTCTTTAGATTGAAAAAAAAAGAAAACATGCAGAAAATGTCACGTGACACGTGACGTAAAGTGGAAACCCAGCGAGCATACTATACACATGATTTTGTTGGCTGAAGGGAGGAGTTGAAGGACTGTGTACAATTGCCTTCAAGAAATTGACGTCTTCCATCTCATTGCACGGCGAATTCCTCGCGTGATTAAACTCAATCTAAAATATGAATGATACTTTAAACGAAGTTGACGCCTGTTGGTAATTATTCCAGAAATGAATTTTGTTGTGATGTCTAGATTTCAGGGAAGCCGAGATATTGCAGTATTTAGCCAATACAGACATTAATTTGGCTCATTTAATCGATAACTGCCGCGTGAGTAGATGCGGGATCCTGCAGCTATGGGCATTATTGATCAACTTCTCAATACCACGGGGTAAATACGTAAATACGCTGTGTTTACCTGTCAAACTCAAAGTCACTGATAAGTGTTGGTCAGCAAAGCAAAGCATCAAAATATAAATCCTAGAAATACACACACACACACACACACACACACACACACAAATGTCTGTCATAATGTACACGTATACGTGCTATGTACATGTAATGCAGATAAAATGTTGTAGTATTATGGAAGGACGTTATCTTTACCTCATATATCCACCCCTTACTCTGTCCCAACACACACACACGCACACACACACATATACACAAACAAACAAACAAACAAATAAACACACACACACATACAAACATACACAAATTGTGGGAGTTTTTAGTCTGGACTAATGGGAAATGAAAGTTTTCTGGAGCAAGTTTTATTCTTCAGCTCAAACCAGGAGGAAATGAGAACAATGAGACATAATTCATGGAAGGGTAACACAAAACATAGAATGACTGAAATTAACGGAAAAATCTCGATATAGAATGACCAATCATAATGTTTAGCTTAAGCATAACTTAATGTTTCTTTTTTTTTTGTCAATGGTGCGTTGGCACGCAATGAAAGGGGACGGATAAAGCTACCGATATGTTAACACAGATGACATTTCTGTAAATATCACGGGGTATTGTCAAAAGAGGATGGCTAACCACAGTGATAGCTTACAGAGTTTCTTTTTAACGGTGCAGTGTATATAGATGCAACGATATACGCGAAGCGTCGGGTAAAGGTGAAAGTGGGCGCGACGGAGAAGCAGACTGTCCGTCGGAAAAAAAAAGCAGAACACAATCCGCGCGAGTTCGTTATGAAGAGAAAATTACTTTATTATTCAGAACGAACGTAGAGGACGCAGATTGCTGGGCTCAAGAAAATGCACTTCATGACTTAATAAACGTGCCCCGGGGAACCCTGGGGAACAGATCAGTGTGTGTCGGTGGAAAGGAGAACGGGGATTTTATAGCGCCATGGGAGCGCGCCCTTTTGTCAGTATTTGATCTGTAATTAAGTTAGGCCTTTGCCACGACTTTATATACATTCTAATTTCTACTTTCTAAAATTTCCCCATGGGTTGGCGCATATCTAAAATTGACCACATGAAAAGGGTCCGTGGGAACGGAAGTTCTCATACACACACACACACACACACACACACACACACACACACACACAAACAAACAAACATACACACGCTGGAGAATTCCAGAGAGATTTATGCGACATAATTACTAACACCGTTGTAGCATCCTCGCTGGGCGCGTTTAGATTCCTACCGCATATTTTCATCGGTCAGTTAATACCGAGCACATGTTCTCTACGTGACCTTTGAAAAATGGAAGGTTTGGATAAGACGTATTTGTTGGTGTTCAACACATATTTTAAGATTTGTACATACGGAGATAAGTACGAATTATCGAAGGAAAGACTTACATATCATAAATATTTTCATCTAACGCTGTCACAATCACCATCTCTCTTCTCTGAAAGCGTGCATTTATATAGGTTTGCATTGTGCTATCTTCATTTATAGCTCTCTGTGCATCGATAGTATTCCACTGTGTTCCCGATGTTTTCTTCTTACTAAAACATAATGAAAATCGTTACTTCTCTTACAATGGAATGCATACATTCTCATGCACACCTCTCAGTCTAGCTGTTGTATTTTCCTCATCCATGACTTTCTTATCGGGAGACTGTCATTTGCTGGTTTTTAGCTTTGGTAAGCCGTTTGAAGGTTTATATCAAATACGAACAACATGACCTCGGCATGTCAACTTTTGCCGTCAAAACAAATCTGAATTGTTTCAAAACGAAGATTACATTTGCAAGGTAAATATGTTTTAACATTTTGATTTAGATCTGACTGTGAATAATGCTGGATATTCGATTCAGGTGGAATTAAGCGTCTTGACGACCACAGTACGATGTTTTCTAGCTCACTCTCAGTGATGTTTAAAGCGGAATTTCAGTAGAAACGAGTAAAAACGAGTACAACAGTGAAATTTTGATCAAAATCAGATAAAAATTGAAAGAGATACGAAATTGTGAAATTTCGCTAATTTCTGCAGAACAGTTCTAGTATACAGTTGATATGAAAATGTAAGATCTTTGTAAGATCTCTTACAAAGATCACATAACCAATAAGGAAGTCAAAAACAGAATAAGGCAAGCCATTGGTCCTTATGAAGATCTTCTCACCACCATCAAGAGACGCAAACTAAAATGGTTCGGCCACGTAACAAGAAGAGATGGGCTTGTCAAGACAGTGCTCCACTGAACAGTCAGAGGAGGAAGGAAGAGAGGAAGACAGAAGAAGAGATGGGAAGACAACATCACAGAATGGACAGGATTGAAGCTGAGCGAATCGGTCACACATGCGAAGGACAGGGAAGGATGGAAAAGACTGGTTGCTAGGTCATCTGTAGCGCCCCTATATACGGCAACCGCCATGGGGCAGGTGAGAGGTGAGAGATGAAAATGTAAATGAGTGATGTCATCATATCACAATTTTCCATTGATTGTGTACATAAACATGACGAAAAATCAATTTTTCTGTTGTAAAAGTGTAAAACGTTAAGTTATCCCTGGTTGATTAACTTCAGGACAGTGATCAGTTAGATGTATCAGGATTTGAGATTGGAGCGTCATTGCGTTCGGATGGAAAACTGGAAATTTCAAAACTTTATGTACAAAGTACACTATGGCAAGATGTTCATATTGTCTGTTCAAGAGCTATTCAAACCCTGAAAAAATAACAAAACTTTAGAATGTTTAAAACGTTTTTATTGTCGAGCTAAGAAAATTGTTGCTCTTTTTTCAGACCCTTGCTATTGCACTGAAATGGCCCTGGGGGGGGGGGGGGGGGGGACCGAAAACACTGCCGAACACAACTCATGCTGATGTGTATGCCTTTTGCTTCCAAGACCAATTCGAAGAGGACTACGCTATCCTCCTCTGTGTTCACTGTCTTGTGGCACTTCACACGAAGTGATCGCCCTCCGAACAATGCTTTGCAAGATTCGCGCGGTAAAAAAAAAGAGAAGAAAACAAAATGGTAGCCCGAGCATGCGCAGAACCTAACCACCAACCGGGATGCGTTCCATGATTAATCTGGAATCCTCGTGTTTGCTTAGTGTTAGGGCACCCTGTGTTCCAGCATAAACCGTCCTAAAAATGCGGGATGGATTTGACAGATTGGCTTCCACTTTAATCGTTTCCTCCGGTCCTGCTGTTTTGTTTTGAGAGGCAGGCGGGCGGACACAAATTTTGTACAATGCTTTGGAGACCGTTATTTCTAAGACCGAGAAAAAAAAAGGGCAGAGAGAATAAAGGGATAGATAGATAGTGAGAGCACGTGAAGAGAATGAAAGAGAAAAGATTAATATATGGGAAAGAACTTTCGACCAGTTTGGTGCAGCGTGTCAACTTCAGATGCAAGTAATCATGTTCCTTTTAGTCTCACTATAGGCGGAAATCATTACCACTCTTCATCATCTTGAGGTCACCTTAATGAATCATCATCAAACTTCGATTCTATATCACTTTCAAATATTTGTATTGTGTTCTTATGTAACACACCATGCTTATATTTAATATCTCTGTCTTTCTTTCTTATTTCTTTTCGAGTTTCGGGACTTTGATAAGATGTAATCTACTGCTGATGTGGACATGTTAAAGACCCCGTGTGAAGACATGGGTGACCGAATTGAATCGATATCTATTCGCTGCCCACTGGGGTACATTCGAAAATAACAAATAGCGTTCGTCATCGAATACTTATGTGCATTGAAGCGTACAGTCTTCGGTAATGGTCGATTCAAGTCGAGATTCTTCGGTTGTGTGTGTGTGTGTGTGTGTGTGTGTGTGTGTGTGTGTGTGTGTGTGTGTGTGTGTGTGTGTATTTACACAATATAGAGACCAGTGATACAGATGTATACAATTGCGGAGAAACCCGAATTTATCCGAGCCAGGCCAGCCTTCCCAATCTATGATATTGCCACGCAACTTGGTCTTTCTACAGAAATGAGAATCGCTACGTTTGATTCTTTTATTTTAATAAATGGTAATAATAAGGATAATAATCATGACTATCACTTCATCTCATTTTGATTACTAAGAAGCTTGCATCAAACTTGGATCTCGGACGTAATGCAGCATCAACAAGAAAGAAAGGAGAGAGAGAGAGAGAGAGAGAGAAAGAAAGAGTGGAACAATCTGCATCCATCCTGTCAGGCAAAGAAAAACAGTCATATATCATCACCAATACTCAGATTATCTGAGCCATCATTTAAAAACACCACTGAAAGAAAATACGGATAAAGTCTTTCACAAAAACTCACAAAACACACATACAGACTAATGAAATGATTTCTGATAACATGCGAGTACATGATGACAATGGCAAGTTATTGACCTTGCTGTGAACCAAGGCAATCAGCTCGACGGGGTGGGTTTGCGTTGACGAAGAAAAGAATTCTGCGAGAAATCATATCGAGCACAGTGGTACTGTTTTCGCAAACACTAATGCAGCGTCCATCGCATTAATAACGCTTCAGTCAGCATGTGAATAACAGCGAAATACATACAAGATTAATTGTACAGCATACTGTTGATGATGTCCTTCCTTAGATTCATGATACAGTAACTAGGTACTGAAGCAAGAAATCAAACTTCATATTTGGTACGCATTCTTCTTTTACGTCTTACCGCAATTAATCATAAAGCATGCATTACTGGCGACAGGTTAATACGCAAGATAGCCACTGCATTCATTTTACATAAACTGGACAATTACGTAAATGGACGTATGTAATAGCCACCGCTCTGAGAAAACCAACGAGCAACATCCACTGTATACGGACCTGTGGAGTGCCGGTGCGCTGCAATCATCGAGATGACCAACAGAAAGCCCAAGAAATCCCCCAGTAAGCTGTCGACATACCTTCTTAGGTTCCACTGTCCGTTTCTTCTCCCCCAACTACCATGATATCAATCGTTCCTCGGTAGCCTACTGCACAGATATCTTGATAGTCTCCACAATCCAGACGTTGTGCACGTGTTGGGCAAGCTATTAGCATCAATCACTGCTTCCCATCAAGGATGGTTCCCTCATCCAGATCGTCAGCATATCTGTCACGTGACAGCCTTTTGATATACGAGCATGTGTGATCCTACATAGCGAGAGCCAGCAGCGCGGTGGGGGGGGGGGGGGGGGGGGAGAGAGGGGTGGAAGAATGGCCACATAGTCTAGTGTGCGTTGCTATGACAACAGCAAATACAATTTTTGCATACCGAGCACTCGACATGAATCACTCAGACAGAATGAAAGAGAAAAGATGTAGGGAGCTGAGAGGGATCGGTAGATAGCTCACTCCAACAGCAACATTCATATGCTAATGTAAGTTAGTTTCACTATAGTAAAACTAATAACGTCATCTGACGTATGTCTATTGTTGTCAAACGAACACTTCGTATACTGCGCAGGCGCAATCTCCCCTGTAATCACACCTAATATTAGCAAGTGGTCCTTGCTCAGTCCGTCTGTACTTTTCCCCCGGCCAAAAGAGCCCCTCCTCCCCCCCCCCCCCTATCCTGCTTGCAAGAACAATACCACTCGACAACACCAATAATGATAGCAGTAATGATTACCAGACTGCTTTCATTATTCGCTTTTCAGTCAAGGTTGAACTTGCAATATATGATAGAATTTGCTATTATGTTTCCAAAATGCCTTTAGCAAATGCATGGAGGTCGGCAAAAAAAAAAAAGGTAAAAAAGAAAGAAAATGAAGGATCTTAACACAGAATGGCCCGCTTTTTTGTAAACAAGATATAGACCTTCAGCGTCTGGTAATGTAAGAAGCTCATGAATTTGATTGTCCTACAGTGAGAAAATACCGCACATGGGCCATGGACATCCTATTACTTTATATCACGAACTGATTCCTAATTCTCTGTATAGTATGACTGCAATCCATCTTCATAACTCACTTGTCACGTATGTTGTTCGAGACGACAATCCTGCGACGTTGTTGCTGCCGATACAAAAGAACAACATATAATTTGTCATTATGAAAACATTATCGCATAAATTAGTATTATGTAAGAGCTGTTTTGTATACGCTCATGGTGACTCTACCCGTCCGTTCGTATAATGTGACCAAATAGAAAATATCGATTCGCTCAGGACTCAACACAGTTATAGTAGTATGATATATATGCAAGCACGCATTTTATGGAGGTCAACCCAGGAGCTCAACGCTCACGAGTATACGGTCCACAGGCTAGACGCCAAGTAGAACAGGCCCACTAGCTAGATTCTAAGTAAAAATGGCCCATGATGTAGACACTAGGCAAACAAGGCCCATGACTTCAACACGGGCAAAAAGGTTCACGAGCTCGGATACTACGTACATTAAACCCCCTGGTGTAATGTCGAACTCGTGGGGCCTTTTTTCGCCCAGTGTCGGGCTCGTGGGCTTTGTTTGTTTATTGTCGAGTGTACGGACATTTGACCAGCGTCTAGCTCATGCACCATATAGCTCGTGGATCTTGTTCACTTAGTGTTTACCTTTGACTCGTTGGTGTCGAGCTTGTGGCGTGCGCACCTTGTTTTTTTGTTGTTGTTGTTTGTTGTTGTTGTTGTTTTTTTTAGGGGGGTATGACAAGATGCAGTATCATTACTCTGCTGTTCGTTTTCGTGCCAAGATCGCCAAAATTACAGTCTTTCCCCCCTTAATTGGGAAGGGTGTGTGAGATGTTTTTCAAGTGTAGACCAATGAAGTTTATACGGCACCACATCCACTAGGAGGTATCTTGCACTGACCGGGAACAGAGTGATCATCTTGACCGGAACTGCTCCTGGCTTGAATTTATTTATAGCTGGAATCCCTCGTACGCCATGCTCACACATCGTAGAACACTACGTGCATGTGGCGAGTGTTTAACTTATTCCTTAAGGTTTCACTTACCCTAGAAGAAAAAAAAAAGATCCCCTGAAAACACAAACACTAAATATCGTGCAACATGGGACTGACGCCACACGTGTAACGATGACAACTGAGATTTCACTTAAATTTTCTTTCATTTTACTCTCCGTAAACACAAGGCCGGATGCTCGATCTGTGTCATCATGAACACCAAGTGAAAAAGAGAAGCAGAAAACAGCGTCGGATTTGAACCAGTTTTCTCTCTTTTTTTTATTCAGTTCGAGTCATTCATTCAATTAAGATTTCACAGAAGTGTACATGAACTTTGTACGTGTGCTATCGTTTGCAATTCCTGTTGACTGTGGTGGATACTATTCATGATACCCATTATGATGGTCAAAGGAAACCAAAGCCCAGGTACAAATAAGGATTCAGAAAAAGCAGCAATATTAGAAGAACACATCAGTAAAAGTTTGAGGAAAATTGGACAATCGATTCGAAGTTATGAACTTGTAAAGTTTTGGTGCCGCCATCGGTGGACAAGGAGAATACTACACTTCATTATGTAATTATGGACAACAACAAAAAAGAAAGTATAAAGAAAATGCAACGCACTTCCATTTTTCTGGAATAATGAAAGGGCACTTGTCTTACCTCTTTCAGAAATTAGGAGTAATTAGGTGATCCGAGTATCCTTCGGATCACCTTCTGTATCTGTACGGATTCTTTCTTCTTCTTTGTTTCTTTATTTCTCCGCAAAAGTTGTGCAGAGGTTAGCTCAGAAAGTCCGCTGCCTATCAATTTCAAAATTATACCATGTATGCATCATGTCCCAAAGACGACAAATCTAATGTATCATTGTGATCAGTGGACCGTGACGTCACTATGACGTCATTATATGAAAACACATTCTCAATCATATCTCATTAATGGAATGAAATTTTTCAATGAAATTTACGTCACATATATTTCAAATTATGCGCATTCTACTCATGTTCTCAAAATTCATATATTCTCTTAAAACGTGCGCGTACGCGCGCGTTGAAATATTTGTATGCTCCAATCGAGCTCAAAATTTTTTTGCACACGTTTCAGACCATTTGGAGCATTTTTTGAAAAATTGAAAAAATCGGACGGACGCGTACGCGCGCGCGCATATACGCACGCACAGCTCATGTGCAATTGAAATTTCCAGTTTTTTTACTTTGATCGGATGTCTGAAATGTTAAGGAATATTTATACCAAGTTTCAAATCAATCCGACTCAATATGACGTCATACGGGCCCGTCAAAGTTGAAATTCCGCGCGCGCGTCAATGGCGATATACAGTGCAACTATGCCAAAAAACTGCCAATTTTAAATCCGATTTTACTCGTCAGGATGGACGGTGACCCCCCATTTTCTGTACATATTTTGAAAGCTGATGAGTTGTACATGTCATTTCATGGGGTGGCAATGCTGACAAAAGGATTAAAAGATATCAAATTTCTTAATAAAGTAAAAAAAGTAAATTTTCAAAATGACGTCATCAAATTTCAAGTTCATTCGAGCGTATCTCACTAGTCCTTTGTCAATTTTCACCCAGATTTCAGTATGATGTAGCTTATTTAATGTTCTTTCAAACATAAAATTACAATATTTTGATTGGATAACGGTATCACCTCGTAAAAATGGATTAAAAGTAATCTTGTCAAATTTGACCAGTTTACGTGTTATCTCTATGGGAGTGCAGTTTTTCTGGAAATGAAAATTGACATGACTATCTTTATCGAGCACTAGCTCACTTAAGCTTCGGTAAATTTCTCCCAGATTTTAATATGTTGTAGCTGAGACTTTACGCTACCGTGAGTGTGCCCTTTGTTTTTTTATACGATGTCAGAATCACGTCAAAAAATTGGGTTGAAATTCAGGCTTATCTTCGATGTATTGAGATATTTCTTTCTTTCTGGAACTTTCTTTGCAATAACTCAAGAAAAACGGCCTCTATCACTTCTATATTTTGCACATGTTTAGTTCATGTCACGTACATTATTTCATAAAATAACAACTACTTGATCGGACACCATCTTGGGTATGTAAATTAGGGTCAAAGGTCATAAGTGTTTCACCCTGTATCTTAGTGAATACATGTCCTATCTTTCCCATATTTTGCATACGCAAAGACCATGTTACAAGGATCATTTCACAAAATAACCACTTTTTACTCAGATGCCATCTTGTCTGTACAATTTGAGGTCAAAGGTCATATGTACTTCTTTTTGTATCTTCGTTATGACGTGTTATCTCTATGGGAGGGAATTTTCTTTAATGTGAAAATTGACATGATTGTCTTTATCGAGCACTAGCTCACTTACCCTTCGATGAATTTCTCCCAGATTTTAATATGTTGTAGCTGAGACTTTGCGCTATCGTTTTATTTCCTTTGTTTTTTCATACGATGTCGGGATGACGATAAAAAATTGGTTGAAATTAAAGCTTATCTTCTATGTATTGAGATATTTCTTTCTTTCTGCAACTTTCTTTGCAATAACTCAAGAAAAACACGCCCTATCACCCCCATATTTTGCACATGTTTAGTTCATGTCTCGTACATTATTTCATAAAATAACAACTACTAGATCGGACAACATCTTGGGTATGTAAATTAGGGTCAAAGGTCATAAATGTTTCATCTTGTATCTTAGTGAATACCTGTCCTATCTTTCCCATATTTTTCACACGTATAGACGATGTCGCGAGAATCATTTCACAAAATAACCACTATTTCATCAGATGCAATCTTGGGAGTGCAAAGGTGGGTCAAAGGTCATATGTATTCATTGCTGTATCTTCGTTATTCAGTGTATACAGAATTTGGTACCAAAGATGGCAGATATGACTCCCTTTTCTAAATGAGAATGCAAACATCACACGGACAATGTCTCTAAACAGAGATGAAACTTGTATGGTCATGCCTATTGCGATCAGGACTCGAATCATTGATAAAAAAAATCGGATCACCTTAATTTGTCAGTGATGACAAATTACAATCTCTAGTGTTAAACTTCCCGTTGTCACAAAAAAGTTCTTTCTCCTCAAATGTTGTGTAGAGGTTAGCTCAGAAAGTCCTCATCCTATCAATGTCAAAATTATACCATATATGTATCATGTCCCAAAGACGACAGATCTAATAAAATCATAGTGATCACTCGAAAGTGACGTCACTATGACGTCATTATATGAAAACACATTCTCATTCATATCTCATTAATGGAATGGAATTTTTCTATGAAATTTACCTCACATATAGTTCGAATCAAGTTAATTCTACTCATGTTCTCAAAATTCATCTGTACTCTTCAAACGTGCGCGTACGCGCGCGTTCAAATATTTGTATGCTCCAATCGAGCTCAAAATTTTTTTGGACACGTTTCAGACCATTTGGAGCATTTTTTGAAAAATTGAAAAAATCGGACGGACGCGTACGCGTGCGCGCATATACGCACGCACAGCTAATATGCAATAGAAATTTCCCGTTTTTTCACTCAGATCGGATATCTGAAATGTCAAGGAATATTTCTACCAAGTTTCAAATCAATCCACCTCAATATGACGTCATGCGGGCCCGTCAAAGTTGAAATTCCGCGCGCGCGTCAATGGCGATATACAGTGCAACTATGCCAAAAAACCGCCAATTTTAAATCGGATTTTACTCGTCAGGATGGACGGTGATCCCCCATTTTCTTTACATATTCTGAAAGCTGATTAGTTGTACATGTCATTTCATGGGTTGGCAAAGCTAACAAAATGATTAAAAGATATCAAATTTCTTAATAAAGTAAAAAAAGTAGATTTTCAAAATGACGTCATCAAATTTCAAGTTTACTCGAGCGTATCTCACTTATCCTTTCCCAATTTTCACCCAAATTTCAATATGTTGTAGGTTATGGAATGCTCTTTCATTTATGTGATTACACAATTTTGATTCGATGACGACATTACCTCGAAAAAATGGATTGAAGGTAACCTTGTCAAATTTGACCAGTTTACGTGTAATCTCTATGGGAGTGCAATTTTTATGCAAATGAAAATTGACATGACTATCTTTATCGAGCACTAGCTCACTTATGCTTCGGTGAATTTCTCTAAGATTTTAATATGTTGTAGCTGAGATGTAGGGCTATCGTAAGTGTGCCCTCTGTTTTTTCATACATTGTCGGGATCACGTGAAAAAACTTGGTTGAAATTAAAGTTTATCTTCGATGTATTGAAATATTTCTTTCTTTTTGCAACTTTATGTGCAATAAATCAAGAAAAACATACCCTATCACCACCATATTTGAATATGTTTAGTTCATGTCACGAACATTATTTCATAAAATAACAAGTACTTGATCAGTCGCCATCTTGGGTATGTAAATTAGGGTCAAAGGTCATAGATGTTTCATCCTGTATCTTGGTGAATACAGGTCCTATCTTTCCCATATTTTGCACACGTAAAGACCATGTTACAGGGATTATTTCATAAAATAACCACTTTTTGCTCAGATGCCATCTTGTCTGTGCAAAGTGGGGTCAAAGGTCATATGTACTTCTTTTTCTATGTTCGCTATGACGTGTTATCTCTAAGGGAGGGAATTTTTTAGATGTGAAAATTGACATGACTCTCTTTATCGAGCACTATCTTACTTATGCTTCAGTGAATTTCTCTCAGATTTTAGTATGTTGTAGCTGAGACTTTGCAGTATCAGGACTCGAATCATTGACTAAAAAAAAATCGGATCACCTTAATTTGTCAGTGATGACAAATTACAATCTCTAGTATTATTATTGCATATGTCCCTAACAAGTCGATGGAATGTTCAGATTTAACTTTTGTGGAATTCTCCTTGAATTTATTTTTCGTTATATTGTTGTCCAAAATGACGTCATGAGGTGTAATAGTCTCCTTATCAAGCGATGACGGCACCGAAATTTTAGAAATTCCTAACTTTTGAATGTATTGTCCGATTGTCCTCAACCTTCCACTGTTGTGTTCTACTAATATTGCTTATCTCTCTCATTCCATAATTGTGTATCTGGGCTTTGGTTTTCTTCAACTCATGTTTTCGACAGCTTGCCTACTTTGGGCATTCATCGTGTAAGCAAGTTACAACAACTTCAACAAAAACAATTCGTGTGATTGTTTGTGTGATTATACACACCATAATCTCAAAGAATTTCCATCCGATTTGTACTCAGTATTAACGTACGTTTTTTACACTTATCTAGGACGCAATCGAAATACAATATAAGAACGCGTCTTCATACACTCTACAGGTAATCATTGGATGTTTTCTTGTAAATTCAATGCAAAGCACACTGTATCAATCAATCTCGGCCTCACGTTGGCTTTGAAGTTGGAATGCATCCACCCAATAATACCGGAAATAGTGTGCATTGTATCTCGATGACGTGGAATACGAAGTACACATAGAAAGGAGTGATGATCTTCCTTTTTATTTTAATGTTCGCCAACAATTGCTTGGCCTTTTCACTGCTCACAGCCGTAAACGCATCGTGTCATTCTAACATAATCTGGCATTGGAAGAAATAGTGTATGACAATGAAACATTGTGGAACGTCAAAGCTCGACAGCTGCAGTCAAATACTTCTGATTCAGCTAACGTACAGTGGGCTGATGACTACCGACGCGGCGCCACGCTGAATGTTCGGTTGCATGCAGCTAACGCAAGTTATCCAACAAAAGTTAAAAGTTGTGACATGTCCCAAAGAAGTCGGTCAACAGCCAGCGGTGTGGAAGATCGCATTTCGTCGGAAGGCAACTATTGATTTTTCCCCAAGACAACCCAGGGACGGATGGCTGTCTGCAGACAATTTCCAGGAAAAAGGTGATACATTGCTTTCCGTATTATAGCGACCTTACACTCACGCCTCTATCCGCTCCCCGGAGCAATAGGAGCGCTGCAAGGACCTTATCAGAGTAATGGCTCGAGTAGCAGTAGCAATTACTTTAACATTTCGGTTATCCAGCTAAATCAACTGACAAGAGAGACTCGAATAGTTTCTAAGGTCATGACCTTCATGCCTACACTCTTCTTTAAAGGTCACTTTGTGAAAAGCATTGGTCCTAATCGTGATGCGGAGTTTTGACAATCTCGCGAGTTTGATCAAGTGTTATACTGTCTAGTGGTCGGTGGTGGACAGGTTATGCCCACATCTGATACCTACTTCGGTGTTGGGGTCATGGGTTGTGGATAACTTTTTTTTTCTCTCTCTCTCCAGTGGTCCGTTGGGGACAGTAACTCTTTGAATTTTAGAATCGTGTCAGTTTTTGGTAAACTTTTAAAATATAACCTTTTTAGAAGTATGGTGGCCCGGCATCAATTTTAGTGGCCCCAGGCAATTGCTAATGTAGAGCCCTGGATATGATTACAACTCTTACTGTTTAAAGTTGGCTGACAAAAAGTATCAGTAAAGTAACGTCAAGTCAAATTTCAGTTAAGTTACCGCACAGTAAACATTACGTGTGGAAACTCCTGCAGTGCAATGTTTACTTCTAATCTGACATAACTGTAAAAGGCATGGTATTCCTTGTATATTATAGTGCGTTATCTCATGAATAGAATATACTCCATTAACTTGGTATAAAAGACCACGCAATGTAGATCGGAATTCAAATATATGAGTATTTTTCTCTAAGTTCTTATTGGATTAAAATCAAATCTTATTTCCAATATAATGAATTCTTTCGAACAATCTCAAAAAGAAAAGTCAGTGTACATACAAGTATGTGAACATATTGAAAGCGGAAAAAAAGATAAGCAAGTGCATAACCTACGAAGAAAACCATTGTGTCATTGGGAAAGAGAGGCCCACGTAAAAGTACAAGATTGGAGGTCCCAGAAACAAACTTTTCCATCCACGTGAACATATTCACTGAAATTCACTACTTTGAATGCAATTTTGGACGCATCTGTTGTTGCTACGTCAGGGAAGCCTGTATAATCTTTGTAGAGACATTTGAATTTGAAATAGCACATACATTCTTTGCTTGGTCCGTTTACATAATAACGGACAAACGAAACAAGTAGCAGAACACATATTACGTTACCACTAGAGCTTTAAGTGCGGCACGTCAATCATCCATCAAGTTGTTTGGCTCTTTATTGTTTCTTCTCTTAATTTTGATGGTGCAGAATTGTACTTTTGTCGGGAAAGAGAGCGGAAGAGCGCCCGTGATGGAGAGAAAAGAAATCATCGATTGATCACGTGCACAGTTGCCCACACATTCATGTCATTCACAGTCAATTGGCGTATCACCTGGAAGTCATTATGCAATCAGCCAGACTAGCATGACATCACATCAGTGTGTCACCGGCATAACACGCAAGCAGGTGCACTGAGCCAACTTTGAGTTGAAACGCGGGAAAGCAAAACAAAGAGAAAAATAAAGTGAGAATGATAGAAAGTAAGAGAGAGGGAGAGAGAGAGAGAGAGGGAGAGAGAGAGAGGATAGAAGGAAGAGAACAATCCGAAAGGTCGCAAAATGTCACAATATTTAGGTCACGGATACCACATACTTCACGTAGTCTAAATTATTAAAGTTATTTAATCCTCTGACGTGTGTCGTCTCGCTAGGTCCTCGCTGTTAAGGTGTAATGGTAGTAATGATTAATCTAACATAGAATGATATCGGAGGTATGAGTGACTTATATCAAATCACTTCAAGAGCGTCGTGTAGGACGAGGTCTGATCTCAGGCATGCACATTAAGGGAGTAAACAGGATGTCCATAGCTTTGAATATGTACTTAATTATGATAATTATATTATATATATTTTGTCACAATACTTTTTTTTTGCATCTGTATTTAATGATCAAAATTGAAATGCGTTATATTATGTTGTGATGTATTGTGCCTGTAAGCCAGGTTTCACATTCCGGTACAGATATATCGTGCTCCCTCCCCTTAAAACAATGCCAACAACCGAGAATTCTTTCAATAGAAATAAAACACACATTGAACTTTGAAAAGTTCAAATGAAACGGAACTAATACATCGTTAATTCATTGCATTTTTTCAATAAATCAAAGTCATTTCCTATCCTATCAGCTTTCGAGAGGTATACCTATGAATTTCTACTTTAAGTACACGATATACTTTTCGTATCAAAAAGGAAACAACAACTGTTACACCAAGGGCTCCAAATCATTTAGCACTACAAAAACTACAGCATCATGACAATCCTACCAACCAGTAACGACTATGAAACAAAAATTGCTCGCGTTAAGTCGGTTAACTCGCCAAGATTTCGTTTATGGCACAGATGTTACTTTCACACACACATACACACACGCACGACACACAGACACTCGGACACAGACACAGACACAGACACAGACCCCCCCACACACACACACAGACACACAGACACACACACACACATACACACACACACACACAAACACCACACACAAACCCATACATATTATATTGTATATCCAATGTTGTTTTTTTTTAGCTGGTGATTTCATGTCTACATTAGACAGCTGTTAGATATAATCATTTTTACATTGCCGCAGTTGTGGCAGTTTCAGTTCCGATGAGGTGCCTCAGTTCTTTTTCTCCTTTTTTTTCAATCGAAATTTATATGTAAATATCAATAAACGAAAAATCCAACAGCAATTTAGCTTGTAAAAACCTAATCCCCTTCATCTCGTAAGAAATGTGAATCTAGACAACACATTACCCATTACTTTGTTTATTGTTTCTTTGTAAAAATGATTAACTAAGTGGGGGCGCTGTGGAATAGTGGAAAAGACTTCCAACTCTCTATCGGAGGGCCAGAGTTCGATTCCCGCCAAAGATGCTTTAACTATCTTTGATTCCCGCCCAGTGCTTACGTCCTTGGACAAGATGTTTTTGCCTATTATGTCCCTCTCGACCCAAGTGTATAAATGAGTAGGCCCTACATGGCAGCGCTAGCAGTGGCTAGAGTAACGATAATGGCAGGGCTCTCTGGTAGAGCAGTGACAACACTGAAGAGGATATACCCTGGATAAAGAAGACCTTGTTGTTAGTATTGTTATTATTATTATTGATCGCCCATTGCATGAGCACAAGCTACGCGTGGAAATTGCATACACACGCATGCGCACTTGTTCACATGATTTACCTACATTCATGTTTGATTTGTCGAACGGGAACTCGACACGCGTTATTGCTATAATGGTTGCGGACGCACAGAATTTCAACACTAAAGCAGTGATTGAATCAAAAGAAATGGGTTTCAGTTGACAGGGAAAATAGGGAAAATTTATTGGAAAGGTAAGTCGTTTCCTCCATCTTTAGGCATTTCTCAAAATAATGGGGGGGGGGGTTAGGTGTGTTACTATGGAAGTTCTATGTTACATTACATTAAAACCTTTTTGAAGCCTTTTTTATCAACGCGATAAAGTTGAAGATTGCAACACTTAACACTGTCTTGCATTTCAGCATGATAAATGGTTTTCTACCAATCTCATATGTCATTAGAATGCACTTTTTTTTTGCAGGACCGACGGAGAGCCATTAGGCGGGACTGTATCAAGCAGACTGTCACTCGTCTTCCCTCGCCGTCTCCCGTCGATAAAAGATGGCTCCGAGCGCTTATTCACAGCATTATGATTTTCAGCCCGTGCCCTGCATTCTGACATGGCGACATTTACTACTTTTTAATGACTCCATCAAATTTGCCTGGGGTCTTGATTTGCCGATCTATATAGGAGAGAGAGAAAGAGAGAGAAACGCCGCCACTTCATATGCTTTCACGTGAGCAGAATTTGCGTGGACCCCTCTCATCACTTGAGTCAAACGATGCGCAGCTAGAACGCATTCCTTCGGGCCACAAGAATTACGTCTGAAATCTTAGGAGGTAGGGTCGATAAAACTGTCGAAGTTTCGTTGGTCATTTTTCCAAATGTGGATTATCCTCTCTGACATAATTCGCACAGGGTTTTGAGCGAACTCCGGTCTCGATTTATTTTTACTCGTTGAATTGGTTTGAGTCGATCAAGAGCTGTCACAAAACCTGTAATACCACGAAACGATATTGTTTCTGTAATCTCATATCCATAAGTTGTCTCGATTAACAAAAACAAAAAACCCCGATAACAACAACAAAACAAAAACATGATTTAGGTGGAGATATGTTTCGGCAGTCACTGGCAACGCATTCATATGAATCAATTGATTTATACTATTATCATAGTTTCATTGTTTACAGGAAGAAATATCAAGAAAAGTTGTATGTGAAGTCACAAACTCGAGAACAGAAATATATCAAGAAAACTAGAAGGGTATTATATTATACTTCTTGATTAAAATGCAATTTATCATATGATTAAAAGATAACACCATAGACATGATAAATGCTAATATTACAATTGGAGCTTGTACGATATGCGCCACAGTTTTTTTTTTTACTCCCTTTAAAACTGAGGAAAATCGATCATGTCACCAATGACCATGTGCAATTAGATGGTTATTTGCGGAACGCGCGGAAAATAATCTTGCCTCGAAGACGATTTACAAAACCCACATCATCTCAATCACTTGATCATATAGAAACGCTAAAAGCGTAGAGACTGAATATGGAATGGATCTCCGTATGAGGCTAAACCCTCGGTCTTGGCAAACACTCTCACTAGATGTAGAAATGACGAAATCAACTTTGACACTGGAAATGATGAAATGAAAATATTAATTATGTATACGCAACTCATTCCCTCTTCTCCTTCGTTCTTCCCATGCTCATTAAACCTCACGCTCTTTTTTTATTTTGTGCTCGAAGAATGTGTGTGTATCTTTCGAGAGAGTATCTTTCGAGACGCACATAACGGTATGTGCCATTGCTCTAGATATAGCGATCTGTCAGTACTAAGCGAAGTAATTGTTTTCTTACAAATGTCTTGAACATGAAAATTAATCTGGCGTGTAATTATGCCAGTGCTTTCTTACATTTTGTTCCATTGTATTGACAATGGAATGCAACTGAACTGAACAGTATATCACTGGAATAAAAGAGGCGCTTTCTTGATATGAATTATCTGTTCGTGATTATGAATATAGTTTGTTATAATATACTCGCTTAACAAGCGATGATATCAGCCCTCCGGTAGAAAAGAAGAGTTTAAGTAAAAAAAAAAAAGAAATAAGAGAAGGAAATGGAAAGACTTAGTGTTAGACACGGATTTATCTTTCCTATCTCTCATACGTTCTCTCTTCACTTTTCTTTTTCTTCGTGCTACTTTGTTAAGCATGTGACACCTTCAAGCCTTTTCCACTGAAAGTCTATCTATTCGTCTGAATTCATTGGTGTGAAACGTTAGAATGCGGTCAGAAACCAACAAGGGCAAAAGGAACAACGGCAACAACAACCAAATTTTACCTGGGACATGAGCAATGCTATCTAATGGCTGTTTGATGAAGGTCACTCTTCAATGTCGCTTGATGTGTTCGGCGTTTATTCAGATTCCGGCATCGCTTTCGCAGCGTACACGACAATAAAAACCTTACCCCATGAATCCCTTCCAGTGATTCACACTAAACGACCCTGAATCACACTAAACGAATCACACTAAACGACCCTGACCGAAAAGAAAAAAAAAAGAAGAAGGAAAAAGATCACCCATAATAACGAATTGGAAGGCAAGAAAGTCAACTTTCGTGACCATGTCATGAAAATGAGTAATTCGAAATGTAGCCCTGAAATTCTTCACTTCTATAAAGTATGAACACTACAAAAATCCTGCAGACATTCATAGCGAATGGATTCTTCGTGAATATTCTCCCCTCCCCCTCCCTCCCCCACCCCTATTTCATCTCATTCACCCTCTCCTGCTCCCCACCTTTTGCGTCTTCCTTTCCGGCTCTTCACTGCTTGGTAGCAAAGCAAGCAAGAGAAGGTTGTCGCTTTCAATGGATATGGCTCTTGACGTCTTGAAAGTGCCACTTTCATCCTCACGTCTACTTTTATTTGTTTCCCATTCTTTGTCCTCAACCTCATCTTCTACGTCTCTTTTTTCCCTCCTCTCCTTTCTCAGCTTCTCCTCTCTCCCTACCATCGCCTCTTCTGTTTAATCAAATTTAAATCAAAATTAAATCTTTTTTTATTTCAGTCACGTATTCTCTCCTTTTTTTTTCTTCGATACTCCATGGTCAAACTTTTCTAGTTCCTCTGCAACTCTTTTCTCTCCTCCTTCTTCTCCTCCTCCTCCTCCTCCTCCTCATCATCATCATCACCATCATCATCATCCTTATCCTCCTCCTCCTTCTTCTTCTTCTTCTCCTCTTCATCTTCTTATTGCTCCCCTCTTTTAATTCTTCCCTCTCTTTTCTCTAGTCCTTCGACTCATCTTATCCCTTCTTTCTTCGTCTATCTTTTTTGATATCTTCTTTTTTCGCCATTCCCTCCTTCCTCTGGGTCCATGCCCATGCTTCTTGATTTTCTGTTTTCTAGGCGCAAATGCAGCGTCTTCAAAGCACTCTGTGGTGGAACGTTACGATGTTAGTATCATTGCGAATGTGTCGCCTCTTACCTTTCGGAGAATGTGTGCTAACACAGCTTGCGGAAAGGGCAGTCCCATTACGGAACACTCCAAGCAGGCACGGGATGGTTGCTGCATGGTGATTTCTCACTCTCGTCCTAATCCCCTGATAGCAGCACAGACAACACTGACGAGAAAGCGTGATTATCCATTACTGACAGACCCTAATGCTGCGGGTTTCTAGCTTCCCAAAGGTTTTCCTCTGCCTAAGAGGGAACGATTTTCCATTATCACGCCAAACGGATAAGATATGCATGATAAAGAGATGCTATATTTGCCCATCTGAAGAGTGATTTGATGTTGTTGTTTTATACAAAGCAAATCAAAAGATGAAAAACTACAGATTTTCTGACAAGAGGGTAACTTGTCCCTTCCAGAATTTCTGATTATGCATTCAACAGGCCATTACAAGGATGAGCAACATCAAGGAGAAATGTAACGAGAGAACAGACATTTCAAGGGTATGATAAAGCAGTCAATTCCTTAGCCATTATTAGCTGTGTAGTGACGCCACCCAAAGCAACTCTGAAAAATTTTAGGAGACTCGCAGAACCTTCCGTCTACACATCATAATCAATGCCCGTTAAAATACATATAGCCTTAACATAAAGGTGAGACAGACAGACAAACAAACAAACAAAGAGGGAGAGAGATAGGGAGAGAGAGAGAGAGATGTTGTCAGAATTGGGCACTTTTGAAAAATGAAAATCCTTTCTCTGTTCACAGAAAAAGGCCTCTGCAAAAGCTTGCATGGTGTCGTTTTTTTCTTCTTTTATTTCTTTATTTTTTTTGAACGGGGCAGCATGAAATCAAAATGAAGGCAGTTTTATGCGATGCCGTATATACATAACAAAAAAATGTGATTAGTTAAAAAAAGACCCACAAAACACGGTGTCATTTCTCCAACAAAAAAAGGGCAACTTCATGGAACACACTCTCCAAGTAGATGAAAAGATTATATTCTTCTCTATTTTTAATGGGACATCTTGAAAGCTTAAAAGAGGAAGTCAACAAACACGTAATGAGAGGAAGACACAATCTTTAGGAGAGCCTGGTGTAAGACTCAACTGCATGGGACTTCGGTCACGTGATTCTTGGTGGTCAGACGTTGAAGTCACTGCCTTCAAGCAGTCAGATCAGTATATCTAGACTACGCGGATTACCATATCATATTATGGTAATCCGCGTAGACTATTTGATACAGAACACACCTGGGAAATATATGCAACAAGTTTAAAACACGTTTTCGGTAACGCTTTACTTGTGATAATTCATAATATTTACTTGCAGCTAGATGCAATGAAACGTGATGAGTGTATGTATAGTATAGTATGAACAAAATATCACCCACTCCTTTTCTACTAATAACTTGTGATTAGTGAACGAGTTTTGTCGCATACGAAAGTTTTGCTGCATACGAAAGGTAGAGCAGGAGCTCTAACCGAGCCCAGCTTTTAGGTGACCTCAACCTGTGCAAACCAAACATTGAAAGCTCAACCAAATTCCTCCAACTTTGTCGAATTCTAACGTCAAGTCATCCGCCATCACGGCTGCAATCGCATTACTGGTTACACCTGGTGGTGTTAAGCATTTCATTATTTGACGCGCGCGGAAATGGTTCTTGGTGGGATGCCGACCCAAAGGGGAGAGTGTCCTTTATAATGCTTTCACAATTACGCTTTCTTTACAACGGCGCTTTCATCACGCTCGTCGCCTGCTCCGGGAATAGTACGTGAAATCCAATTTGCATTTCGCCACACTCATGTTTCCACCCTCTTGTCAAGTCGTGTTGAAGATATTTGGAAGGAAGACACGTCAGTGACTGCTGTACCAACAACGACATTTCAACTGTCATCGTGGTTGTCGTTTTGAAGAGAACTGTTTTTTGCGGTCTCGAGAGGAACTTTCTGGGCATATCTCCTCCCTCGAGAACTCGCACATGGCAGATTTGTTGCCAAATCGCCAGCAACGCGAAATGCCCATTAGATTGTAAACGGATAATTTGTACTCACGTTACAATTAATACTTCAATGAAGCTGAAACTGCACTAGTTAGCAACAACATTCGATAGGCAAGCAGCAAAAATTGTTCATAGCCATTTACATTATTTTGATGTCTTTCTATCAATTCCTTAACTCCAAAGGATACGGTGAAGAAGTAGGCCTATCTAAACTATGACAGATTCCAGCGTAATCTAGACGCAAAGGGGTGACAATAAAAATCATTCGAAAATCCAGTTATTTCATACGATTATAGCTTTTACATGATTAATTATAGACACCTGTTTTTATGTACGGTTCTTTTCTCTGTGAATTTATTCCCAATTGCATTTTTGGCGAGATTTTGGTTAAAAAGAAATGAAAGGAACAAGTTAACAACTGACTATGGTGGATGCCCCATTCTTTGACTCACATCTATCTGACCACAGTCTAGTCTCACTGCGAAATGCAGCAAAAAAACATGACTATTATGTGGGTCAGTTAATGATTTCAAACGCGGAACAGACATATTCTTTGACAAGAAATCCACGTGGAGATTGATAATAACCTTTAGCAACTGATTTCGTTTTTAAGATTTTAAGAATACCTGTTGTGATTAGGGTGCATAAAGTGCCATACCATTGATTAGGATGCATTAAAATTCATATCTATTGGGTTTATTTACCATGTTTAACGCGTTTAAACGTTGATTGAAAGAGAAAAATGGTATTGCGTTGAGATGGCCCGTTCCATGTAGCGATAGCACTCTACACGATTGAAGTCCGTACAGCTTGCACATAATATTCCAACATTATCTCGACAACTGGCTCAAACAGAGCTGAAATGCAAACACCATGCACCCACGCACACACGCACTCTCATGCATATATATAGACATACCTACACATTTGCGTTACACCGGTAACCCCATTTCCCTCCCCAAAAGCCTTCGACGTTTTCAACCTTGGCTATACCTTTTCCCCTAACCGTGATTAGGGCGTTCCGAGCGCCACCCGACACTCGCCTTCCCCTCGCCATGGGCCAGGACGATCGATCTTGCCTTTTCGCGTCTCTTCCGATCCATCATCTTCGCAATGGTTCTCTCGGGGACACACCGTTTGCCCTCGCTAGTCACTTCGATTGAAGATCGCTTCTCAAGGACAGGCTTGAGCAATCATGTCGCAAGAGAGAGGGGAGATAGAGAGGGAGAGATGGTGGGGGGGGGGGGATGGATGCGCGCCTGAGATACATGAAGAACATAGAAAACATGCTATTATTAGACTTAACATTTCACTGCAAGAAGACACGGTTTTTCAAATTGAGACAGATACATTCCAGCAAAATACATGTCACCCGAAATCTTAAAAGGAAGGTAGATATCACACCAATAATGCACATTACCCATCGCGTTAGTAAGAAGTTATCCACTCGATAACTGGAACAATCGGGAACACACAAGGCGAAGTCGAATGTGTTTTTTACTGTTCAAAAGTTGCGGGGGTGGATAATTCTAATACTTGCTGGGATAAATCGTACGTATACGTAAAGACATCTGGCGACTTTTACTGGGTTTCCACGATAACTGGTAACATTCATATTTTTGTTTTCGTCTCATTTCGCCTGACTCCCGTTGGCGACAGTCGCAAGATGTTATCTTTTTGTTGGTGGTCTAACTGCAAACCACTTTCACTAAAAAAAATCGTCTTCTACATTCTCCTATTGTCGCCATGTTATGCCTCCGGCTAGGTTGGAAATGTATGGGGCATGTTTGTTCATTTGCTTGCATTTCTTCCAAATCACAATAACGACGAGCGAGAAATGTAATAAAAAGGACAACTTTTTTACGGGTCCCATTGCTCATGATGTTTATTGCGAGAAGGTCAGGTTTCTTGGGTCATGCACGTGATCAGATGACAACGCTCTCTCTCTCTCTCCCTCTCTCTCTCTGTGTTTGTTTGTTTGTGTGTGTGTTTGTTCGTTCGTGTGTAGTTATCGGGGATATGCGAAGAATGAAGGGGAGGGTAAGTTGTAGTTAGGATGGTAATTTCATGGACATTTCAATTTCGGGTAAAACAAAAGGCGACAACAATCTAAATATCAATGGTACGAATCATACTACGATTGTCACATGGCATTTTGCTCATTTAACCGTTTGTTAACACATAAACATAAATCCCTTGTGTTTTGAGATCAATGCTGCAACTTTCTGATACAGTAGGTTAAGGTTCATCAATAAGCAACAATTTTATTCATTTGTGCTCATTATGTGTTTTAAACATATCAAGATTAAATTTTCATGTCAAGGAACGGAAAACTATAACGGATATTTAGCGAGAAAATTATTAGCTGATAAGAATGGTCCAGATCACAGACTAAGCATACGAATTACGGGGAATGTTTCACTTAGTTTCACTTAGACTGGAAAATCCTACTGAAAATTTGATAGATCATAACTACTAAAATGTACTGTTGGAAGACATTGTGTATGATGTGTTTTTATTTATTTTTCATTACTTCCTCTTTCTTAAAAAGAAAGACCCGACAATGTAAAAATCATTGGAGTTTTGATTACCAGACATGAACCAACAAAAGAAGGGAGATGTCCTGATTCACAGAGCTTGTTGTTGTTGTTTTATAGAAAGAAAGAAGAGAGAGAGCTTCAAGATAACCACGAATGCAACAAAAGTTGTAAATTTTGTTTATGCTGATAACAGCGATCGCTTCTTTTCGAAAACTCGGGGAAACCATCAAGAAGATGGTGACATTGGCCTGAGGGTTCAGGTCTTATGAGTAGCTAATCGCTGGTAATAGCTCCACTCGTGATCACAAACGTTTATTACACGGAACGTAAAAGTAACAGAAGAGCAGCATTGTGAAGGTACTTGACATAGTAGCCCGAAGCAAGGGAAACACCGCATGCATATCAGGTTTGCTACTTCCCCGTAAAAAGTAAGTACAGTATAACCTTTCTGGCCATTTCTCCTTCACTGCCCGATATTCATAGGTCTAAATTATCAACTGAGTGCTCCATCATAAGAACATCATTGACCTTCTATAGGTCACAATGTTTTGTTTTTGTTTAGTTTTTTTTTTTTGCGCTGTCAGTGAAATTGGAGTATGCATAACTGCTGTCACGGAGAGAGAGAGAATGGCTAAAGAGGAGGAGACTTGAATGTGATACAAGCATTCTTTGCCTCACATAGGGCAGTGGGGGGGGGGGGGATCCAACGAAATGCGTATGATCAGTCATAAACCTACCACTATATTTGTGTTTGTATTACGGCTCTTTGGGAGCAGTCATTTTTTTACGGACTTATTCCCATTATCAAGGGCTGTTTTCATAAGTACAATAACAGATATCACAAAACGTCAACAAACATGGTTACCATTAGTTTATGTTTTCCGTGTCTGTTGCTGAAATGCTTACAGATTTGTAGCACAACCACCTTTCTGCTGTAAGAAAGCTGTACTGAATGTACAGTTGTAATGTCGAATGAGGTTCGTTAATCCGAAAATGAAATAATGTTCGTTATTCCGAAGGTTCGTTATTCTGAAACACACGAATTCCGTATACTTAGATATTCGTTAATCTAAGTATTAAAAAGGGCTGGTTAATCCTGACATTTGTGACGTTATTCCGAAGGTTCGCTATTCCAATGGTTCTTAATCTAAAAATATTTTTAAAAGTTCGTTATTCCGATGGTTCGTTAATCCGAAAATGAAAAGAAAGAGCGTACTTACGAACCTTCGGAACGTCCCTTATTTCATTTTTTTTTTGGAGATTAGGAGGCCTTCGCAATAACAAACTATAAACGTAACGTTATGGTCCTTTACAAAAAGAGACAGGACGCAGTTATTCGTGGTCTGTATGTCACAAAGTTCTCCTCACATACATTCTCCTATAATAGCGTGATATAAACGCCATCCGCCAGATCCACGGCAGAGAACGGTGGATAAAGTCGTAGCAATCACACAGAGTGCTTTGAGTCTACCTGGCCTGAAATGGATCGCAGCCGATACATCCCGATGGACCCATGAGAGGAGTATCCGATTACTTGGTCCTTAAATGATGCGTTCCCTCTGTCTTACCGTCGTTGGGTATCTATCACCACCCATTAAAGAACAACTTTCAATGCAACGCTCAATTTGCTGTCTTCCCGAGCGTTCTGGTTCGGTCCTCTCCTTTCTCTATATCAATTACACATCCTTTCTATCGCTCCCTTCCATTGTTCACCTTTAATCAGTCGGTCACCACTGTACCCCTCCCACTTCCCTCCGATACAAGGATTGGAAGATATTGGGAGAATGGTTTCGGGGTTAGTTGAAGATCCGTTTAGTGGTTCTAGGTTTTCGAGGAAGTAGGACGTGGCTTGCACTTATCTCTAGTTTCAGGATACTATCGCCCAAAGAGAAAGAGAGAAAAAAAAAATAGAATAATTCAAACATTCTTCGACCATGCCCATCTAAACAACACCAAGAAACAACACTAATGGCACATTGAAAAACCCTCAACACGTAAACAGAGATTCCCGCACTGGAGTAAAACTCCAAGGCCAATTTCAGACTATTAAATGAGCGCCATCCGGCATCGACCTGGCCGGGTTGATATCAGAAGTCGTGAATTCGACACCGGAAGGAGCTGCAGGTGGCTTTGGCTTGAGCGTTTCTGGTGTGGGGCCTACTTCCGCCCAAGCTGTATCTGACCCATGACTATAAAGCAAGGCGAAGTAAGTGCCTCCTTACGCGGATAATGCGAATTCAATCTCAATAAATGTTATTGAATAGCTATTCAATCACAGCGTCCACACCTGAGAAGCAACGTCAATCAACATGAATTATTTCAAAGTTTCATCTGACTTATTATTTATGTAACGATTTTATATTGGCACCCTAACTCATCTTTAGGTCTTTACCTGTAAAAACAAACAAACAAACATGGCACCCGTGGTCCCTGAATATTTATTTATCAATACACATTACATGCAGAGCGGAATTTGTCCTGATAATCTAGAACCCCCTTTTGAAATATCTGTTGTGTAATAATCGACTATCCCCAACTAATTTGTACCGTACCATTACTCTGGCTTGAAGTGCCAAATATGTTGCCCAAATATGTTGAACAATAAAAACAAACACCACAGACACAGACACGCGCACACACGCGCGCGCACACCATCAGGGCGTAACATATTCTAACAAACTGGACTGACAGTTAAATTCTTGATTTGACAGGGAGTGGTATGACTAAATTTGAGTAATTGCACCTGCGAATAACTTGTCTGCAAGGTTGGGGTCAACGAAGAAATCCACAAGATACTTATATCTCAAGTTTATATCTACATAACGACAGAAAGGAACCCAATGGAAAAATAATGTACATTGTTTTCGTAATAATGATAACGCATTGTAATCATATATGCTTTACATATTCAAATAACTGATTGCGTATTTGCCTAAATAGACAATGTTTTTTCACCGTGGTCTCCACACATTTAGGGTGAAACTGTCCAACTCTAAATGAAACTTGAGGAACTCAGCTTAAGCAAAGGACAGGAAGTATTTTCGAAATGAATTAAAAAGTTCAAACAGAGGCTTACTAGATGAGAAGTATTTAGAATAATTCAACATAAAATAGTTGTATCAGGAAGAAAGAATCGACTGACAGAAAATGTGGCGGCTGTCGCCAATCCGAGTCGTCAACGCAATGCACGATGAAAGCGTTAGACTTGTTGGAAGAGGGACAAAGTGTTCTACAAATAACACTCTTTGAACGCGGCAGAGACAAAGCGAAACAGTGACCATGTGCCATGTTGCATTCCTTGCTTTATTTTCCCGACACACGCAAATACACGCTTTATAACAAAGGAATGTCCATCGTACTTGAAATTGTTTGCTTCACAATATGTGAGGTCAAGGACTTTGATGACGTCAGAAATGCCCGGATGCCTTGTCGATTTCGTCTGCTGCTTGTCATTTCTTCATGACCCCGAAGTTTGCGTGCATCAATAATGTGTGAGTCTTATACACGTAGTGCTCAGTCTCATGTCTGCTCGGCAGAAGGAAATCAGAAGCCTTTTCTCACATCAAACTGATAGCCTCTGAATGTTTCAAACGCGTGACAAAAGAGAACGTGTGTTGTTGGCGTGCTCCTTCAGGCTGGTGCTGATTTGAACTTTCTGGTCAAATGCACACTGCTTGAAGAAATGTGCTAAAGACCATGAAACAAAGATATCCCCCCAGATGCGCTTAATCCCCGAGCGTGATAAACCTGCACACTCACGTTTCATTTAAATGCTACTTTAAAAGAAAGAACAACATCTTATAGCAGACGTTATCAATTTGTTGCGTCTCAAGCATTTTATTCGTTGGTATTGCAGGAGATATTCTTATAGATTTGAAGGTAAACAGCTATTTCGAATCACCACTTCTAGAGGTCAGTTACATAAGCTCAACCCAAGCTAAGCATAACAGGCGTGTAGATCATGGGTGAATTTGGCGGTCGTGTTGATATCGTACAACAAACGTAATAATTTCGACATTTTGCTTTTTGCTATAAATATCATCACAACCCCATACAGAATTTACCCAGAATTCCTCTTTTGGAACGGACCCAAATGACGTCATCTAGGCCTATGATGTTTATAGCTATCCCACATTACCATTGACAGTTAAAGAGACTGGTGGGAAATCTGAAATTTTGTTATATAACTGACCTTAATCACAATTTAAGTTGTAGATATAGTAGTTTGTCATATTTCCAGTGGTTTTAAACTAACCGTGACCTATCAACAGTCATATCATGCAAAATTTGGCTTGGAAAACTGGTTGTTGCCACGGGCACATTATACTTGGGCGTAATCTTATATCATATTGACCAGAAACTCCAAACTTGATATCTCGATATGAGAATTCTTCGATGTCAATGGGTATACCTGTTTCAAGCATTTCAATAGCAACAGTTGCATATGTTTATATCTTTCAGCATACTATGACGTAAAAATTCAATTCCACTTCGCGTGGTGTTGGTTTTGGTGTTTGCTTGTTTTGTTTGTTTGTTTGTTTGTCTTAATGACCTAAAGGCCTACCGTACAATTCGTAATTAACTGCCGATTAAAAATCTGCAATGTTTAAAGAATGCTTGGCAAGAAAAACGGCACGTCTGCTGAAAAGCGCCAAATATTGGTTGGTTTTGCCATTTTTTCTAATATGGCCGGTCCTGTGGGTACACTACTATAAAAAAAACCCGGTGATTCAAATGTTTTCAGCTTCTTCCTATACTTCATTCCTTTTTGTTTTCATTTCCAAGCAATATACGTGAATAACAAAAGCGTCAAAATAATGGTACATTTCTTGTCACATAGTTTATCTTGTAACGTAGCTTTTCACATTCAAAGTGTCCTTTTTTATCCTTGTCTATCACATAATACAAGTTAATGTGAACATGAACACGTAAACTCATAGACGGAAGTATGAGTATTTTCCATGATGTATAAATCAATGCACTCAAGTTAAAAACAACTTGAATTACCATTAATACGCTTCCTGCGGAAGTTACAAGTGTTTCCCAATGGGATAAGCATGAAAGCGAGCAGTTATCAACAACAACTTCGTTAATGGTACAGCAGGGATTAAAAATCAAGAAATTGCCTTAGCTGGAAACAAAAATGATAATGATAAAAACCCTGAAAATTGCACTTTCCTCATTTGTATCTGATCACGGAAGGTAAACAGAGCCTGACCTTCTGTTGTTGTTCTGAAAACGTATAAACAGGATAATGTATTTCGCTTGGCAAAATTATCAATAACTCCAAGCGTCAGTTTTTTTTTTTGAACAGTAGTAAAGGGGTTAATGAGATCTGCTAGTTCCTCATTACTCAGATCGTGTGGGATGATCATGATGGGATGATTAGCTATTCCAGCTAATGAGCGTTTGGATTTTTCTGCCTAGAATACGAGGAAATAACTTTGCTGTCCTCTAAAATTACTTCATATAAAGTGCATCGACCCTCGCTATATCTTAACGTCTTGTGCTAATATACATTTATCTGTTTATCACTCTGTACGGAAACAAACATCAGTTAAGGCACAATCGTGACTAGTTTGAGATGCAACTTTGGTAAGTTCTTCCCACAGCCACGTCAGACGGGGGTCATCCCGTGAGCTAGACACCCACGAGTCATATGGCTCATGAGCTAAACAATGAAAAAAGTCCATGAGCCATACATTCACGACTCATATACAGCCCATGAACTAGACACTATTAAAGAAAAGCAGGCCCACGAGCTAGACACTAGGCAAATAAGGCATAGTTTGCCGCTCGTAGACCGTTAAGCTCGTGAGTCTATTTTACTTGAAGTCGAGCTCGTTGGCTGTATGACTCGTCTGCAGTACGACTCGTGGGCTGTATGACTCGTAGGTGTCTAGCTCTTGACGTGCACCCCATCAGACTGTCGTCACTGCCATGACTACAGCCTGTAATATCCTCGCCGTGTGATGACCAAGGAGTCTGTCGTGCGAGATCAACTTACGAGGCTTCGTCTCCGAAATACTTGAAGTACGGAGGAGACCCGCTCTCAGCTTATTCTACTATTCCTTTTTTATTGACCATAGATAAGTACATGACCTGTCCATTTGAATTCTCTAATGTCTTGTCAGTGGTTGACTCGAATTTTACTCCTGTTTGACGACTCCTTAAACTCCTCCTTTTTCAAGGTCATGGTGTCATTAACACGTCACGTTTAAGTTTTTAATGTTTCGTAGACAATAATTCGTAGACAGGAACTGCTGATCTCTTTTTTCCGCCTGGCTTTACGTTTGAATATGTTCACTGAAGATACCACAGTCAACTCGCCACTCAATGTCAACTATTTCTCTTGTATGATCAATACTATTTACCAAAGAATGCCCAAATTTTAAGTTAAATAATATCTGATATATTTCTCCTCTTTATGAGGAATAAGACACAGTGAATTTAGAAAACAAACAAACAAAACTGACAAATAGCGCAGAATTGAAACCAAACTGTTACAAACGCACACAGGAATTCATTTCACCTTACACTACACTGGTGTCAATATGTTATATAAGAACGATGATGCATATGATATTATGTTATTATTATAGAAAAGCCCAGATAGCTTCCTTTGTTACGTGTTTAGGGGCAGAGATGGCTATATTGAATTCGTTACTCATGTAAAGGGATGGCATAGTATTGGTTGAAGTAAGGATTCAGCTTTTAACTTGTTGCAAGATACTTAGAAATCACTTTATGAAATGTTAAAGAGCACACAATTCTAGTGGAATTCAAAATATATTTGATGAAAATCGATTTTGAAATGGCTGAGATATCCAAAAACAAAGTAAAACAATGCGATCCTAATAAAAGATGGGTCCAACCTTTCATTAGGATCGCTTTGTTTTGGATATCGCTGCCATTACAAGACCAATTCCATCAAATAAACTTTTAATTCCTCTTTGTTGTGCTCTTTCATACTTCATAAGATGTTTCTCTTTATCTCAATAATAGTAATAACAATGATAATATAAATAATAGTAATAATAATAATAATAATAATAATGATAATAATAATAATAATAATAATAATAATAATAATAATAATAATAATTATTATTATTATTATTATTATTATTATCATTATTACAATAACAATGAAAATAATAACCGCCAATCATTAAAAAAAGTTGGAAACCTGAACCCCCATCTCAATCTAAACTGCATCATCCCTTTAAAACATCCTCACCACCCCATTGGCTACCTATACGTACGAATCAAACCCCTCTCTCGTCGTGATAGAAGCACTTACTGCATGCATGAGCAGACGGGCACTGGAAGTTTGCCGTTGAGGCTCATAATATAGCTAGTATACGTGCGAAACTTTAGAGCTGTGGAATTTCGCTGGATGAATAACATGACAAGGAATGGAAGAGAGATTGTCAAGATTTTGACGTGGAAGAGAACTTCATGCACGAAAGTAAGAACAAATTAAGGAAGGAAAATTGGAGAACGAGATACGAAGAGAAAGACAAAAAGCGGAGGGAATGATAGCTGGAAACGTTAAGAAGGAAAGAAAGAGAGTGGAGAAGGAGTGGTGACTTACAGATGGGAGAGAGAGAGAGCGTTATGTCTACAAATGTGATTATTTGTCCTGCACTCACTCTATTGCTTTTATGTTTTCTCCAAACGTGAATCATTTCTTGAAGAGCACTTGACTCTCCGGTGGATTTGGAATTTTTTCTTGCGTAAGCGAAATGTTGCCATGACAACAGGAAATAAGGCTGTCTGTCTCGTAGTTCTTCTTGATCCATCACAGAAACAGAAATCGTTCGTGGAAGTTGCTACACGAGTGGACGCCTTGCTACATTGAGATTTCAATTATTTTGACTTTTTTTTAAATGAAGGTAAGCCTAATTGTCATCGCGAAAACATTTAATATCTAACAATTAAGTGGCAATAATGAGGATTGAAGTCGTTTAACATAAAAAGAAAACTTGTGTCACTTAACCATGTCATAAATGAGTAAATGATCGCTGACGATAGCATTGCTACAGATGAAAATTATACCAGAAACATAAAACAAAAAGAAGGAGAGGGGAAATATTCAACAATTATGACGGTTAGAATACAGAGTTACCATGACAATTTGCTGCCCTCCCCCCCCCCCCATGAAAAATAAGTAAAAAATAAATGAACAACAATCCACAGAAAAATGCTGGCAGAAGTTGTTGAAGAATGTTTTCGCATGAACGTATTTAAAACAGTACCCGGTATGTTAAACAGGGATCGAGCCCTACCGTATCTCCACACTCTTTATAAGGTATGAGGATAATTTCTGCAGTTATTGTCATTAATAACAAATACACAACAACTATTGCCATTACTGACAAATAAAAACACAACAACTATTGTCATTACTGACAAACAAAAACACAACAACTATTGTCTCGTTTATACTCTGATATTTTTTATGCACTCCTCGCAAGGGTCCCTAACCGTGAAGTGGACACCACCAGAGCGGTATCGACATATTCGATGGGCCGATATCACTTTCTTTCCTTTTTTTTTCACTTACTTCATCATTTTTTCGTGCTTATATTTTACTGTCTCGACAGTCATAATCACGTACCATGTTGCTGTGTCTGCATAGTGCAGTCCAATGTTCAAACACATGTAGCAGAATGGATAAGAGCCATCACGTGACCAGTCTTTAATTTTTTCTAACATACTCTCTAAAAAAAATCGAGTGAAAATATTCACTCTTGAAGGAGTGAATACAAAAAATAGTGAATTTAGAGTGAAATTGGAGTGAATTTCGAGTGAAAATGTTCATTTTCACTCATTATGGAGTGACGTCAGGGATCACTCGAAGATTTTGGAGTGATCCCTGACGTCACTCTAAAACGAGTGAAAATGAACATTTTCACTCAAGATTCACTCCACTTTCACTCTAAATTCACTATTTTTTGTATTCACTCCTTTAAGAGTGAAAATTTTCACTCGATTTTTTTTAGAGAGTACCCAGCGGTCATTAGTTTTTACCTTTGACCGCGTACTAACGACCGTTCAGAGATACGCGCATGACATCACAACCGCATGCTTTAGCAATGCGCACTCAGTCAGTTTCAAGCGCTCGCTTAGTCAGTTACAAGCGCGCACTCAATCACCTATTTACCGTCAATAAGTTTTCATGTTCAGCACCAGTGTGTTTGGAGCATTTCTTCGGACATTTCGGCATTTTTAGAAGCAAGTTCTACATGATAGCTGACTGGTATTTACCCATAAGATAAGGTAAGTGAAAATAGTTCATAGAACCATTTTATGATACAAATAATGCACAGGTTTAAGTTCAGAACGTTAGTGGAGATGCAGCTCACTCTCGGGTATCCGCAATGTTGTGCAACATGCACTCGGCTGCGCCTTGTGCACGTTACACCATTGTAAACACCCTCGAATACGCTGCATCTCCACTACCTCCCTCTCACCTGTGCATAATAATGTCGGGAAATTACATAATGTTGGTAGCGATTCTACTTTTGGATGGCAGATTTGGAGATGTAGGCTCTACTTAAATTTTGACAATTTTCGTTTTGTTTGTATACAGCATTGAAAAAAAGCGCTATTATCACGTTTTAACACCATTTATGTTCAAAGAGTTTGAAGGGTGATTTGCATTTGTGAATTAGAAGGAATCAATACTTAATATAGAAAAACTGAATGACGCCTGCAGAAATCGATAATAATATATATATATATATATATATATATATATATATATATATATATATTTGTACTGCTGGAGCAGCTACTGTCTATGATTAAACTGAAGAATTTCGAAGTTATCTTTTTAATCTGCGCTCTTTGTCATTAGTTGCCTGGTGGATTTTAAATGTGGATAATGCCTTCGAGAATGTGTTTTGTGCGGGTTTTTTTTTTCTGTAGAAATTTTTTACTTGTTCTATAAAACAATGTTAAATACCTTTTATATGGACGAGTTGGTTATAAACTAATTTTGATCGCATTATCTGACTTGAATCATTCGTCTCATTTGTGTGTATTGTGACGGTGTGATTTGATCTAATATTTTGTACGTAAACACATACGTACATGATTATAATATTATACATATATTTATCATTTTTTAAGATCATTTCGTCCACTCACCGATACATTTACGTTCAAGTAGAACCGTTGTCTAGACACTGTCTGCCAATAAACGAACATGCGCGTCTGTCTCTTGCCCTGCAAAGATAAAGGATAGGTGCAATACAGTATATGAGCGGAGTTATATAACATTGTTCCTTTAGAAAACATTACACAAGCGAAGTAAAGTTTAGCATTGTGGTCTAGAGACTTCACTTTGGCGTGCATGAAAGCTAATATTGGTGTAGGCTCTGTAGAAAGGCACAGTACTCTCCATTAAGACTGCACGTTTAGTGTTAGTTGGAATTTCGACAAGCAATAAATAAGAAATTGTACGATTATGAATGTGTCTTTTGTTGCTGGTACGACAGAGAAGTATTTTTTTCTTTTTTTAATGGAGTTCCCTCGATGAATGTGACCCACACTGTTACCATCACATGGCGTGTCATATTTCAGGAGAACGTAAAAGCGTGTAACGCGATAAACATATTCGAAAGTGAAACAACATGAAAAAGGCACATGCTGCCCATTAGCCCTAATCACGTGTGCTATGCTGTGCATGTTCCACACGCACAGGCGAGCGTAAGGGTCGTCTCGCCAAACATGATTGAATTAAGCTATGTTTGTTTCTGAGTAGATGGACCCCTGCCGGCGCTCGTGGCGGGTGCAGCGAGTTTCCATACCATCCCCCGTTATTCCATCAATGCGCCTGCAGAGCTACGGCATTCAACTTGGCAGTTCTCTGGCAAGTCGATGGACAGTTCTTGCCTTTCATTCATCGTGATGAAATGGGGATAAGATTTTCACCAGAGAGACCATAAAAGGGCATTGGTTTCAAAAGAAAACATATTCCTAAATGTATGCAGCTTTGTCAATCCAATCGTCACCTAACGTAGAAATGAACAGTCCGATGAACGATATCGGAAGAATTTGGATGGAGATCAATACTTAAAGCAAAAACAACAACTATAAACTGTGAGTGATTTTCTAATCTTCCTTCATTAAAACCTGAAACACAAACTACAAAAATCACAAAAGAAGAGATACTTGATTATTCGAGGACATGAAACTTTTGTTTTGTTATTTTTTTTTCTTGATGGCTTTAACGGTAACATGCAACCAAGAAAAGCATCGAAGCTTACAAATACACACTTCAGATTCCTTAAAATGCCACAAACATGCACGTCAGAAACTCGAATACAGTTCCAATTTGTAGTATGTAGGTCAGTATGAAAAAGAGAAAGAAGGTAAACACACCTACCCTTTTCTCTATCCCTCTGTGCGTATGTTTTGTGATGTGTGCCATATACTGAAATAGTTGTGTCAACAATCTAAAACCTGGCCACGCATGTAATCAAATCATGACCAGTTTACTCGTCCTCTCGGCGCAGTGTCCCGTATACAAGATTTAAGCCACGTAAACAGAGAGTGCTTACAATAAAAAATGTCGAGAATGGTAATTACGTCCGAGTCGGGTGGCGTTGAGCAAACTTGAAATCTAAAGTCATTACTTTCAACTTCTTGCGGTACCTTTGGTAAATAGAACCATTACACTTTTTTTTTCAATGAATCGATTTGAGTAGAATATAGACGATTCTTTGCAAGGACACATTCTTCTCAAGGTGTGTACGCAGTTTCTCTCGCCACACACATCAATCCTATTATGGTATGCTTCAGCGCCACATGAATGTCCGCACTCCTTTACGTTGTGCATTATATCATAAAATGTTATTGTGATATCAAGATTAATCAGTATAGGAGCAGATAAAAAACAAAAAGAAAACAAAAGAAAACCAAGCAACTGTTGATACACTCTGGAACCGAGGTAAGGAATAGTCTATCCAAATAGTGCGCAACATTTAAGTGCACTATGTTGAATAAAGAGAAATAATAATTGTGCAAGGAGAATTAACATTAGATGAAAGCATCTTATCATATAAACTAACAAAGTTATTTGATTACGCATAATCATAATTAAGGGTTATAGGCTGTCATGCATATCACCTTTTGAATATCGTATTTTCCCCCTATCTTTTAAGAATAAGCATACATAGTGATTAGTAGTGGATACGACACCCGCATATAATTAAGGGTTATAGGCTGTCATGTATATCACCTTTTGAATATGGGGAATGCATTAATAGCCAATCTTGATTTAATGAATAATCCGAATTTTCGAGGATCCTTCCTCTTCTTCAGGGATGACAGTGCGAATATCGGATTATTCATTAAATCAAGATTGGCTATTAATGCATTCCCTGCATTCCTCTGTTGTGACTTTATTATTGCTATTTCTAGTACTGCCAATACGCGGAACAACTACAACCTTTTGAATATCGTATTTTTCTCCTATCTTTTAAGAATAAGCATACATAGTGAATAGTAGTGAATACGACACCCCTGCAAATAAGAACTAATTATTACTAGTCATTCATTGTAGATTACCTTTTTATCGTTGCAAGTATCGCATTCCAACACTGGGCCGCCTGCTACTATAAGATTGCTTTTTTCTTTGCTTTCATAACCAAATACTATATGATGTAAATGTCATTTATGCGGTATATTTTTGAGAGAAATAACTATGGCAAATAATAATGCAAATGAATCTCATGTCCATGGATATCAAAAAATTAATTAACATTTTATATCTTATCAATATATGGCTACCTAAGAAAAATCGCTTACACGCGTATGGAGATTGTACAGCTCAAATCACAATGATAATGAAAATAGGAGACAATGCACAGACGAGCATGTCAAATCAAATCTCTTCTTATGCACATGGTAGCACATGAACACAAAATGAACACACACACACACACACACACACACATAGGCACACAAATGTACGCTCTCACTCATTCTCTCTCTCTCTCTCTCTCTCTCAAACACACACACACACACGCACACACGCGAACTTTTTTGCACACACAAAAAAAAACCACCACACTTTACAAAAAAAAATATTTCTCTGGAAAGCACTCGATGAGACAGATATAGAGTTGGTCAATATACCCATGAACACACACACTCTGCTTCCAGACACACACGCTTGACATAGCTACTACCAACGTAATCATAAAGTAGATTTACAAATATGTAACACACGCATACGATGAATAACTTAACATCACTTCATACGATCATGTCCAATGCTGAAAATGGAGATCAAACAAATTCGTCTAGAAATAGAGAAATAGATCGAGGAAAAAAAGAAAAGAAGATTAACAGGCCTAAAAAGCACAGGAGACGAGTCCGTACGAGCGTGCTGTAAAGACGAGAGAACTTGTTAACAGCAGGTGTACGGAGATGGAGTGCGCTTTAGAAAGTGTTTGCATGTCCACCCAGTGGCACACAACTGACTGGGCGGAGTGCTTCTCTCTCTCTCTCTCTCTCTCTCTCTCTCTCTCTCTCTTGTACGATGGTGTTGCATGTTCACGTGTGAAAGGAAGGCCCAAGTCCGACGCAAACACATACGCACATATCATTATGCACATACACTTCATACGTACACACGCATATACACACAGACATAGATACATACACAACATACACACACACAAGCACACGCACACACACACACAAGCGCGCATGCACAGCATGGTATAATATTTAAGGATTCAAAATGCAGAAACAGAACAGAATGACAAGTTTCAGGAAAGAAGATGAAATAATCGAAAAAAGACAAAAAAAAAAAAAGAACAATGATGATGATGTCATGTCCGTAGGAAAAATGGTACGAAATAAAATGAAAGTAAAAAGGAACCACGGAAAAAACAGGACACTCTGGTTTCTGTTTTTTGACGTGTTTGTTATAATATAATCTAATCGTAAAAAAATAATCACATCTATACTGACGAACACCTCAGTGCACACTTTCTCCTTTATAAGAATGTATGACTTTGTTTGGGGGCTTATCCCTATGCAAAGCACCATGAATCATTTCGATTAATGTCGTGATTACCACCACCCGTTGTTTTCTTTTGTTGCAATTTCTTTTTTCATATCAACTACATTAATACAACCAATCATGTAACTTACTCCATAATGGAATCATCTTATCGAAACTCTTTCCTTAAAGTAATTATGCAAACGGCTGTTGTGCTCAACCTGCAAACACTGCTGACCACGAACCATTCACTGCTCATGGGCCTAGTTTGCCAATATGAATCATTTCGTATATTTAGACGTCTATTGTAATGAGAGCATTATTAGTCCAACTAAATTAGCGCACGGATGGCTATTTCATTTTCATTAGGTCCATTATGAAAAAGTAGGCCGAGGTCATAACCAGACTGTATTTCAGGGCGGATCGCCTCCAGATCTTATCAGTCGTTTCCGGTATCGTCATTATTACACCAATGAACTTGAGCCAATATATGCACCGAAGTTCATCCAATATGAACCGTACTATCGGAGAGCCTCTTATGTTTTATATACTTCGGGTATACTCCTGAAGTATATATAGTGATGGGAGACGGACCGTGGTCATCATAGCATAAAGGATGAGAATGATACAATGAGCAATGAAGGATAGTATTGATGTCACCAGCCGTAATTGACATTGACACTTCGGCATAACTGGGTGATGTCGGGTGAGATGATTAATGGTTGTGGACGACGGACAACAGTTCATTTCCTTTGACCACTGACAACGCTACTTCACAGTGTCCGTCCAATATATGCTTATCGAGACACTGCGATATCACGCTACTATTCAGTTACACAGCATATTCCCAGAGAGCCTATTTAGGGCAACTTGTAGTAGCAATTAAAGGTCTTATTGTTTGACCCAACCCGATACCTGATGGTTCTGTCAGTCAAAATATAATTGCGCTGTTATGCACTCTTGTGATATCTCAATTTAATCTGTGGAACAAACACTGCCGCTCATGCCTTGATAAAATAGGAAATACTTGACCGTGTCAAAAGTAAGACGTTATCGATGATAATCTTAGATACTTGTGTGACAAAATTCCCAAACAGAGAGTTAATGAGTGCTTTATTTATTTTTCCTAAACTCAATCTCGCACAGGCGGTTGCAGTGAGGCTGCTTTCGTCATTTTTTCCGTTGTAATGTTGATAACTAACTCGTGTGACGTCAGCTTTAGATAATACCTCATGTATCAATGTCTGGTCACATAATTATGTCTGCCATTTTTATGGCGTACCTTGCGTATTTACTACGGGTGCACGTCACGAGTTCGACATCCACAAGTCATAGAGCCCATGAACTTTACACTAGGAAAATATGGCCCATGAGTCCAATACTAGGCAAATAAGGCCCACGATTCTGACACTAGGCAAACAAGGCCCACGAGTTCGACACTCATTGTATCACGGGGCTTAATATACGCAATGTCGGTCTCTTGGGCCTTTTTTTTTTGCCTAGTGTCGCGGACTTATTGGCCCTGTTGCCTGCTGTCGGACTTATGGGCCTTATTTACCTATTGCCGAGCTCATGGGCTGTATGACTCGTGGACTGTATGTGTTAAGGACCTTTTTTACAATGTCGACCTCGTGGACCGTATGACTCGTCAGTATCGGTCTGTTGGGATGACTATCCTTTAAATATATCCAACTATTGCGAGCCTGTGAGCTACATGAAATTTTTAGTAATTTGCATACAATGCTTGTATAAGCCTTTGTGCACAAGAGTCTGTTTGTGTACGAATCAGAGCACAAATTTGCATTGGCGTATAATTATTTCAGGATGGTTGTGAGTTTATTGTTGAACACTTGCGCTCGAATTACGTGCATATTTCGTTGTGGAAGTCGAGCAATATTATGCATTTGTTTGCGTGTGAAGGGCGCAAGGTTGTATGCGGCTGGACTATTTTTTAAGGATTTGCTGATGATGAAATGGAAACAAAACAACAAGACAACCGAGCTGTTGACTGTTCGAAGTTTTCCTCAATCCAGGTTTAATTGAAACCGTTTCGATTGGTTTTAGAACTTTTCCCTTTCGAGTCCTTCCACGGCATTTTGTTGTGAGCGCTTCTTCTCCTCGAAAAAGCGATCTAAATGTCAGCTTTACTCAACACGCCTCCTGGGTGCTCCTTAATTAAAAGCTGCGAAAACAGTTTAGCTCCACAAGGGAACGAGCCAGACTTGACTAACCATCCAATACTCACACTGTACTGCTTAGACTACCTTATCCGGTCTGATGGTCCTTCCGTTTTGTACCTGCACGTCAAATTAAAATGTTCGTTTCCGTGTTGCGACATCTGACATCAACTTAGGAAGACCATTCATGTTTTTTTTCTTTTTTTCTCTCTCTCTACCAAAATAATGAAAGTTATGGGATTCCGTTCCGTAGACACACAGGCACGCATACCTATGTGTGTGCCTGTGTGTACCTAGGATATATTATGTACTTTACACATACAAATTAGTAGGCACCTACTCTACCTGTTCATGGATCGATTGATTTAGAGTGCATTTCGATACCATGACCATACAAAACAAGAGAAGACAAGCTCAGTGTAACAGGGAAAGGTCCACTTCTCTTGTATCAAGCTCAAATGTGTAACTGAATTGACAATTTTAGACACAAGAACTACTGACGAACGACAACAGCAAGGAATGACTGATATTACTGATGCCGATGGCAAGAAATAGCCATGCAACTCACAGTGGTTTTCGACTGAAAACCGCAATACATATATAGGAATATCAAATAAGTGGCTGATTGACAGCCGTAATTCCATGAAATATAAAGGGTAAAATTGTTGAAAGCTGATTACAAGCGTCAGTAATTGTCTGCGGCAGGAAGTGCAACTCCCGAGAGAGAAGCGTTCGGTCAAAACCCAGCGAGCTTCCTTTATTCAATTATCTGGTGTTTCATCCTATTCCACTGTCAGCTTCTAATTAATTCCCACTTCGGCTCTTCGATGTCCCTGAATCTTTTATGCTAGAGTGCATTGCGTCTATTACAATATGAAAAGATTTTAAGCAATTTCTGACACGTCATTGAAAAAAAAACCCAAACAGCAACAAATTAACAAAAAAAATAAACAATTTACCATGATGCTAATGAAACGTGACTCATTAGAACAAAATTATAATTCATGGCATTGTAAGCGTTATTGTGTGAGATAGATATGAGAATAGTGAAGGATTACATCTTTTGCAGAAAGTTTTTTTTTCAGTAATAGGAATGCCATCTTACCCAAAGGACTAGAAAAATACAATTTTCGAAACACAATCAGAAACCTGTAAAACAAAAACCATGATGGACATGGATACTATTATGTAAGAATAGAATGTAGCAGCCAACATGCAGTATTGACGCTGTGAGTACGTTTCCGTACTTTTTATAAACTACTGCGACTGAAAAGCGTATAATACATTTAACTTTTTTCCCGTTTAATGTCGTCTCCTCGTCCCGATATAATTATGTTCTCTTTCCCATTTGTACCCATCCCCATCTCCCTCCGTCTCTCCTCCTCTCTCTCTCTCTCTCTCTTTGTATATGAGAGAGAAAAAAATGCGTTGTTTCTTAATTTGATTTTACACATTCATGTTTCAATGTCGTTTCGAGAAGCATGGAATGCGCCAATGCCGATTCCGTTTGAACATGTCGGTATCACGTCCAATCAAGTTAGTTATCGTGCAGGCATCATCGCCGATTACTGTTCAAATTTGTCAGCCACAGTCACTGAATAATACGACGGCGAGATAATTTTAGCCTCCTTTGTCGTCTTAACTTCATTTATGACCTTCTAATTTTCTACGCTGCAATTTCATTTGTGCATAAAGCATTTATGCATGTAACATTTATCACAATGGTGTAAACACAGACACGGGCAGACAGACGGAAAGTCAAACAAAGAAACTATTACACATGCACACAGTCACAGACAAGGAAATGCGCACGGGAACTCATACACCAACACACGATGTTGAGGAAAACAATACGAAAATGGATGTAGCTATATCATGCTGTAGCTGTCGCTTAGACGATATTCAGAAAACAATTTGAATTCACTTTTCAGCATTCTTGTTTCATCAGAATTGTGAGGTCTGTCTAGAAAGAGCTATTTTCGCCCTGCCAGCCAAAAAGGTTCATACCCTATGTTTTGTGTGAATAAAATAAGGACGACTTTTTGTTACTGTTTTTAACAAAGAGGAATTTGATCCTCTCCCTCCCCAGCCGCTCAGCGGCGGAGACAAACTTGCAATAACAATATGTGGTTTTGAACGAGAAACGTTTGGAATTGATTGCTGAATGACGAACGAGAATGACAATTGACTAAATAGAATCTGGTGAATTCTCGGCACGAAACTGGATTATTTCCCCTTCTGTTATTGAATCCTAAGATGAAAGAGAGTTAGAAAATGTATTGGAAAATAGCCAATGATGGTAGCATGAATTTCCATTTTTTAGTGTTGACCATGAATTTGCTACCGAGTGGCAATGGTTCGCACGTGATCGAAAGGACAAGTTTCTTATTGTTTGGATTATCTGAAGTGGGAGCGCAATCAAGCGCAACGAAACGAAAATCCGCGTTGTGTTACTCAACCAATGTTCAGTATATTTTGAAGTATAGTTACGCTTAAATTTACAATTCATTTGCAGCGGGATGGGAGTGGAGTGAAATAAAAGGATAGCAAGCAATTGAGGGTGTATATTATTACCGTCGTCTTACGTCAGCAGACCAACCTACGCTAGAGAAGGAGCGATAGAGAGAGAGACTGGGGGAGGGGGAGAGCAGTTAAACAAGATCAACGATTACCGGGCGATTTGACTTCTATCCTGAATGCATAATCGCCATCTCACTGCTATAAATCTCTAGCCATATTATTGTATTTCTCTCTGCCCCCCCCCCCCTCTCTCTCTCTCGGTATATATATATATATATATATATATATATATATATATATATATATATATATATATATATATTAATATATCTTTCTCTGCGTAACCTGTTTTTGAGCATGTTGTTGTTGGGGTTGTTTTCCGCCATCCACCACAGGGGCAGCTGTGAGAACAGCATCACGTTGCGAAGATGTTTTTCAAAGGCTGCTGCCTCCTTTCCGTCGCCAACCTCGCCGTTACATTATACATGAAGCAAAAAGAAAAAAAGCATAACACAAGAGGTTTGCCGTGGATACTCAAGGACAACAATTTGATGCTAACTAGCAAAGCAGAAGGGCGTTCAGCACATACGCCATCAATCATAATCTGGTTTCTGTTTATATCCATGTACTCGCTTTGTTTTGGATTCCGCCGAGAACGGATTGTCAAGTTTGTCTTGTCTTTCCCCGCATGCCATCGCGTCATTGCGCCAATCTACCGCACTGAGTGCCCTTTACACGTCTCATGCTTTACTTGGCTCGTTTTGTTTTTGCTCTCTTTTTTTCTTTCCTCCTTCGAAGGTGTCTACCAAAATTCATTAGACACGAGGGGGTGGACGTGTGGCTGGTGGAAAAGGGCCCGGCGGTAGGTCGCACTTCGATCGACGCCGACGGAAAGACGGACCTTCCGTGACCCCTCCAAGAAGTGAGCTGCCTATCAGATCGTGCTATGAGACAGTATGATACATAACATCCTCCAATCCTCCCACAAAAGTTAAAATTATTCCTTGAATCTGGCAATGGCCATCAACTCCTCCACCCTTCTACCGTAGCATCTCGAGGTGTTCTTTAGAACGAGGCTAAACCTGCTTACGCATTCATTTCGAGGGATTATCAGCCAGAAAGCGTCAATAGGCAGAAACAGATTTGAACTCTTGAGAATGCGTCATCGCGGGAAAAAAGAACAACAGTCTATTCCATTATTAGGATAGAAATTCGTTTAAAAAAAAACCTATATACAAAAGTTTTGCTGTTATTACGGAAGAAGTTAGTGACCTAGAAAATATAAGATATAGACATAATAGAATAGGAAGTTATTGTATGTCTATATAGTCGTAACGTACACACGAGCAAATGTGTTATCTTGAATATCAAAACATCGAAATCAGTTGGTTGTCCCTTAACATGCTTAACTAATCCACCGTCCTGCCTCGCCAATGTTATTTTCGTACAGCTCTGTACAGCATAGTTCACGTCTACACAGGATTGATGTGAGAGCTAGCTGCGCCGAGCCCGCCCCTCACCTGCACAATTAGCCAAGTGCATGCCAACTGGCCTCGGGTTCGCTCCGGTGTACCGCTTCCCCGGTGATCGAGGCAGCTGGATTGATATAGTATCAAATTGTTGGGTTAATTTAATAACGACCCAAAGACATCCCAAGGTCTTTTGATGTCAAGCACCGCCATTCAATCACACGCCGCGTCGTACTGTGACTATACACGTTGGCTTTTCGCTCCGCCGTCTCGCTTCCTCTGCAACGCACGGCACAATGTCCAGTTTACCAACCAGTGGTTCGCATCAAAACAGGCAAGGCCAATTTAATCAGATGGACATTGGAGGGATAATGATCTCGTCAATGGCAATAATCTGTTTTAGATATTAAAAAGAAATAGAGGAGTGTGATAATCTAAATTTCATATACACAGGTACGTGGAGTAGCCTATGACGTTACAGTCAGGGACCAGTCTCTTTAAATAAAGGATGGCAAACAGAATGATATACATGAAAGTCAGATTCAGATAACGACTTGGAAAAAGTAAATTGATAGAAATAAACCGGCAGCTACTCAATAACACTTACCGTCCGAATATCAAGGTATCACAGAACAGCATGAAATGCCAGAGGAAAAAGGCCAAGGTAAGTGTATACACGGAGTATAATTTGTTACATGTAATTCAAGCATAATTCCGGTAATGGCGTCAGTCCGCATTGGATACGTTGCATAAAATCTTTCCGACGTTCATGCCACCGGCGCCCCTTTTATACTGGCATCTTTCATTAATGTTATCGAATCAATTATCATCTGTCCAGACCGCAGAGCACATAAGTTCGTAGCGAAAATTGAGAGAAGAGTAAAGTGTGCATTAACGCTCGGAAGTGAAAGGCAGTGACAGACCTGGTTTAGAAACAAACACACAAGTCCTCTGCACTTTACATAAAAACAGATACTGTGCTATATGTAGACTTCAATTTACTTCCGACATGACGCACTTGTGAGCACACGCTTGCCTGGCCTTGGGTAGTCATGCTCACTGATTTCTTTCATCCAATTTTTCTCTTCTTCCCCCCTTTCTCCTCTTGTGCAAGCGATTACTATCTATAAGCTAGGTAGGGAGGTAATCTAGCTATCTACTAACATATCGGTGTATAGAAAGTCTATCTAATCTATAAAGTCGTCTACCTTCCATCTCTGAATCTATCTCTCCCGCCTTGTGTAACCACATCAGGCCACCCCTCCCTCCCCTCCCCTCCCCCCGTTCCCCCCCCCCACCCCCCCCCCAAAAAAAAAAGAATAGGGGATGGGGGAAAAGAAAGAAGAAAAATGAAACGCTAAATGTTTGCATGTGTCTTCACATCTACTAAAGCGATTCAAGACAACGTTTTTAAAGACTAACACTAAATATAGGTTACACTTATACCGACGAGCTATACTGTGGTACAGATGAGCATTTTGCTTAAAACTGTAAAAAGTTTTGAAGATCATAACTATTTATCAGTACGCCGACATTGTTTTTCCTATCAGTTCTTGTTTCAAGTGTGTATCTTGGTGAAGTCCGCTGGCTTATTTTATATGGCGGAGCTGAACGCCATCTTGGTCTTTGTCTGTTACAGTGTTGACATCTCGCGAATCCCACAACGTCACTTGAATTGTTTTTTTTTAATTATATATGAAAAAATGACTATGGATAAAATGATTTTGAAAATGGCGCTGAAATCACACCAACAACTTATTTCGATATCAGACAACAACCTTAAAGGGATGGTATATAGTATTGGTTGAGGTGAATATTCAGCCTTTAACTTTTTGCGAGATATTGAAAAATCACTTGATGAAATGTTATAGAGCATACAACTCTAAAAGGAATTCAAAGTTAATTTGATGAAAATCGGTTTTGAAATGGATGAGATATATAAAAAATAAGTAAAACAAAGCGATCCTAATAAAAGATGGGTCCCACCTTTTATTAGGATCGCTTTGTTTTGGATATCTGATATTAATAATAGAGAGACTCTTATAAAGCGCTCATTCTACCTAAAAAGATACTGAAATGATATCTCAGCCATTTTAAAATCAATTTTCATGAAATAAGCGTTGAAGTTTCTCATTACCTTAAAAAAAGATTATCATCAAGAAACGTTGGAAACCTGAAGCCCCCATCTCAATTGAAACTGTACCATCCCTTTAACGTAAACCAAAAGGCTAGTATTAAAGTAAAGCTTTACTTTCTCTTTACTAACTCTCATAGTTTATCTTAGAGTTACTCCTGCGATTGCTTGTAGGTGAAGAGTCCAAGAGATTCAAAAATGATTTTTTTTTTTTTTTTGGAGGGGGGGGGGGGGAATCACATGTGAGTATTTCTCAACAAGCTCAGGCCGACACGAAGGAAGACACGCTTTACACATCATTTCCATGGTGATAAAAAGCTTCGTCACTACTGACATTTTCACTCAAACCTCTCTGTATCTATTCCGTCTCCTCCCTCCCTCTGATCTCTTAAAAAGAAAAGATGTGTGTTTGTGCATCCTCACAACCTGCCATCTTATATTAAATCCTGGCTACTTTGGCTACTTTTCCATTAGCCCTGCTCTACGTACGTGTTATACACAAATAGTCCACACATTATATACACAGGCATGGCACCAGATTCCTCTATGCGTAGTAACATCAACGGCTGTAAAAAAAGAAAGAAAAAAAGGAAATCAACAGACTGAACGAAAAACAACTTCGTAGATACATCAAATGCATATTATTTTTCCTTTCCGCTCTTATAACAGCCTTGACGGAAACGCCCTGTAATCAGGAAAGCTTCTGCTCTTCGGGTCACTTCACTGTCGCAGATGGAATAAATGTCATCCTTGTAGTTTTGAGTCGCTTTTACCGTACCGCTTGACAAGGGGAGAGCAATAGTAATAACACAATATTATTATTGTTATGATGAGACGTCATGGGATAATGACCAGGAATACAGCACAAGGCGTGGTGACGGTGAGCTGCAATTCCGCACAGAATTGACAAATGCATACGAATCAAGTGACGAGATCCTGTATAATAATCATACATGATGCAACGAATGCTTGCCACATACATTGACAAAACAATCCGGAACACGCCAAACTTGAAACTTGAACCTCAAGAGTTAAAGGTATTGTTAACCATTGGGAGCAGTAATATGAAAAAAAAATGTTCGAGTTATCACATTTGATGCATAAAATTATCTGTAGGTCAGGTAGATCACAAAACATCCTACCACATAAAAATTTTCGCAATCAAGCCTAAAGTACAAGGAATTATCACTATTTTTCTCAAATAACCATAACTGGAGACGGTTTAGCCTAGGAAGCAATTTTATTATAACTATTGTTTACACTTTGTATATTTAACAATATTTAACATTGATTATACTGATTAACATTGTTATACAATGGTTGTTTCTATCCCTAACTCACATTTAAGAACTCTTTTGAAGCACTAAATCTGGGTTTTGTTTCATCTGCAAATGGTAAATAATGCCTTTAATTTGAGCACTACTGCTGAGCTCACCACTCCCATGTGTAGCTCCATAATACGCCATTGTTGTAACTAGCTACCTCTCGTGTTCCAGTTGAACACGTTTTGTTGCGCCCCATGGGTTGTTGTTGCTTTCAATCTCAAAGCTTCTCATTTTTCACTTCAGTTTTCTTTTCTTGAATGTTCTACATGGTTTCACCATTAATATTTCGGCCTTTTCACATTTCACTTAAATTCCATAATATTATATAAGCGCTGTGATTGATGCACTAGTATAAGTTTCTAAATTTCCGGTATGCGTCGGCTGAAAGAAAATATAACGTCGAACAAAACCAGAAGAGGAAAGGAAATTGTTGTTGTTGTTGTTGTTGTTTTAAAGAACGAAAAGGGAATTGTCCAAGGCAGAACTGGCAGAAGACGAACGGAGTATATTGTAACTATATCTTTGTTGCGGCTTGTAGGCATTCATATGAACAGTCAAGCCTCCTTGCAAATCAGAATTTGGAGAAAATCGAATCAGTCAAGATCAATCTCCCCCTGTATAATGAATAAAATATTGTGAACTTCATCAAATGGTCTCTGGCCACAGATTGCTTCTGTGGCCAGAGGCATTGAGTGCGGGTTTGACATGATTTGTTAAGCTGTAATAAATAACCGCATAAACCTCAATTTCTTCTCAAAAGTAGGAAACATTGCTGCGAAAATACTGCATCTCGGACGTCAATAATGGAACACTTATTTCAGCCATCAAAGAACTGGGTTTCAAACATATTGATAAAACAAGAGTCGAATGACTGATGAGCGTTTTAGGCGTTAACGACCTTTGCAAGAGCATAATAGGCTATTGCCATAACGTCAAATTGCCTCCATGCACGGCTACAGTCATAACTGAGTTGAACGGGACATGGCATTTTCTTGAGAGGGTAAGCGGTAAATATTGAACGTCCAAACTGGATCATTTTGATACGTGATTGGGAATAAACACTAATTGCGTGATTTTCCAGTCTAAGTGAACATCGCGTGAACACTTTATATCATATTATGTTGTTAGTATTGTTGTCTTTCTTTTCATTAAACCTGTTCAGCCCAATATTTTGGTAAGCATATGCGGAAATACATTCGATTCGAATCACTCATAACTATTTTGACTGTCCGTCAACTTATGTTCAGATTTCTGATGTGCTTACTTAACAATTCTCTATCGAAATAGAGTATGCACTCAGATATCCAGGTGAATTTCACCGTTATTCAAAAGGAAGAGGTAAAAGAGGTATTCTTACATAAATAGGACATATCGATTATCATCTCATCACATTTTAATCACGTGTTAAGGCGCTACTTTGATAAGTATATCAATGTTCTTCATATTTCAGAGAAAAATAATTCCTTACTGAAGCGCAAGAAGCCATTCAAAACTTCACTAGTGCTTGCGATTTCCATACAGCAAAGACACGATTGTCCGTTTACGCTGCCACCTCCTCGTAATATCCTTGTTCTGTTGCATTTTCACCACCCCACCCCCCCCCCCCCCGAAATGATGGAGTAATGCTGGAGAAATTCGGAACGCCCCGAAGAAATCAGGACAAAAACAACGCAGAGTGAGATAATTATACTGTGATGTAAGTTCGTATCAGGCGAACTTGGGAGGAGAAATCAGATACATGAATAATGCTTCACAAGTACTCAAATTCCTCGCGTAAATCGTTTTCACCCCCAAAGAGAAGAGAGTTAATTTGCCTCCTTCACGAGTTTTATCTGATCTTAAACCCGAATTCGAGTATACTTGTATTCTTCCTTCCTGTTTTGAAATGTTTACGTATGGTTCGTATCCAAATAAAACACAGAGATAGGAAGAAGGAAAGGGACAAAAAGACTTTAAAAAGCAGATTCTCAGGCGCCAAACTTTGTCCCTTTTCTTTTCCGCGCTGCAGTTCCTAGTTGTCATTAATATTCCCGACTTTGTGCTGTCACACTTGTGACCTTGTAGTTGAAAGCTTTCGTTTGCGTGATAGAAGAACAACATTGTATCATTCGTGCCTATATGCAGCCTCCTCCCCCTTTCTCTCCCCTTCTCTCATCTCTCTCCCTATCACTCTCGTTTCCAATCTTTCTGACATTATTTAATTACTTTAACATCTACACTGTAATTTATCTATGGAGAATCATTCATCTTCGAGGCCGTTCATGTTGTATTTGACTCGTCATTACGTTAGCCTCATAGAATAGCGAATATCAAAAGCAAAAAAAATAAATAAAAATAACATTCCTTTTCTGAAAAAAAAAATGTTGGTCTTTGGAAATCGTAAATATCCTAACTTAGCTACATCTCATCCAATTTCGTAGTCTGAGAATGTTTTAGAATGCGAATCTTTCTAAAATGACCAAGTATGTTGACTGCCTGAATGTACTCCTCTGCATGACTCTCCTCCTTTCACCATGGTCACGGTATGATAACTTGTTTTGTGCATTTAGTATTTACAAGAGAAATGATTACAAATACCACCCATCACCGAACAAGTTTTACTTATAACATATCAGTGGTGATCATTATAATCACTATCAAAATGGAACCAATCGTTACAAACGTCTATGAACTTCAGTATAGGAATTTCCTCCTTAGTTTGTTCACAATGTACATACAAAACTATATCTAACACAACTCAATGATAAGCTTTATGATAACAATCGTATTACATAAGACAGGAATGCACACACGTATAGTGGCGGTGCACACAAGATTAGATACAGGATAATTTGTCTCAGACTGTTGTCAAATCGATCAGATAAGAATCTGTGGCATCTATGACAAATATGTATTGGACACTTTATGTTTTAATATTCTCAATTTTAAATCCTTTGGAATAATCTCAAACATCTTGTTTCAGTGTTATATCTCTATCTGCCATTGTGTGTGACCTTTTAGTTAAAGATGGTAATATTGTCCTGCCCTCCCTTTTCAGTTTGTTTAATCACCTTCCAATGGAGCGTGCTCAAACTTAGGCCGGAGTTGACTCCTCTTCACCTTCTTCGGGCCCTACTCCAGACCGACCAATCACGGGCTCTTTTGCCTGGGTAAGCAGCGATTTCTTCTTTCTGTCCAAAGTGCAGCGTCGTACCCGCTCCCCGAAGTAAATATTGAGACAATTGCTGACAAGAGTCCGTGTCAGATATTTGACTATTTGCCATTTCCGCTTCTTGCTAATCCCCAAGCACAACCTCACAGTCCTCCCCTGCGTTATGTTAGAAATCTTTTAAGTGCAGCGTATAGATGCGATAAGTCGAACATCAAGGGGAAATTGGTCCTCCACAGAGCTTTAAGCGGGGCTAATGCCCATAAGAAGTTTCCGAGCAGAATACTACTTTTATTTCTTTTAATGTTTGCAGCCATTCAGCGTTCCCTCTTCAGGTGATGTATCACACGACAATACACAACGTGTTACCATAGACCTTGGAGCTATACTTTGCACATGCAGTTAAATGTCAATTATGTCATTTTATTTATCGATTCCACTGACTTGATTGCATCGTAGAGATGGAAAAGAGTAATCCTTTGAAGCGTAGCGCCAAACATTCAGCAATAAAGTGTTGTTCCATATTTATGATGTATGAGAGAGTGTGTCTTCGTCGATTTCTTTTTTCCGTGGGATCTCTGTAAAAGACTATTAACAGATTACCTCATTAAAAAAAAGAATAAGGAAAGGGAGAGAGATTTCAAATCATTATTTTGAGACATGAAAAGGACCTGATATCCAGCAGGCAATATTGCAGGAAACAAGTTTCTCGTACCTGTCGACTTATGAACATAATGTTTACTCAAATGTGACAGTTCCTCCCAGGGTATCAGTTGGCGAAAGGGACAAAATCATTCGTGTCAGTCCTAAGTCCCGCTTTTATGCCACTTGATGAGTTATTTCTGAGGGAAATACTATGTAAATCTGATAAGATGTGTACATAATAGCGCATGTATCTGACATTCACAATACTAACGCAGCATCAGATGAATATAGACAGAAAATAATATACATATAAAGACAGACACATTTTTCAATTTTGCCGCATTCTACTTTCTCTCACTCACTCTCTTCCCGTGTCATATTTTCTTCCTTTTTTCCCCATCCCCCCTAGTCCACTCCTGCAATTCTTTTTTTACCCTCTCTTGCCGAACCCGCCTCGTTCCTACCTGTTTGCGCTCGACGGCGCCGGAGATTTGCCCAGCTCGTGTTGTGATCCTCTCCATTTCGCCTCAATTACAGAAAAGATTCCCTTGGTGCTTGAACAAAAAAAAAAAAAAAAAGGCATGCTGATATTCCTCTCTCCCCTTAACCCCCCCTCCTCCTCAATCTTTCCCCATTCTCCATGCCCCTTCCCTCCCTCCTCTCCATCTCATACTCCCTTTATCTCTCCCCTGCCATCCTCTTAACTACTCTTGTCCATTCACTGATTGTACTCGTGTGCACGACGTCTTTGTTTTGTTTTCCCGTAGTCCTCTTATTATGGAGAGGGGTACGTCATTACCCCACTCTGGAATCAGAATACTTGCTCCCTAACTGCACAGTCTCTTCAGTAGGAGTAAAAGAATATCAGTAAATCTTCCGTAAACACGAATCCTGACCAGAGAGAGAAGCAAGACGGAAAAAAGTGGAAAGACAATGAAGTTCATGAATACTGTGAATTTTCGAAATTCACATGACCAATGTTAAGTCATGGAATTTTAAAAAAATGCAACAAAAAGGAAAGAAAAAGCATTCAAAATAGACAGAAAAATTATTTATATGACGATTAAGCTTTGTATCTTATACAAAATGATATCATCTTGCTATGATATGGCAACCACCGTTAAAGGGCAATATTCCGTAATTATAGGAGTAGGAGCCAACATGACATCAATAAAAGTAATGTGCTTCTTTATGTTAATCTTTGATTTAGGTATCATCTATCGCCATAGATGTGCGGAAGTCATAACGGTCTTTCAAATTTATTTTGTCACGGTACCGGGCTCAGCCGGAGGCTGTTTTTCAGCCAGTCCGTAAATTCAGAATGTTTCCACTATGATTGTCATTACAATGTGGAAAATGCTCCAGAATTGAGAGTATAAGGGAATAAAACGTATCGAATTGTATTTTTACATGAAACCTGTCCTGCCGTTGTGAGCTGGTGAACCTAATTATGGAAAGGTGCATACTGGCATTGTTATAATTATCCTTTTAAGCTGAGTTTGCTCTTAATGAAATCACGCGAGGAAAGAAAGATTTTGAGGGGTAGAGCTTAACGGGTAAAGAAAAATTTGAAAAATATTATAAAACACTTAATGCACAATTCAAGCATAAATCATACTTCATGAATTTGTGATGCGAGGACCCAGTCATATCAGCAGAAGTCATCATGGACACGAGACTAGAATAAGATAGCTCGGGGTTAATAGCTCATTTGCACATGGGTACAAATAACCTTTCTTTTTTCTCAGTTGTTTAGGCACTCCACTCTTTTTCAAAGCGACAAAATGCACAAGCTTGCCCGACGTAACAACTTATGGAACTCATCAGTCACGTTCAAACAAAGGATGAACTTACCTAGACCAGGTGACTAGAATCGTCCATCAATTTACACTTGGGAAAGTATCCATTTCATTATTTTGCATTGAATGTATTAACAATCTTTTTTTTTCTTCTATTGATATCGACAACTTTTGCTGCCAAGTGGATGGGCTGGCAGCCACCATTCAAAAGGATTACTTGAATATTTATTACATCACAGATGCTTGGACTTACCTCAGTGAATTTAAAGAACAACATGCCATGTTGATACAAATGACCTTTTTCTGCTCATGCGCAAAGTAGAACCCCGTACTGGCTTAGTGGATGTCAGGAAGTCTCTAAGTTCCAATTGAATACATTTGTCACATTGTTATGCGTCATAATGTGCCTTGCAATGGTATTTTTTGCTTATCCTGAAGAATTCTGTCTGGTCACGACTGGCCCTTAGATATTCGTTGTTTTCTCTCTCCCTCGAGTCCCAGCATTTATTTATGCCATACCTGCGCGTTTGTCGTTATATCAGGCCTGCTAAATCTAATTATAGTATTTCAGAGAACGTCCAATATCAAGAGTGCGCATTCATTTCACACATGCATAATTCTTTGGCAAGTCTGTCAATACATTATTTTTTTTTTCGACAAGACACTGGATTCACACAAAACAAACGAATTGTGCCAGGGTTGATAGTACTTTAAGGTCACGAGGAAAACCACCCGGAATAGTGTCATTCGGCCTTCGCGAGCACGGAGGCGCGGTGAATTGAATTCTCCTTTTACTAAAAAGGTCTCATGACTCCACAGAGATAATCAAATAAGTCAATTTTACAGTTTTGCTCTCCTTGTTTAATTTCTTCTTAATGTGCTATAGAAATATTGTCAGTAGCGAATTTTTGTAATTCACATGCCTTGCATTGAATTGCATCGACGATTAGATTACTGCCACATGACGTCAGACTTTTCCTTTTCAATCCGTATACCGCTGGACTTTACTTCTTTCAACTGCGCATTTGCCATTGCAATGGATGTGCCAGAGTCATTTGTATGCAGCTGATCAATTACTCGCTTTACACGACAAACAAACAGGATTCTCTACACCTTATATCAGTCAAATGTATCACTATTTCACATCTTCTCAAAAAATTGAGTAAACATACACTATAGTCATTAGATTTTACATCAGTCCGTTGATACTGCATGAGTCTCAACAGAGACCGTATTGGTTACTTGACAGTAAATATATAATATATTAATATACCTTGATGATACAACATCTTAAGAGTATGTCTATGCATGTAGCTATGTAAATATATAACATGATATCCAGATCACGTGTTTGCGCGTATGTGTGTCTGTGTCTGTGTCCGTCTGTCTGTCTGTGTCTCTGTCCTTGTCTGTCTACGAGTCTGGGTACACAAACGTATATACAAACAAACACTTTAAGATTAGATAACATGACATTTCCCCCTATGCACGATAAGTTATCAAAGCGGAATAACATAGGTGACGCTGATGCATTTCCCATGTGAGCCTGGGAGTGGTAAACCAATGCTCCTAATGACTGCGCAGCAAGCCGTATGAAAAGTAAGGCGGCTTATGGCGTCATCTCCAGAATTGACAAGATTACCATGTACGCGATGAATGTTGTCAGCCGGCGGCTGAGCCGATTTCCACTTAGACGAGTCCCAGAATCCCTGCGCACTCTCGCCCGGATTTCCCGTCAAAGGTTTAAACCACGCCGCCTCCATGCTATAGTTCATCAGAAGCAGTGATTTACATCAATTACCTGTAACCATTTTTGCGTGTTTTTTTTAATTATTGCTATTATTATCTCTCTTTTTTTTAAAGGTTCAGTTATCTGGTGAGGTGCACAGCAGTCAGTTATCTGTAATGATTGTTAATCCATACGGAGGTAATGATTATATCATTATACATTTTCACATTTCTGGTGATGTACTAGTGCATGTCGTCTTTCATTACAGCTCTCATGCTTCAAGGTTAAGGAAACCTGGGTGCATGAGCCCATGTAAAAGCAGAGATCATTTGCATGTTCCTAACATTAGCATGCAGGGTTTCATTTAAAAATGGGCTTTTATTGTCAAAATAGTCCGTAGGAGTGCATCGCGTTTGGTGCGAGTATATGACAGGTGTTAACCTGTGTGTATGTGTGTGTGTGTGTGTGTGTGTGTGTGTGCGTGTGTGTGTGGGTGTGTATGTGTGTGTGAGTGTGGGTGTGTGTGGGTAGGTATTTGGGGTGTCTGGATTTCGTGTCATGCTGCAGGCTTTCGAGTCATAATGTCCCTTCATTGTTTATTTCGAGCGATTAAGCAGAAGTTTTTGAGCTTGATCAGGTTGATTAAGATGAAATCTGTACTGTAATAAGACGTATCTAATTATGAATTGTTCGATACATGTTCGTAGTTTTTTGTATAGTCTGTTGTTTGTTTGCTTGTTTGTATGGATCTACACGAAATCATCAATTGTTTGTATTCGTGCCATTGTGAAAACGATTGTGATATTGAACGAAATTTCAATTTAAAAAAAAAGAATTATTAACAAAAAGTGGATGTGCGTGTCCTTAATTGCGCGTGTGTGTTTATATTCAGGCTAGCGGAAAGTATTGGTATGACATGTGAGAGTGAGGAAGTCTCTTGCTCGTTGTATTTTTCACTTCCCCTTAGAACTGTTACAAAAAAAATACTGTGCATAGATAAGAAGAGAATAAGGTGCCGGACTTGCATGAAACTGAGGTGATTAGTTGCAGGCAAAGTATTTTTGTCAGTAATTTTCCTTCAGTATTGCCTTGGAAAATAACAAGTGAAGTGCACCTTATTTTCTTCGCTAAGGAATTTCGAACATTTTGACCGCGGTGTCTGATTGACATTTAGGTACAGGATTATTCAGGGATTTTATAGACCACAGTCAGTTGAGAGTTTATTACAGTTAATATCAAACTCATTACAAAACAACGACTGAACTTGAGTGTAAGTAACTGTAAACATGAATGAACAAATGTGAAAAATGTGAATACGTTTAGCATATATTGTTTTAGGTGACCAAAATAATGATAGGTCAGAAACCAAATCATTTTTATTGGCCTGCTTTTTATTTTATATGATAATAGTCGCTATCTTCTTAAACACATGATGTCCTGCCATGTGAGAATATAACAAAATGCTTCATCCTCTCCTTACTCTTTATCGTTTTGCTGACGGGTATTTGAATAATCAATGCTTATGATATCACACAATACTGGCGTTTATCATAATTTCGTCATTCCCAGTTGAATTCCAGGTCATTTACTGATCCGAGTACACATTTGACAGTCAAGCCGAAGAAACCGCCCTTGCTAGGTATCTATCAGGGATTGGAAGGAAAGATTGTTGAATCGTGTTCAAACATAATCGATGATATCTCAAATTGATTTCTGTTAAGAAATTATAACAAGAAAGCCCATAATCTAATAAAATTATTCTTCTGTAGATAAAAATTGTACAGAATATATTTGCTTTGTAAGCACTGACTTTTTCTTTGCTTTTCTCCATTCAGATCAAAGTATTTGCAAGACTCAAGTTCCAATGGATACCTCCCATAGGAAATCACGGAAATGTCATAAAATAAAAAAGTTTATCCCGCTGCAGCGGGTAGGTATTATTTTCCACGAGAACACTAGAGCGCAAACCAACGGAACTCTCTTGTGGTTAAGAGGGTTCAATCCGGGTATCTGTATCTGTCAAAGACCCTTTCACGCGGAAGGGAGGTAGAGAATAAGGGTGGATAGTTCAAAACAGTCTGCCGTAAACATCCTCATTAGTTTGCCGCAGGAATGAGTGGTCCTTGGTCAGCTAACTACCTGCTACCGAAGGAGCCCTGGAGCCATTTCCCTTTTTTTTTCTTAAATTTGTTATATCTCTAGAAATGTCGCGGAAAAAAAGGAAAACTTCCAATATTTGGCAAGGAAATATCATCTTTCAAGGGATATATTTGTCTGATTTTTTTTTTAATCCAATGCTTATAATTATGGTCAGTGCGACAGCGTTTCAATAGGAGATGCAAATCCCACGCAAAGAGGAGGCTGTTATTGCATCAAAAGAAAAAAAAAACAGACATGGGGTATACGCTTCGAATTACTTCTTTTTTAATCGTTATTCCTTTCGTTTGTCCTGATGAATCATCTTTTGTAACCTTTTCATTTTCTTTTTCAGATTTAAGTATTTCCTTATCTTCTCTATTGGAAGTGTACGATTTACTGTCCGAGTTTCTCGAGAACTATAATCAAGGATTTTTAGCTTTTTTTTTTAAATTGATCACTGCTGACAGTGACCACATGAAAAATTTGAAGACACATTCGAAAACATGGGGGCATGGAGTTCTGTTGATTCTCACAATCGTATAGGTCAGAAGGCGAGTTTTGCATATGTGTCTCCACAACTCTGCGAAAGGTCGAAGTAATCAGTGAAGTGGAATGGAGGAGAAACATATCCAGTGTCAATATAAGAGGGAATACATTCCGTTCGTGTGCTGCTTCGTACTCACAATGTGATACTGAAGTGCTCCAGTGACTTGAAACGCTATTGCTTCCCGACCCGGACAAGAGAAGTATGTGCATGGAGCATTCTTTCAAGTGTAACAAAGAACATGTTTTTATTTGCTTGTTGGTATGAGCGCATAGTAAGTAACTTTACAGCAGGTTTAAGTTACTGGTTTCTTTCCATAACGTTCCTTAAACTCCTACCCCCCCCCCCCCACCACCACTCTTCAAGAGTTAACATGATCATGATGATAGGTGCGGAGCAAACATTCGTTGGACAGATTGTCACGTGACAAGTCTCCAGATGTTACCCGAGAGTGCAAATTACTCCTTTCCTGGCGGCGCTTACGGAGATTCGCACTCTCCCGAAAGACATTACCCCATTCATGAATTCAGCGGAGCTACATTTCGTACCTCGTCCACGCAACTACGTTTCATCTCGTGTTCGTCAACCCTCGAAACGGGACCGACTGGTGCATACTTTTGTTGTAATAATCGTATCCTATAACGTTGTTCCTCAACAGACTGCTTTTCCGGTTTCTTGGTGGAGTCGTGCCGTGAAAGTTCAGAAGAAGTGATGTCCACGCGGAGAAGGTGTTGCGACAGGAACGTGGCTATAATTAGACCGCGCCCCGGACAGTAAGGTGGTGACAAATATCCTGCAACATTAATGCCATCTAGCCATCCGGCCATTTCGGCAGAGACAAATAAAAGCACGGATAGATATGACAGAGAAGAATGGAAAATGAGTATCCTCTCGTTTTTGTTTCTGTTGTTTTTTTAAACCAGAATCATGATCTTGTCTACAGGTTGTTACGACAGACCTCAATCCTTGGATCTTGCTCTTGCTGCAGTTTATCTGTACTGACTTAAAACAATTGAAACATATTCCTCCTCACCATAGAAGATATTGTTACTATGCCCTTGTCACTAGGATGTTCATCGTTGCGTATGACACGTAGACTCCCCCCCCCCAAAAAAAAAAAAAAAAATATCGAAAGAAAGAAAGAAAGCGCTTTGCATCCTCCCCCAAATCTCCGAGAATTGATAGTCCGAACGAATAACCGAAAACACCTCTTTGAAGGGCAGGAAAACAATGATTCTGCATATCAATATATAAATTTGTTCTGTTAATTTCAAAACTGACCTGTCTTAATCTTTGTTCTTATCATTCTGCAAATAAGTAGTGGCAGTTGCTCATTCGTCCTCTCATCGGACATTATTTGTCTTTCAATTTCATCCCACTAACTGACTCTTAAGGATGCATTGCTCAGTGGTTTGCTTTAATAGTGAGACTGGTCACCACTTATCCAAAAAACAAACAAACAAACAAACAAACAAACAAAATACAAAAAACAAAAACAAAACCCCTGCAATCTGCAGGTATCTAGTGGATACGAAATAATCCAAATATTGACACAGTACTGAGGTATTTGTCAGTTATCGTGACTTCCTTTATTTGAAGAGAATTAATCGATCATATTTTCAATGTCCTCATCAAAGAGAAAACAGAAGTGTAACTGAATCAGCCAGTCTCTTCCATTAAAAGTATTTGTATAGTTCCACTGACCTGGCCAAACTAATAATCTGATATTTGATTAACTAAATTGATTTAAGAAGAGAACTAAAAGATACAGGAATAAAGAATTACCACTGTCAGACTGTGATATCATTATTAAGGATGCTATCTGTTTCTCATTCTCTGTGTTCTCAACTGTTCAATGTTGGAACTTTCCTTTTCTTTTACTGTCAACTCATCTCTCTCTCTCTCTCTCTCTCTCTCTCTCTCTCATATATGTATATATATATATATATATATATATATATATATATATATATATAGATTATATGTATAATATGTTCACAAAAATTTAGGTCTAATAACACGTAGATACCCCATGTTCTTTAGACTTTCAAAGAGTAACATTGCCGGCAAGACTGCAGCAGTATTAAGGTCTTATCCGGTCTGCTGCAAAAGCAAACATCCTCCTTCGAATATCATCAATATGTCACTCCTCACAGAAATCATGCCAAATTGACCTTTATGTTGTCATGTTATGCTCATCAAAACTGAAGTGAGCATCATGTCTACGATCTTATACTCGTCAAGATCTTCAAAGGGCAAATGTTTGCAATAAAAATAGAAGAATATAATATATAGATGCGTGCTTTCTTTTTTTTTTTCTTCTATTGCAGCCGTCGTCGTTGCATTTTGGGTCAGCATTTGATTTGTCAAAACGTCAGATTTTGGTAGCATCTATACAAGCCTCTGAAACTTTTTATGCCACATTTTCCAATGCAAATATGTTTCTGTTTATATGTATTTGTTTTGTAATCTTCAAACTGTTTTACTGTTACAAAAGTAAAATGAAGTCGAAGTGGGCTTGATCGTGAGATCCTATACAACAGAATCTTCGTCAATGGAAAAAATAGTCATTTTGCCTCTGACGAAGATTCTGCTAGGATCAAAAAGCTCAGGCCTCTCTTGACTTCAATTCATTTCACCTCCTCGCCCATTGTAATTGGATAAGCAGCTGTTTCGTTTCTTGTTTTTGCTACTGTTATAAAAGTAGTTATGAAAGTTCAAGTCTAGTCAGAGAATCCTCGACTGCCTTCAACAAATGTTCCCCATTGCATTTGTTTAATTATCTTTATCTTAATGATCACATGGTAAAATCAACAAAAGGATATACAAGGAATTATGAATGCAAATATGTGAATGAATTCGGGGACTGCCAAAGTTCAGTCGCATTGATGACATGAAGCTGTTCTTCCTCGGTGTCCCTAAGAGTCAAAAGTTAAACAAAGTGGGTCACCCAGTGCTCATGTCTATCGTATGTTCTCGCCTGCTTTCATCATGCAATAATCATGGACATCCTATCTCATCAGGGGATTACGATTAAGACCCACTTCCCCGAATTTCTGGTACCTCAACCTCTTCTCCAGGCCCCTCGCACGTACACTGTTCGGAACAGAATCATTTACGTCTCAAGAGGAGGATTCTGCGGAAGGCGTTCGGGTCGCTCAGTCAGTAGCTGCCTTGCATTCAGCAATTACTTATCGTGAAATTTAATGAAACGAATAAGACAATAGACTCTGAGATAATACGACTGTCAAAACTATTGCCACGTTTGTAGTTCGCAGTCATGGAAACTTAAGCGTTACGTCGTTTGGTTGAGTTTTCTCTCTTGTGTTCAAACACTTCCTAGACCTAATCTTAACGATGCATCTAATTTTCCAGAAACTTCTTCAAAACAGACAATATTTCAATGATGTGTTTTCGGAGATTAGCTCTTGAAAATTGTCAATTATGACCGGTAAGCCTCGTGTCCGGGAAATTTGATGATGGTCAGGAAATATAGCTGTAGGCCCTGCTATAACTGGATGCAGCGGTGATAGGTTGCATACATTACCTAGGCCATTGTAATCAGAAATGGGAGATGCATTACCTAATTGTACGTCAATGGCAAGGGATTTGTATCACCAGTGGTTGATTACACACCATTCCATTGCAAATATTTATCAACAGTGCTACTTAATCTTTCCCGTATGTCAAAATGGTTATTGTATTGTACTTGAAAACGAATACAAAAAAAAAATAAAAAAAAATCTAGTGACAATGGTCGGATGTGATTTATAGTGATATCTAACATGCATGTCTAATGGGGAAAGGCCTATTACAAAAATACAACCCGAGGATCAATCCAAGGCTATCCCCCATTAAAAAAAAAAAGTTTCTATCACGTGACACGTCGGTTTCTATAAATGAGTACAGGTTAAAGGGGAAATGTCACATAGAACAACAGGTTGCATAATTTACGGACATGCTCAGTGTTTATCTCTATGCCTAAAATCGTCCATCCCAGAACTTGCTTGTTTTTTCCCCTTGTATTTGAACAATTTTTTTCGTCATTCCCAATCAAGGAGAGTAATGAATTACATTTCTTTTCTTTTCTTTGACACATTTTGTGTAGCCTTTAACAGCATAGCATTTTGCGATCATTTTTCATGTTTACAAGGATTATCACATTCGATTGCTTTGTGGGTCTCCTCAATGGGAAGTGAAATTGAGGGTTTACTCAAATAAACGAAAACAAATGACAATGTGTCATTAATACTCATCATGCTAACAAAGGGTTACAGTCTTTAAGCACGCACATTACACACTGCCGAGCCATTAGACATTTTAAGAATTGCCATACTAAAAAGAGAAAAGAAGCACGGGTTGATTAGTACTGAAGTTTGTTTATTTGTTTGCTGATTAGATTGTTTTGACCTGTCGAAGAGGAATAGGTGAAACACTAGACCAGGGGCCCGTTTCATAAAACTTGTCATCAGTGACAACTGCCACATTTCTATGACAAATTTGCTCTCAGCCAATCAGATGCAAGGATTTCAGTAGCTTGTTACATCTATGACAACTTGTCACTGATGACAAGTTTTATGAAACGGGCCCCAGAACTTGTTTGCATGCTTCACTTTTTTTAAACAAAGTAAGCACATACAGTAATTAACATTTAGAACACAGAGACTTGCAAATTACATCCTTTAGCACACAGATAATAATACATATATTATTATATGAAAAATATTGTCATCTCTATTGGGACAGAAAAGCTGACATTTTTTCTTAAACCTATGGTGCATACGTGAACAATTGGGTAACCTATATTGTTCATCGACCTAACTCTTTCCATGAATACATAAAAGAAGCAGCAGCAACAACAACGACGACGACAACCAAAACACAGGTTATCTAGACAGGAAAATATTAATCTTATTATAAAGAGTAAATCGAATATCAATAGTGTATCATAAGGGAGTAGCAATAGTATTCTAAGGTCATATATTTTTGCATACGATGTTAAAAAAAAATCATTGTCCACATTTTCGCGACACCTTTCCATTTAACTTTGCAGCGCAGAGGGAAAAGAGAGAATTGCTTGTGAATGTCACCGCTTTCCCTGCAATACGTGGAATATTATCATCACATCCGCGTCTCGAGAACTCTTTCTGAATACTGAAGGACAACCTTTTGTCCCTTTTATTTTAGGAGGATGTATCCTAGTTTATCAAAATATCACTCTATTTCTTGCTGGAAGGGAGAATTTAAAGGGGAAATACTTAGCAGTGCTAATACTAGCTATCGCTAGTCCTACTAATATCATTTTAAATTCTATCAAAGCCAATTTTGTAAGATACTTTATTTTTCAAGAGGGTATAATCCACCAAACCCTGGTATGTAAAAAAAAAAAAGAAATACCAACAACAACCAAATCTGGGGCTTTAAATTTGTAGGAGCGTTTTCTCTTTAATAGTCTGCGAACACCTGCCGGAGCGACATGGCCAAGTATGAAGTATATTAATGTTTGAATGACCCTGGGCTGCCAAAGCCTTTACGTTTAGTTCATTTGGTGGCATGAAAAGCGCAGACATTGAGCTTCCTTGGAGATATCCCTTCATCACGACCAAATGAGTTCGAGAGAATGAGACCAGCCAAGTCGACTTCAGAGAACGCGCTGATCCCGAAATGAAAATGATTACACTATGCTTTGATGTGGGCGCCGCCTGGACATCTACCACGGATGAAGGACTGATAATATACCCACCTCCGTCCGACCTGAAATTCTCGATTTCCGGTTATTCTCTCCTCCGACAATCGCAAAACGAATGATCCGTCTTAGCTTTAGTTGTATAATTTAAAAAAAAAAAAAAAAAAAAAAAAAAAAAAAACATCTTCCCATTACAGCTTTCGTGGAAAGAGAGGAAAAAAGTGCGGAATTTCCAAAATAAGAACAACAAACATCGTCGGCATCAACAACTCTTAGGCCTGAAGAAGCCACTTTCCTGACCACATACCTCTTTTAACTTGCTAGATGCAGATAAGTCAAACAGAGATTGACTGAGAAAAACTTCACTGAAAATGAGAAACGACATAATGCTTTATCATGATGAAGTACCCATCTTATTTCATGGCAAGATCTCAATTCTTGCAGGCAGAATAAACAAAAGCAACAACGCAATATTCGTGACAGCTCATAACATGGATATGTTTATTCCATATGAATAATTCTAACATGTCTATAAACCCATACGGCACTATATTTCCAACGGTATGGGTCGTCCATTTTCAGAGTAACATCACTATTATATCGAGATGAGAAATTCATAGCTTTAAATTCAAAATTCAGTCATTGATTATTCCACAATGCATGAAAACAGCACGTTGATATTTAGTGCTACTCCTTACTTCTTTTTTATATCACACGCTTCAAGAGAATACTTAATTTTGTCAAGCACACAAACATAAATCCGTTCTGAAATTTCTTCATTTCAGGTATACTTTCTATTAATTATATGATTGATTTATAAAGTGTATTTAACTATTGATTTAAGTTCTGTATCCCCATTATATTGTAAGATTTCCAATTAAGATTTGATTTTCTCACTCATTGGTAAATCAATTTATCTCCCTCTTTTTAATAAAATAATGATGAGCACTTGAGAACATATTCTTAAAGAAACAGCGCAGTACAAACTTTATTGTTATTATCATCATCAATATCATTACTACAATCATTGCTATTATTTAACATTATTTAACATTATTATTATTATTATTATTATTATTATTATTATTATTATTATTATTATTATCGCTATCATCATCATCATCATTATCATCATCATCATCATCATTACTACGATTCATCTCGACCTTTTTGCGTTAGGCATGCCAAAGGCTTGTCTGGCAGGTAGATAGGGATGCCCCTTAATGTCAATAGCATTATTTTCTGTCTTTTTAATACCGGTAATCAACCATCATCACCGTGTCGTCAATTACTTGATGCAATTCCACCCCCGCATCCCTTCTCCCTCCCCCATCATGCCCATAGTCATGAATACGCTCTGCATGATGCTTGTAATATAGTGCATGGGTATATTCATAATGTTTAGGTGCGAGTCCCACGTGTAATGAGTATAATGCCTAACGCCTCCATATAGGTATACATTATTATCATACTTTGTTTGCAATGCCCATGCACACCTCCGCTGCAAAAGAAATGATTAGCCGCGTACATCAATGCCCAATATTTATTTAGGATGAGTTCATTTTTCAGGTATTAATGTTCACAACTAACGATGACTTCATTTTTTTCAGGTATTTGACCTCAGAATTTGGTAGTTATAGTATCTTTTGCTGGACATGCTTTATTATGCTTGTTTGTTTGTTTGTCTCTCCGTCTCTTGTCCTATTTTGTTCTCCTTTGTCTTTTTTCGTCTTTTCTATTTAACTCACTCACCTCCTCGTAATCACGAAATATATTTCTCAGTTGACTGCTTTATTTGGATGGCAGTCTAAAGAACTACACCAACTACATTAGCTTTTCCATCCAAGAATCCGTTAACTGTTTGACTGCAATATCAGTCTTCCTCACGTCACTTCTGAATCAATCACCACTCCATCTCTTTCTTTGCCTTTCCAGAATCAATGCATCGATTGCCCGAGATATAATCATATCTAGCCACTTAGTCAACATTATTTCATACACCAACCTCCGCCCTTTCTCAATATTCTGTCTACCACACACACTCCCACCATCGCGTGCTTCGTACATTGACTTTGTACAGGCACATCCAAGATGGCGACGTTGTCTTCTACTTTCAGTCTGTTCTTTGAGAGATAGACCTCTGTTAGTACCATTGTGGTTCGTCCAAGAGAATTTATTAAGTTTCTCCTGTATTCCTTAACTCACATATCCTATAGAAAGAAAACGACACCAATGACATAAAAGAAGTATACTAGCCTTAGATGGCCATAATATGTTTATGTATAATAATTATACTGATAGATTCTCATACAGTTATCAGCAAACAACCTATCCCATTGGGAGATATTATTTACGAATGTCAGACTGTTTCCCCTTAACCTTGGATCGGAATCTGTTGATATATCAGAGGATGTATGTTTGTCATATTATATCGATATACAGCTGTACGTGCCTTCTTTACACTGACTTTCTCGTCGTCGTCACTTTCACTCTCACACTCGGAGTAAACCCATCAAATCGCATCATTCCCTCCAGGGGAGTCGGGACCTCAATCGTCTTACACCTATCCTATCTTGCCACTTACCTGACTACAGGGCAGTATAATGAGGCTCTACGATACAATGTTCGCATCATTATCTGCCTGCTTCTGAAAGATCAATAGAGTTCACACCCAATCATTTTAAAAGGAAAGAAGAAGAAGAAAAAAGAAAAGAAAGACAAACGTAGAGATGGAAGGGTTTACAGAACGCAGAAGATGATGGAATAGTTAACAACCGCAATTAACCTCCAACAGACCGAACCTCTCTCTGCTCGGCTGCGGAATGTACGAAATAAGGATCGTGCAGTGCAATGCAATCCACTTTGAAGAGCGTACAAGTGTTCGTTTAGTGCGGCTCGCGAGTTTTATTCACTCCCTTCCACAAACGTATTGCACGAGTGTCGTGTTTGCGGTTGTTGTTATAAGGGGAAGCGGTAAGGGCTTTCGGCTTCCTGCCGATGTATTTCATTGCGGTTAAATTATTGAGGCACCGGCAAGCTTTAATGACAGTGACACAGCAGAGTACTCAGTGTGTGTGGTGAATGCATTTCGTCTTGGGCCCACTAAACTTTTTTTTTTCAGAATCGCAATCTAATTCCAGTGAAAGCAAATAGCTATCTCATGTCTGTGTTCTTGTTTGTTTGTTTTTCTTTTCTTTCTCTCCATTTCTGACTCCTCAACCTTTCTACTTGTTATGACGTCAGACTGAAAAATGACATCAGATTCCACATCGACATGTTTGTACCAAAAAACAAGGGCAACGGATAAGTGGTTTCTGATACCAATCGGAGTGGAAAGGAACGCTCTTGCCACTCTGCTACAGTATTTGGCATTGGGTGTGAATGGAATGGGTAAGATATGAAAATAACAATGAACGCTATGACATGTCTAGCCTCTCTCTCTCTCTCTCTCTCTCTCTCTCTCTCTCTCTTCAATACCAGATACTGGAGAAGCACGTAAATCAGAAGTCAACAGTCAGTTGATCTTAATTAAGATATGCTGGACAATATTATGTGAGTCCACTTATGGAAGAACATAAACAGAATGAAAGATAGATGGATGGAAAGAGAGAGAGGGGGGGGGGGAGAGGAGAGGAAAGGGAGGGAGGGAGAGGGAGAGAGAGAGACAGGGAGAATGGACAGTGAGTTTAATATAGTGATAATGATAATCATAATTGGCAAATCGTTCCTTCCATGCGAGTGCTGCCCCCTTCTATGAAACCAATTGGCCTTGTGCGACAGAAACGCTAAACCATATTGGTCAAAGCCTAGGGACATTTGCATGCAGTTGTTTAGCAAACGGAAACTAATGGAGTTGTTTTTGAGGTTTGACGGCGACAAAGAGAAAAAAAAAAAACGGCGGCAGTGTCTCAATATCGATTCGATTGCTACCTGATGTGCAGGGCGAATAGAAGGAATCGGCAGGCATCTCGTTTTGTTTTGGCAGATAGCGAGATGACCAGAGAGCGATACCAGAGACGAACAGAACGAGAGAAGAAGATAAAGCAAACAGGTTAATGAGGTAGAGAACACAAGATAAGAAAGCGATAGATAAATGGAGAGAGAGGGGTGGGGGTGGGAAGAGAATTTGACGTAGTTACGTCTGACTGACCAGGCATATCCTAATGGAATTGGGTCAAACAGGGTGTTGTATTTTGTTCGACACAGGATATTTTTACCGCTTCACTGGTTCTCTCATACGATGACATATTTGACGTTGCAATTACTCTGCCATCTACCTTGACCTGCCAGTATCATTGTGAGAGCATGGTGGTCAGTATGCGAAAATCATGTTGACGTAATTTTTTTAAAGGTAGAAGCTCGTCGTTTGGACTCAAACAGAATGAGATGCACATGGTACCCCTACATGCATTTGTATTTCGGCTATGAATTTTCCTAGAAAATCAGATGAATTAAAACACTGTTCCTTTTTTATTTCCTAGGACGGATAAAAGAAATCATTGCCGTTAGAAAAACAGGTGAAAGAAACAAATCAACTTCATTGACAGCCACCTTATGAGTATGAAAACAAATCATTTTGAAAGTTGTTCTCATCATGCTGTATACAGATAAGGTTTAGTATGTGCCCCCCCCCCATTTGACCAAAAGAAGTAAGTCGTAACGTAAGTCATTAGCAATGGCAAAGGTTTTTCTTTTTGTATATTTCCTTCTCACAAGATAGCATTCAAACAATACTTTCCTACAAAACATAACGGAAAATGACAATTAAGGTAAGATTTATTAAAAAGATTTCACTTTCTTTGAAAAATTACAATTTCGGTCTTTAACCTTTAGCCCCTCCATTCAACCTATTTTAAAGATGAATTTCCGTCATTAGATATCATCGATGTGATATTTTTTCCTCTTTCAGTTACGCCGAAATAAAAATGTCCTTTGAAATGAAATATTTTCTTTTACCTACATCGCTAAGCATAGATAAGTGCTATATCCAACCAAATTTAATAGTTATCAATGGACATTGGTCGCTAATGTTAAGGTTTGTATGCAATATTCACAGCTTTTAGCCCAAACATTTGGCCGGTCAACCTATCATGCCATGTTGACAAAGGCTTTTGTGTTGCCTATCCTTTTTACCACTCATAAATCATATTAAGACTCGATATCCCTGTTAAATGTATAAAGTTCGGCCAAAGGAATGACCTTTGACCTATCACAAATCATGTTAATTAATCAGTTTAAAAGCTGTTTAGATGAATGATTCACTTCGCTTCATTTTCATTCAAAATGGAGTTTAGGTCATCATGTTGCAAATTACTTCAAAATCGCCCCGCCCTGAAAAAAGCCATAGGTTCATATCTACTTTAGATGTGATCTGGTTGACTCACAGATTTTAGATCATGTGCATTGTGTTTCCAAGACATTGCCCTGGAAGCAACTGAAATCTTCGAATCGAGTACTCTGGAACCAATAGTAGATCACCTATGTATGAAATGATGGAAATAATTGAAACCTTCTGTCCTATGATGGTTTGATTAATTAACTAATTGCTATTTAAAGTAAGGATTTCATTTCTCTCAGAGAGACAACAGAAGAAAACTGCAAACAAGAAGCAACAACTCACTTTATATTAAAACAAAAACATGTTAAACGGGATTGATTTCCGGCTGTTCTTTGTTATTGCAAAGTGATTAGCACCCTTTCATGCATGCCATGAATTCCATTAAGAGCCTGATTATTCATCTACCGACTTATTACACTATTATCGTGTGGAGGTGTTCGAAATTATGCCATTAGGAGTGTTATCTCAACGGTTCTAGAAGAGGTGGGGATTTTTTTCCGTTTCTGACTGACATCCATCTAACAAAAGTAGTTTGTGAGATGAAGGGAAACTGAGAGAGAGGAAAAAAGGACAGAAATGAAGAGACAGTTCGTGTGTGAAAGAGATGGAGAGAGAGAGAGAGAGAGTGGCCAATAGAGCGTGGGAGGTGTGTGTATATGTGAGAAAGAAGAGAGTATAAAGAGGAGGTTAGAGAGGAAGAGGGTACGGGAAAAGGAGGAGAAGGGGGAGGGGCTGTGGGAAAAGAGAGGGAGATATCTTGTACCATCAAGCACCTTCGCTGATTGGATTCAGTGATATGCATCACCAAGAAAGGTATCTGCGAGGCCAGTGCACTATCTGGCTCGTCTGTGCAATCTAAGCTGTATTAATCTGTCGTGTGCTGCGACAGAGGAGACCCTAACGTATTCGTTTTTTTCTTGTATTTTTTTTTCAGGATTCGCAGTATCGAATTTCCAATCAGGTCTGGCATGTTCCGGCGAGGGCATAGAGTCTGGAGGCAACAAACAGCCTCAATGAAAACAAAACAGCAATTGTTTACCATCTCCCGGTATCTCCCGTCTGAGAGGCTGTTACGGCGTGATAGGCCATGGATAGCCATTACCGGATCATCGAGGTATGCAAAAGCCAAACACGTGCCAAACGCGACTGTCATCTCTTGTCCATGAGTTTTGCTAACGGGGGATAAATAATTGTGCATCGTGACAGCATTATAGACTTATGTTGAGCGACATGACAACAATGGATGTCACATAAACATCTGTCAGCAAGTCATCGCATGATGCGTTCTGCCAGTGGTGGCTATAGCTCCTCGGGATTGGAGATAAAGATGTCCGTAGAAATGCATTGCGTTTGTCACTGTCAAAGGGGGTTGAGACTGTCCTGTGACTGGCAGTCAAAGCAGCGTTAAAGGGAAATAACTGACTAGTTAAAAGTTAGGCTGAAATGAAAGAGTAGAATCTTATGATCTCAATAGTAAAGATTTTATCAAAATGAGACAAGAACAAAAGAGGTCATGAAATTGTAAAGTTGCGGTAATTTTCGCCAGTTTTCATTCTTTCATTTATTTTTCCATTTCCAACAGAAACATATAAATATTTTGCAGAAATTGAATGCATGAATTTCATCATGATACATAATAAAGGTTAAGTTTGCATAATATTGTACAACGGAAATGCTGGAAATGTGGAAGAATGCTAAAAAGCAGTGCCTGTATGGTGCAGCTGTTGAACATTCAATATGAATATGCAAACTAGTGAGTTGATGATGTCATTGTTTTATAACTTGCCTTATAGTCATTGGAAAATCTTGAAATTTCCAGGTTGATTGTGTGTGTGTGTGTGTGTGTGTGTGTGTGTTTGTGTGTGTGTTTGTGTGTCTGTATGTTCACACGCAATAATGCCTCAGTCTCAAATCCCAACACATCTGACTGATCCTGACTTTGAAGTTATTCAGCCAGAAATAACACATTAATGGCGAAAAATTGAATTTTCGTCACTTTATTGTATACGATTTATGGAAATTCGTAGATGTCATTATCAGCTCCCTTTTTTATACAATTATCATTCATATCGATATTATGAGCATCACATCATTCCCGTTATCAATATTCGTCTTCATTTTCCATCATGCGGAATGGATAGGTGATTTCATTATTATATTATTATCCTACGTAAGCGGCTTGTCAGACGGTCAATTTGCTCATAATTTGTTTCTTTTTCTTATTATCATTATCATTATCATTATCATTATCATTGCGAAGCTAGCAAACAAAAATTGTCATGTCACCATCCCTATCATCAATCATATCACCTGTACAAGACTGCAAAGTGAGTTAAATACGAGGCAGCTTATCTAAAGCTGTAAAATCTGATCGAGTGAAAAGCGATAGCAAACCCCAGAAACATTTGTTAAGAAAAAGAATATCGATGAGAGATTATCAGAAAATATTCATCACGACATCTATCAATGTCTATACTGGGAGCACAATCACACGTAATGGATGGAAACTGCCGCTTGCAAGATTTTCTGGACACAACTAGTCGTGTGTCGGTCATGAATATAAGTTAATCCATAAGCTGCGACAGTTTGATTTTTCTATGTTTTTCATTTTTACTGTTCGTTTTTTGGAGTAAAATGCTAAATGGTGATAGAAGATTCAGCCTTGTTGGATTTGTATCCAATCCTGGGATTATAATCATAGTATACATAATCATGAATGAAATGCTCAAAGCTACAAACTGACTGATTGATCCTTGGCAGAGGAGCTCTAGATTTCCCCGGATGTTTTGGTTTCACATTCCGGCTGCTGCCAAGTTATCTTCTGATGTCGAAAAAACGGGTCATTATCCATCATGATGTCGAGACTTAGGGGCTACTTTTATTTCCCCACGCAACAATGATTTATAAGAAAAAAGAATACTACTTCAATCGGGTTGAAGCACACTGATTTCAAAATGAGCATAAACACTGAAAGGAACGTGACAGTAAAACAAATTGTATTCATACAATTAAAAAAAATATCCAAAGTAGAATGTCGTTTTTGATTTTATATATTTCTCGTGTTTGCCTTCTTCTCATGCCCATTCTTTCATTGATTATAATTGATTTGACATGCTCTCGTCTATCTATGTCGTAATGGTGCTTTGGCAAATTGGTAATTCTAGTGATTGCGGGAACACTGGACATTGACGCTTGCTCATATTGTGAAACAGACGGTATTAAATTCCCACACAGGTATATAATGTGTTCCACACTTCGTCATTTTTCATCCTACTGCTGTAACTTTGATTTAATGTAAGAGGTTAGGACGGAGCGGTTCCTTAAATGTCGTCTGTGTGCGCATATTATGTTTTGCATGTATCTTTTCAATTCTTTTTTTTTTCAAAGGGAGGCGAAAAGAGGTTCCACCTCCCTTGCATTTTTCTTTAAATCTTTCTATGAGCAGCGTGTACCCTGAGGGGGATATGTTAACCTCAAAGATCTGAACAAGAGAGATAAATGGCCGGCGTTTTCAACTCCTCCCCTCCGACTCGCCCTTTCCATATAGTGAAATAATGCGCATCGTCTTGCGCGAGTTGGAGGGGGACCATCTCGTGACATTTACAGATTTCCTGGTTTGTGATGAGAGCAAATAGGACGATGTGAGTAACGCCCAAGGTGCGGGAGTGAGCTTAAGAGCCAATTACCGTCATTGCCTGACAGTAACATATTATTATCCACGTCATAGGTGTGAACTATACGGGGAGGTGGAGAGAATGCCGATTATTGGAAGGACCACGACTTGAACTCACTATCAGATTGCTCTGATCCATTTAATGTCATATGTAACCTAACAATGCCTAAGCTCATTTTAGTCCATCTGTTATACCACTCACACTTCTTTGACGTAAAAAGAGAGAAAGTGATAGGGAATAATCATCTCTAATACAATGTATAATCATAATAATAATAATAATAGCAATAATGATTATTATGATAATAATAATAATAATATATTACTTATATCGCTCCAAATCCGCTCTGTAGAGCGCTAAAGGCGCATATACATACTATAATGTTGGACTCAAAATATTTTGTCGCTTTGACTTGGAAACGTTTTTTCAAATTTACATACTGGGCCGTATAGCCTAACGAGCATCTATTTTGATAGGGGTGTGTGTGTGTGTGTGTGTGTGTGTGTGTGCATGTGTGTGTGTGTGTGTATGTGTGTGTGTGTATGTGTGTGTGTAACAGCGAGAGAATAGAATCATCTTGCCAGTTTGCACATGCTAGCTATTTTTTTTACAGTAAAAGTCATACTTAATGCGACCACTTTATTTTTTGTCGCTGTTCTTTTCTCCGGTTTGCATGATTATCTACATCATCTCTTTTTCTCTCTCCCTCTCTCTTCCTTCCTCTCTCTATCTTTATCTCTCTTCCTCTCTGTCTTTTGTCCACTTTCCTCTGGACTAGTCGTCCTGCAAACTTTCCCTGGATGTGTTGTCCAAAGCCCCGAGCCAAACTTCATGAAGGTCATCTTCAATAAGCAAAAATTAGCAGCGCATGCATCATACTACTGATAGCTAATCGCTTTAATGTTGTTGTGGCGCAAGCTTCTAGCGGCTTTAATTCGCTAAGCGCTAGATGTGTGCATTATGGCCAATTTTCTGTTATCACTTGGCCTAGCAATGTACACAACTCAGTTGATATCAAAATTAACATTATTAAGATCGCCCTCGCCACTCAATGCGGCCCTTGTGTTGTGATTATGCGGAAAACATTATTTATAAAAGCTCTAGGATTGACAACAGTTTGCAGATATCTGGACTAAGTGCCTAACATTCAACATGGTTCATTATATTGAAAGGCTGATATTATTGTTTTCAGAGTCAAGTTGAGGTTTAGGCTAAATATTCAGTTTGTTACATAACACGTCAGTGACAGAAAAAACAACCACGATTGTTCTGAAAAGTAAGGTCCAGTTTCCAATCACATCATGAGCTTTTATACGCCAATTTCGTTTACTGTATACTCGCTGTGTCACGTGAAAAGAAAAGAAATAAAATGAAATCGCAAGACTTATCCCAAGAAGTGGGCATTCGTATATTGAGAATACATTTGAGTATATACAGGTTGTTGTTCATTAGTCAAGCCTTACATACGGTTACGGAAGAGCCAGCTTATGCTGAAACGAATGTATGGCTTGTTTATAAGAAAAAAAAAGAGGTACATACATCTTTACACTCACTGCTATGGGAACAATTATTTTCTAATTCCTGGTAATCTTTCTTTCGATTTGTTTGTATTTTCTTTGTTGTTTTTTGGGATCTTTTGTCGTTCGTATTATTGAAACGGACAAGGAGCAAATTCAAAACCTTCTCTCTATTCTATCTTTTTTTTGCTTTGATTATTACGTGAAACGTCATTGAAAAAAAATGGGAAAAATAAGAATAGGGATTCTAAAACTTTGATATTTATATACCTTTCTTAATTAGAACAGCTGGAATCGCCCTAATGATGCTTTCTGTTTCCCCTTTTTATCAATTAAGTGATTTTTTTTTTTACATGGCGTGTAATTCCCAAGGCTGTTACGCGGCATGCATTGTATTCTTTTATCCCTAGGTTATTTCGATTTAATTTTATTTAATTTTCCTATGTTTACAGTAGCCAACAAACAGTTCGTTTGTCTAGGTATTGCTGTCAGGCTGTACCCATCGTTCTTAACTATTTTTGCTTTCAAAGAGTGTGTTTATGACTGAAACGTTTCGATGCTTACGGCAAGGAGCAAATCATGTTACAAACAACATCTCGTAGACTCTATCCTTAGGGTGAAGTAGGTTATTTGAATGACGCCGCCCGGTGATGAAACCACTGCTGGGATCCTTCCTAGGGGAGGATGTAAATCGTGTCTATCCATTGCAAATGACCCAGGAGCCATCGAAAAATGATCTCGAATGACACGTGAGCTCCCAGTAACTGAGGAATGCAATTCTGATTTGGGATATCGAGTGTCAAATGTAATGGTTTTAGTAATGAAATGACGTGAGACAAAATAAACATGAAGACTCTCTCTGTCCATGTCAGGTAGCCAGTATTATTATTATTTTTTTTTTGTAATTAACGTTGCGGAAGCGATCATGAGTTTCCACTTAGGTGAGAAAAAGCTCTTTTTATTGACAATCTGTAATACAACGGGAGAATGGGTATCAATCGAAGAACTGAGGATCGGAATTGATTTTTCAAAGCTGACATGCATTCCTCCTGGACAGTCCAAGGAGGCAGAAGCGGCCGTCGATAGCATCAAGTGTTTCCGCGGTTCTCCTTTTTTAACCCCCGATCGTCTGGAAGTACACCCGGGACGCTCTGACGTGTTTTTGCAAGCTTGACGTAACGCGTCGTCTGCTGCCCATAAAGAATGCATGCAGCTCGGAATCTCCATCGCCGCAAAATGTCTCGCGCCCAATTGATTGAATCGACAAGGCAACCGTATTCACGAGATGTATTTAAGAGGCGCGGGCGGGAGACCAGACGTAGCGATTCTTTGAGGAAAGACGGGCGGACAGACGACGAAAGATGAAGTGAATGTGGTTTGTCATGTCGAAATGTCAATACGTATTTTTTGTTTACCACAGTGGTCCAGCATATCGCCTCAATAGATCTTCCTGTCGCCTCAAAATATCCTCTATCGGTTTGACGTGATTCACGCAAGAGAGGTTAACTATTGTATCCGCATGCAATAAACACGATAAAAAGACATACCTTACTCTGAACGAAATCGACAATGTCCATTCTATTAAAGTGACATGGCTGATTTGTACGTTGTTGGTGCTAAGAGAATAATTGAGAGTGGAGAATAACAAGAGCATGAAACTATGAAGGCAGTCATGAGGAAAGTACTTTTCTTCCTTCCATATCTCCCCCTCACAGACATGATAATAATATATACATATTACATATGTACATAAATTATATTCATGTAAAAATGGTATATTTAAACATGCACAAAGTATATGAAGATTCTTCAAAGAAAGACTTTGGATAACATGAAACCGTCAGGAAGCTATGAAGTGAATTTCACTGACAAAACACGTTCCTTCGGCTTGAGATTAGATAATATATATGCAGCATGTCAGTTTCGCGCAGCATATTTCTACCCTCATTAGATACCATTTATGTAGAAATGACAGATGACACTGATTTAATTTTTTTTCTGCCTGTCTTATGTCGGTAAATGATACCGATTTTACAGGAAAGCCCCCGACAAGAAACTACCATCAACCTACTCATCATTAGTTTTAGCCACCTATTTTTTGTACGGGCAGGGTGCATTGCAACATAACTTTACAATACATATATATATATATATATATATATATATATATATATATATATATATATATATATATATATATAGGGGGATATACGTCTGAGGGGAATTCGTTCCAAAGGGGATATTTTTGATCCCCCTTAAAGTTTTGACAATGTTTTTCAAAGCCGTATCATTGATCTGGGGCCTCAGGTCTACTCCACAGTAGGGCACAGATGGCGTAGTGTGTGTAGATTGAGGATTGTACCGTACATACAATTTTAGAGGAAATTGGCAGCGATGCCAAAAAAAAGGGTGTATATTGGATGTACATAGAAAACGGGTCATTGGGGGAATTTAGGTATATCTGCTTTTTCTCAAAAATACTTTTTTATCATTAACATACCGAATTTAGTGGTTTAAGATGCATTTTGTGCTCTTGTCAGTTCAATGCTGCATTGAACCCATATTGATGCTTAATTTACAAAAAGGGCAATATTTACATTTTTCTGAATATTTTTATGATTTTTATCAAAATTCTCCCAAACTATCATTCACTCCGCATTTCCGCTATGACTGGAAATAGCGTGTTATATATATATATATTGTTAATGCTGCAACAAAAAGGAAACAATTAAAAACTGGAAATATTGTTCAATATCACTAATTAGGCGGATATGACTCGTCTGATAGATGTCTTTCATTATCCTGTCATAAAATCGTTACTTCCTTCATCTGTCAAGCTAAGTGTTTAAAACGTTGAGTGGTTTGATGATATCCCTGAGCAATTATGACAGAAAAACGAATTTCAACTCATCAGACAATCTCCTGAAATACATCATCGAGACATATCACACAATCAGTGATTTCCTGGCAGAAGGTCACAAAATCACTCAATAATTCATTCATCGCGATGTGAGTAAAAAAAAAAAAAAGATAAAAAGAGAAGTTAAATTGTCACGTGTATTTCAGTTCCCACTACTTTTTACATTTCTGGGGGGGGGAATCTAACAGTAGAGAAAATCAAAGTATCATTGGTTAGCTGCTGAATCAATGCGTGGGTGGTGAATAACGTATGGTCATAATGTGTCCGTGGTCATGTAGATTGTATCTAACGAGAGCATTAAAACGTTAGGTGAGAATACATAGCTCGTGCGAATATTTTGCTGACAACAAGATGCCAAAAAATATTGGTTGTATCAATTAATATACAAGTCGTATGTCAGTCTAATAGACTTATTATATTCTGCGAAAAAAAAACCCCAGAGAGATGCTAAAAACAAAACTTTTGTATATTGTGGATCTCACGAATATCCTGCTTGTCCGAGAACAACACAGAGCAGAAACGGTATCATAAATACTGATAAAGCCAGACAACAGAAATATAAAACCGTAGTTTTTGTGTGTTTTTGATGTGAAATATACAGTGCCTACAATAATCATTAACTACATACTCTGGTATGACATTTCACATGGAATAATGAATAGTGGAAGACATGTTCTGATTTTTGTTTGTTTGTTTGTGTGTTTGTGTGTGTGTGTGTGTGTGTGTGAGTGTATTTTTGGCACTGCTTCGGTGAGGAAGTGAGTTTGTTGTGTTAACTTTTCGAGTAAATTCACACACACACACTCACACACACACACGACGTGACTTATTATATTCACTAAAACGTTCACAATTTTACCAATTGCTTCTGCCCCCAGTCACTTCCAGGTGGAATATATAAAATTCAGGAACCAGGTGGAATATATAAAATTCCTTGGTCTCTATATTGATTGTAAGTTAACATGGAAAGTTGATGTTGATTCTTTGCGTAAATTATTATAAAAAAATGTAGGTGTTATGTATAAGTTAAAACAGTTTTTTCCTAAACATGTTCTGCATTCATTGTATTCTACTCTATTTTTGCCTTCTATAGGTTATGGAATCCTGGCATGGGGAAACTGCTGTACAACTAGACTTAATTCTTTATTATTGATACAGAAAAGAGCTATACGGATAATTAACTTCGCCACATTTTTCGAACACACTAATGTCTTATTCTTCTCCAGTAGAACACTTAAGATCCAGGATTTATATCATTTTAATATCGGGTCATTTATGTATCAATTAAACTCAGGTGGTCTCCCTGATGTGTTTTCTTCGATGTTTGTCAAAAATACTGAAGTTCATTCTTACCCTACTAGACAAAAAGATTCTTTTCATCTTTCTCCTGTACGAACCGTATCTGCTTTAAAAACAATAACCACTACAGGACCTAAATTTTGGAATGAGTTGGATAGAGAAATAATCCAATCTCAGTCTCTTTATTCATTTAAACATAAACTTAAACTAGTTTTTCTGAATTCATATCTATAGATTTTCTTCAATCCTCCTCGATATTCTCTGTTCATACTTCACATTACTGACATTATCGATTATGTAATATGTGCCTCGCTCGTGATTTCTGTATTATCTCCTCAACTTCCTTTGTACACATTTGGTATCTCTGCTATTGTACACTGCATCTGACTTGTACCTCGCTCGGGTGATCACGCAACACTCAAGAAGTCTGTGCCGCGGACATTGTTTTCATTGTTTTCTTTTTTCTTTTTCTTTTTACTTTTTGGCGTTTATATTTCTCCAATTCAGAAATTGTCATTCCTTTAATTACATACCCAAGTAAGAAATAATCTCACATCCGCATCTGGGAATCTACACCCTACAAGCAATGCTTCTATGTAGATTCCTCATATTTCACATGTTTTATTGTCTTATAAGCTGTACGTGACAATTCATCCAGGCTTTTGTATTGTGATGTTTATGTTTTATGTATTTGTTGAAATGTGGAATATGGAACAATAAAAAACAAAACAAAACAAACAAAAACTTCTACAATGCCACTTTCGTGATCGTTGTCGACCAAATTACGAAACCCGAGTTGGAATCGGACCTCCATTCAATGAGTGCTCGAGAGTTCCCCCAATAAATAATTTTGAATCAATCTTGTCCTCCATCCCATGCACTGCCATTATTAGCAAACAAAAATCGCTGAAGAAATGCTCATGATTAAGGCAGGTGTCTCGATTCTCATTTCATAGAGGAAGGGTAGCTCGTTGGCCGAAGAGTTCAACTGCTTCAGACAACATGTCAAAGGTTCCCGACTCGAGTCCTAGATCAAAGTCGAGTCCCAGATCGAGATGCGCGTAGCATGTCCAAGAAGAGGGCCCAAGAAGGGCATACACAATCCCTATGGGATTGTAAGTCTGCATGTTGTGCTAGAGACAGACAGCACTTTGTCGTTCGGTATGAAGGTCACCAATGTGTAAACCCCGCTCAACTTTCCATTCAATGAAGGTATGTGGGTAATCAGATAAAGTGGAAAGCAGATTGCATTCAAACTGGTAGACATATAGCTACCACGTCTAATCAATGTGGTTGTTGCTTGCGTGTGTACACTGCGTAGGCTTTCACTTATTTCCGAAGGAAGAGATTTCGTAGACCCACATTACTTGTTCTGCCGTTCAGTTCAAAATGAAAACGGGAAAATGCACAACATCACTCTTGAATATCTGTGATTTTGTCTTGTCTTAAAAAAAGAAACTCAGAAATATGATTAAAAGCAATTTTCTAAACGATAGTGTTTCAAACCGATATGAGCAATTTGTGTGTGTTTTTTTTTTTACAGGAAAAAAAAAATGCCAGCATGAGGAGGACAAATGGCATGGTGCTCCACAGTATGCACTATCGGCGGTGACTTTGTGAATTATCATACCCCTTTTCGCATGCAATCCCCCACCCTCATAACCCTTGTTGAAGACCTAGATCCACCTGGAACAACTTACACACACCTTTATTCTTTATACATGTATGTACAACATGCACATGCACAATGCTACGTAACCATGACCACGGCAGTTGGCAGCTGTTTGATGTTAGGCGCCGTTTTCATTTTGCCTGTTGGCGTCACCATATAGGCGCCACGGCTGCCTTACCACGCACTGGTATGCTCGCATCATGCGGATGAAGGAAGCCTCACCACAATTAACAAAATAGTCATGTTGATGCACACTTTCAGCACTCACCACAGTCTACTCATGATTACGTTCACTCGAAGCTCTTGCGGTGAGTTCTCTGCAATATCTTTCTTTCGCTTTTGTAATTTCTTTTGCTTCTTATTCTTGTATCTTTTTCCTGACTAATGGAGAAGAAGAATCGCCCCGTCAAGCTTAAAAATCAAACTAACACTTAAAGGCATACAGATGTTGAGAGTACGATAGATTTCTCTAAGGATAAAACGTATCTTCCAGCGTTGTAGGAATAAAGTATTTTGCTTTTCATCAGATATTTAATTACATGCTAGAAACTTCGGCTTGATGAAGAGTGTGTGATCATTCGACAATGCATGATGGCCTTAAAACGAGCACGGTAGAATCAGCTCGTGATTATTATTCTCCTTATTACAGGCTCTTTTGGAATAGTGCGTCGGCAGATGAAGATGCATCGATACCAGTGGGGTAGATAAGGTTCTTTCACGATGCTATCAATTAACCCAATAAACCCATTAGCTCGCGACTTCCCCTCACGTCCCAGAACATCTCAGCGATATATCTCGCCGAATATCTACATAGCAGCTATATACAAGCTTCGTCGCTGACATTTTTTTCCTTTCCATTTTATGATATGACGGACAGAAAATTGCACCGTTCAAGCACAAGGCTGTTCCATTAAATACAGACATTGATCACCATTACTCCACATCTTATATCTACCTTGATCTATCTTTCCACCTCACTGTATTCCTCTCAACCTATTTATCTCCTTAGCCATCTTCATTCTGTGATAAGAAGGACTTGTTCTGCTTTGTTTCGAGCATCTAGTATCATGAGATTACTCATCGTCCTTGCCGAGCTTACGGATAGTTAATAAATTCAATTAAGTTTTGTTTTACAATGACAGGGACAGCGATGTCGGTTTAAAACAATCTATCGTATAAGAGAATGTAAAGAAACTGTCGCAACAAGTCATAATCATGACAATGTACGAATGAGTTTCTCTTCTTCATCTCCCTCTCCCATCTTCTCTCTCCTTTTTCTCTCTCTCCCTCTCTTTTCCCTCTCTTCTTCTTTATACTCTGTTACTCTCACATTCATCCTTCTATATTTACAAGACTCTTTCCTCTGAGTCTCTCTCTTTCTCTCTTAAGTCTCTTTCCTCTGAGTCTCTCTCTTTCTTTCTTCTGTCTTTTTTTTCCTCGCTTTTACCTCATCCTCTCCTTCCTCTCTTTCATCAGAAGCAAATTATTACGTTTTACGTACTTGCCCAGTAACATAAGCTGAGGGAAATTGGATGTCGTAAATTCGATTCCGTTGTCATGGAACCCTCCCCGCTCTGCCAGGGTGCAAAGAGTTGGTAAAAGAGCAGCAAAACGGCCTTTTCAATGTCGTAATCGATAGACTTCCTTCTTTTCCCTTTCTTTGTGCGGTGCGCTCCAGAAACGGACGAATTGAAATCGGCATCAGTCCCTCGATGCTTGTACCTGAATTACTGCACGCAGAGTCGCACGCTATACGATGTCTATTTTCAGAGAAAATAGCAATCGTGTTTCACAAACATGCATTAACCTAAAATGTTTCATTGGAAATTAAAGTCGAGTCCTACTCATTTGTCTCAATATCTAATTTTGTCCCTTCCTGTACATATACAAGTTCTACATCGTCCACGCGTAGAAAAATTAAGATTATTTAATGACTGCAAGTTTTTTTATTTCATATTGCCTACTGTCAGGTGATAAGGATGCCTTAAGAGCACACATCCAACAGGTGAAGTTGACTTGTGACAAGAACCCACAGATGCCATTAGAAAGAAAACTAAAGGAAAGGATAGAGAGATAGACAGACGGAGAGTTGTTAGCTGGAGATGGATTAATACATAGATAGATAGATATATAGATAAATAAATAAATAGATAAATAAATGAATACATAGATAGATAGACGGATAAATAGATAGATAAATAGATAGATAGATAAATAGATAGATAGAAAGATATATGGATAGATAGATAGAAAGATATATGGATAGATAGATAGATGGCTAGATAAATAGATAGATAGATGGATAAATAAATAGATGAATAGACAGATAGAAAGATAGATAGATAGATAAATAAATAGATAGATAGATAGATAGATAGATGGATGGATAGATAGATAGGTATATAGATAGATAAATAGATAGATAGATAGATATATAGATAGATAGATAAATAAATAAATAAATAAATAGATAGATAGATAGATAAATAGATGAATAGATAAATAGATAGATAGATAAATAGATAGATAGATGGATAAATCGATAGATAAATAGATAGATAGAAAGATAGATGGATAGATATATAGATAGATAGATGGCTAGATAAATAGATAGATAGATGGATAAATAGATAGATGGATAGATAGATAGAAAGATGGATAGATAGATAAATATATAGATAGATAGATAGATAAATAGATAGATAGATAGATAGAGAAATAGATAGATAGATAGATAGAGAAATAGATAGATAGAGAAATAGATAGAGAAATAGATAGGTAGAAAGATAGATAAATAGATAGATAAATAGAAGGAGGGACAGACAGGGAAAGGGATGTAGAGGGAGACAGCTCTGCTAGTCTGAAATTCACTTAATGCTTCGTAAATCCTTTGCATTTTACACAGCTGGTACTGCGAACCATTTACAGACTGCAATATTTCAAGGCGGCAGTGTAATGCATGCATGCGATGGGAAGAAGAAAAGTGTAATAGTGGAAAGAGGACTGTTATGGATGTTTGTATGTCGTTTGCCTCCCAATCGGCAATCTTTCATGGAAACCACTGAAAAGTTAAATGCGACAAGGCGAATAACAAGAGAAAAAGGAGAAACTCCAGCACGCAATGAGACAGGCTCCGGATTTCCGGCGCCTCCATGAGTGAAAATAAAACAAAATGCAGCGAGCGGTGAGCTTAGTTCCATGTGCAATCTCATGAAACGTGGCAGAATATCTTAACATGATTACCACTGGGCGGGGAAATATCTCCCATTTCCAATCTACATTGTGGAGCGTGTTGTAGTTATTGTAATATTACCGCCATTACCTGCATGTTCCAAATGATACTAAAGTATGCTGCTGTCGTCCATATAAATCATCGTTAATTTTCTTCTTCTTCCTTTTTTTTTTTCCTCAACACGGCTCCATCTCGTTCGATGTTATTCTTCTCCGGCTACCCTCCGCTGCATCTTTTATCAACTTCGATTGCACACTAATGTCACCCCAAAAATATCTACTTAACTCATCCACTTTGTGTTCTACTAAGATAAACAAGTATAGAACTACAAAAGGTGCAAATCACAGCGTTATATGTGTGAAATCGGTCATGAATCTTGTAAACAATCTAAATTATTCATGACCTTTTTGAACGAGACGCGCATGTCAATATTCATATGTAAAATTTAATTAATTTACATGTAACTACAATTGACATGCATTTATTCTTACAAAGAACCTCAAGGTACGAATGCACATTCAAACAGACGTTCTACATCAACTATACGCATTCGAATGTGTTATCATATCGGTTAAATAGGATGTTGACAAAGCGTAGATAAGACTATCGCAGTTATGCGAAACCCTTTGTAGAAAAAAAATCATATATATTTTGTTTTAAGCTAAACATGTTTGCTTGCCACAAAAAAGTAGAAGTTGATACACGCCTCAGCATTCTGGAACTTTGAAATCCAGACAGAACTGCTGGAGAGAAGACAGCGTCTCACAGTGTGTTCACAGTGTGATCACATCGTCGACTATGTGAAAACGATTCACACTGTGGTGTGGTTTTCCACAGAGTTCACACAGTAATGCTCTGTGTCATACTGTGAATTGATGATTCACAATGTGTTCACATTGTCGAAACGCTCGAATTTAACAGTGTGAAGAGATTTCACACTGTGTTCACAATGTGTTAACACTGTGCTTCTCATTGTGTTTCACACTGTGGGACACTGTATTCTTTCCAGCAGGGAAGATAAGTTATAATATATATTAAAGGGATCGTACAGTTCTGGTTGAGACCTTATTTCAGGTTTCTAACATTTTTAGGTGAGATAATGAGAAATCTCATATGAAATATGAAAGAGCATGCAATTTTATGAGGAATTCAACGTTTATTTGATAAAAATTGGTTTTGAAATGGCTGAGATATCCAAAAAAGAACGATTCTAATAAAGTGTGGGACCCACACTTTGTAACGATCGCTTTGTTTCACTTTGTTTTTGGATGTTTCAGTTATTCCAAACCCGATTTTCATCAAATAAACTTTGAATTCCTCTTAAAATGGTATGCTCTGTGCTATATCATAAGTGTTTTCTTGGTATCTTGCAAAAATTCGAAAGCCTCTTTCTCATCTCAACCAAAACTGTACTATCCATTTAAACTTTAAATTTTGAACCAATATCATTACGTTGTATAACTCTTCCTCTTTTTTTTCTCAACCAAACCAACTTCTTGGTTTTCTCAGCTTTAATCTTTGCGACGGTATGTGGATAAAGTGATGACGGACCATAAATTGATAAAAAGAGAAAGGGGAGGAATGGGGGGGGGGGGAGTGTGGGACCAACTGCAGATTAGCTGGTGCACGCTGTGGTAATATTCTCCGGGAAGAAGACACTGTGCTCCTCGTCATAGAATATGACAGTCAGGACGGAATAAGTCAATGCTGCGGTGACAACGGACGAGATTATTGACTTCATAAATATGCACTGACCTTCGAAGCGGGCCTGACAAACAAAGAGGACTGAATGAAAGAAAAAAAAAGTCAAAAGGGGGAAAAAGACCCTCACAGAATATGCACCTTGCAATTTAATCATGGCCTTGGGCGCTGATTTGATATTCCTTATAATAAAAGAAGGCTTTACTGGATGTGATGAAAATACAAAACTTTTTTTTTGTGCTTTTTGCTTTCCTTGATTCTGTATTCCGAGTACCTCTAATTTCATCCTGGCTGCTAGAGGGAAAAAAATAGGTCTGTGGTGAAAACACTAATCAACTCTGATTGGTCTCATTCATTAGGAGGTTTGCCACTAAGCAATTGGCTTTCTCGTGTCATTCATCTCATATCATAGAGCCAATCAGAGATAAGTTGTCATGACAGAAAATGCTTATTTTGCATAGAATCACGACGAGAGCATTAATGAGTGAAGACACGACTGCACACCCGTATTAAAGAAGTAAGGGGGTAGGTTTTAGTGGAAACCCTCTTACTGTGTGTAAATTAAAAACAAGAAGGGGTTACGCTTTGCACCGAATGGATAATAATCATTAATGTGTCCTCCAGACACATTGAGCGTTGAAAGGTCTATCCAAAGAAGTGGTCAAAATGGTAATGTTTTGTACATCCTCCTATATACGGGGGTCCATTATTACACTCGCATCTCTTTATTCCCTACAAGGATCAGGATCCGAGCTTGTGTTACATGGTGTCAAGTCACCAAACATAACATAACAGTCATAACAGTCAGCACATCTTGTGAAACAGACAACGACAGAGATTTATATGGTTTCTTCTGATAAACACAGCTAATGATTTCATCCTTCACTTTCACTCAGACAACAACATAGCATAGCATGCTTATCGCGCAGAGACCACGTTAGTGTGATTAGATGAACTGAATAATATAAGTGGCGTAAATGATGGATAGGCAAAATAGACCCAAAGTAACCACGCTAAAATAGTTTTCTCCCGGATAGAGACATATCAAAATGAGAAAATGAGGGGGGGGGGGGGGCTAGAAGCAAGCCAATCGTGATTAGAATCTAATATATTCGCCCCATGTCGCTGGCTGGCCGTAGAGCGAGCAGCCCCCATGCCCGTTTGGCCGTCTGAGACACCAGGCCACAGGCGGGGTCTCAGCCGTTCGTTTTTCTTGTCTAATAAGCCAATATTTGCACTTCATAGGTTTCAAATTAAAGGGATTACTTCTGCGTGATATAACACAAATGGCTGATGAAAAATGGAAGGCACCTCGCTCTCCTGTTCGCCGCCATCCGTCTTTGACTTTAGGGTTTGCGATGTCTCAGAAGTAAGGCTGTGACGGCTCTAAAGATATGAAATAAGCTCGGCCAGGATCCGGACATTGTTAAAGAGACAATATTCTACTGTCCAATAAGTGTCCTCATGATGTTGCATTGCTTTGTTTGCTATGTTACTATCGATTTAACTTTTTTTTTTCATTAATCACCGTTTAGATCACAATTGTAAACTGGATAGTTATTTCAATTATAGGGAGGGGTGTACTTCCATCATATTTTGAAGTGCGGAACTTTCTGCTAAAGGCCCTATCACACCTTTCCGGGCAAGCTACGCGGGCTTGTTGCGTGTGGGGAATTTCCAGCATACCGAACAATTTCTGAGGGCGGACAAGGATTTGGGCGAGTTTTGCACGTGCCTTACTTGCTGGACGTATGCGCTTCTTAAGTTCTACTTGCGGGTATTCTGTGTGACCTGCGTGTCAGGCGCGTGGGGGCTTACACCTCAGTGAAGGAATTCCTCTGAAAGAATATTTATTTGGCAGAGGTCCCAGAGAATGTCATAATCCTGGCCGCAGCCGACTCTCAACTAACCAGCAGAAAGGCAGTAACTGACCCTCAACATGCACGCGGGTTAACTGCCTTTGACTTGCGGCAGTTACTGGCCTCCTACTGGTGTTCTGCGTGGACCACTGTTGGCAATCCCCGGGAGTCACCCGGAAAAGCTACGTGCTAGGTACAGTCACTGTGCAAGCCATCTGCGGAGACCTCCGGGTAGCAAAAAATTGTTCCCCGCAAGTCACAAGCAATGCGTGCCCGGAAAGGTGTGACGGACCCTTTAGCATGCTCAAACTTGTTCCGGGTGAGTCGCGGGGATTGCCCGCAGATGTACACGCAGAACACCAGCAGAAGGACCGTAGCGGTAGCACCTCGCAGGCAACTCGCACTCAACTAGCCCGTAGCTAGAACGCGAGAAGAACGTAAGTAGCACACATCCAGCAGGTAAGACGCACGGAAAGGTGTGACAGGGCCTTAAAATTTGACTTGTAGTGTCTCTTCCCATGTTTCCCAAAGTATGCCTAAATGATTGTCTACATTATGTGTTTTATATGTTTCTTTTTTTTCTGTATGACGTAATCACTGCACCTGATAAGTTTAGAAGGTTACATGAAAGACAGATAGTTTGATTCGAATCACAGAAATTCTGCTAGCTACACCGTAGTTTATGAACATGTACGTAGTGCTTCAAAATATAGGTACTTTCCGTGCATACCTTTTTATGTCTAACGACTGTATGCAAAAGCATGCTTTTACTATTCTATTCTTGAAGCAAATCATACTGTAGGAAAGAGATTAATGTATATTTACGTATGCTATTTCCATAGCAACAGTTTTAACTTGCTTACAGATAATAGATTGTAGGGTTATGACTCTTGAAGTTAGCTCTCCTTCCTATGGTTGTAATTATATATTTCATTAGTTGCTTCTCATCGAATATATCTAACAAATAAATATCAATCATGATTATGCACACAACTCACGAACCAAGAATTACTCTAAAACAGTAAAGTATATCTCAACTCTATTTTCCTTCTTTAATGTCACGCTACCCCTGATGTTCTGTTGACATTTTTAGTGCATGTGCAAAGCATCGTGTCGCATTCAACCTGTTTTCCCTTTCTGAGTACCTTTGTTGGTGATTGTAATAATAAATTACTCATTTCCCTCGACAATTCAACGTCGGCGTTTTTCACAGCGATAGTGAATATTGCTCGCTGAGAATTTCACGATTGACTCTGCGGCTTCCCTATCTTTACCTTCCTTAATATTTTTTTTTTGGGGGGGGGGCTTATTTATCTAACAAAATAATGAATAAACTTGAATTGGAATTCAGAACTGCCTTCAGATAAAACCAATCAGAATCCTAGGAAAAACTGAAGAAGCTAATGCTAAGACTATAATATGTGCATCATGATCTGCATTGATATTTGTGCATATTGATAAGTGCACATTGATATTTCACTTTGATTACTTCAGTACTCGTCACTATGTGACGTTACAATAATGTCACAATGTAACATTACAATAGTGTTTCAGTTATTGTTTACTCTGTTCAATTCATATTGTCTTGTTTACGTTATTTCTGTCACTAAAGAACCTGAGATGTTCGTTATGCTATTGCGAAAAATCAGAAATTAATTTGAACTTGAATTTGAATTTATCGACTTAGTGTTTGGCCTATATTTTGACAAAATGACCTTTTCTTTCTGTTACTGTGCCTTTAACTTTGAGATATGATCAAAATAGAACTTTTATATATTTTTTTTTGTATAGGTATCCAAAGATTTTCACTCACTTCATAGTGCCCGAATTCTAGAGCGCAAGTCATTGATTGAGTTATCAAACAGAAAGTGCATTCGCCTTGCTTTCAACCTCCCAAAATGAGCAAACATACTAAGCCATTAGTCTAGGAAACGAAATTACATATGCACACATAAGACGTTGTAATGTCTCTACATCGAAAAAGAAAATCACGTGAGGTTTTTTTTTTTATCTTTTTGATGTCTGAGGACATGCCCAGTCGTGATTTAACCCAGGTTTGTGGGACTCTGCTGTTGTATATGTTTATCAATAACATTAACGTGTATGCTTAACCTTGGATATCAAGTTCTGCTCTGTGAGTGATGCAATCAGATGAGAGTGGTTTCCTTGGTAACCATGTTTCGGTGAGAAATATCTGATTTCAGTAAAGGAGTCATGTGACCCGGCATGCTTTGAAAGCAAAGTTCATAATGCGGTAATGTAAGTGAATAGTTAAAGATGAATACAATTCTTTAATTGCAACGAAATGTCTACGGCATAAACATATCTTCAAAAGACTTAGAGAAGGGAGGCACATGCAAACTTAACGCTAGCGATAACCCACCTCTGACGAGTAGCTTATGGAGATTATTTGTCTCATGGAGGCAATGTAAGATGAATTTTCATCAAGAAAAGCCGCTTGGAGGAATGAGTACAGCTTAATAACGAGGCGACGTGATAGTATGTGTGTATGCTGGCCTGTGTGCGTGTGTGTTAGTTGTGTGGACATACGTGCTATGGGTCTAACCAAGCTCGTTCTTCGCGAACTAACGTTTCCTCAAGAAAGGTGGTGAGTACACACGTACGGGCTTGTGGCTCGGAAGTTTATTTCTCCTGAAGTTTGCTTGCCAAAAATATCACACTACAATAACGTAACCTCTGACGTCATTCTTGACCTTCGGATGTTCATTGAGAATATTTTGGCGTATTGTCACATTCTTCGCAAGCTTTAATCGTTGCACAGAGTGATTTACAGAAAACAAACGAAATCTAAGTGCGCTCTCTGTGGAATCCTACTGTAGAATCCAATAGACTGGATGGACTCCTTCCGTACACTGCTATGGTTAAAGTTTGACTTCTCCGTCTAGACAGCGATTAGCAGTGTGCCATCAAAAATTAGATCATCAACCGCTTTACCCTTTCAGGATATCATCCTTAGTATACGAACCACAACACTGTTTTGTTTCACAGCTAAAATGAACTCTAGAATACCCTTGGCTGCTCTATTATCCATATTAAGTGACTTAAAGTGGGGGAGACAACGACACGCGTTCTTCCCAGGTAAACCTTAGGCTAATAATGGATATCCAACATGAACTACTGCGTACCACTCCGTCGAAGCATAAAATTGAACGGCAAAATTGCTGACGTCATTCCTCGTCTTTTTGAATTATAGTTCACGCGGTTGGCGATCCTTGAATCTTAATTGAACTCAATGCGATCTGCCATGTACTCTCCGTTCAGTATTTTGTCGTGCATAGTCTCATTCTTGTTAATTTGCAGTAGGATATCACTAGTGCTGAGAAAGAGTGTACAGGGCATCAACACCGTACGGTAGTCCTACCAAGAGCTCTCAAATTTTATTGTCGCGCATTATTTAATGTTCTGCGTTATTCCTATAGTGTCATCCTTTCGCCTTTCTTCCCTTCGGCCTACGTATAATAAAATGGAGGCTTATATATATATATATATATATATATATATATATATATATATATTATATTGGTTTACTTTTAGAGAAGTTACGATGCCAAATTCCGGGTAAATTGGTTCAATTGGGAGCCTATACAAGTTGCTGGCAGGTGTGTATGTATTATACGCAGGCATTAGCGTGGAGGGCGTCGAGATTACACTAAATTTTTGTTTCCCCTACCGATTGTTAGAATAATGATGCCAAAAAAAAAAAATCAATAATCCAAGAAGCTTCATGCACGTGATGTTAATGGACTACCATAAAAAAAATGTATCGGACTTATATTATGCTGTGTTTTCCATATTCAAGTTTTATCATATTGAAAGGATAGGGCGTCTTCTCAGATGTCAGTTCTTGTTATAAAGCCTTCTGTTCAAATTCTTCACCTTCTTCATACCTGACCTCCTCATTCATATTCAGTCCCAGAGGGAGAGGTGTAACCAGTGAATCATCCAGAAATAACTCTGTAGAACCAATTATATTGTTCAGCTTCTAGCGTGCAAGGGCGTCGTTGTAAACATACATTTTGTGAAGCTATTTGTCTTTGTTTCAAAATGGTTTGTCCGAAGACCTGTTTCACCGAGCAAGCTGTTGATCACACTGCTCGATTCAGTTTGTGGCAAATGATTCTATTCTATCTGGCGTGTTTTGTTACAAAGTGAACTAAAAGCCAGCAGGGATGGATAATGTTCTTTGAGACAAATTGGTGAGCAACTTTCCATTGAATTCCTTGAGCATACTATTTCAGATTTGTTCTTTGTCTGCTCCGCGCGGTTCCATTAACAATCTTGAAGATCGAATTGTTCTGTATCTGTCCTATTCCAATGGTCTTAGGAAAGAGGGCGTTGGCGTTGATTCGAGACAGATTTTCCTGGCCGTGGATGAAAAGGCGCCTAAACGACCGCGACCTTGGGCAGTGTAAAGCCTCGTTTCACACACAACTTGGCACTTGAAAACGGAAATGAGCCCTCTGCTCACCGCGTAATCCTTGATGGAAACTTGAGAGTAATTACATCCAAATATAAGCTCATCGGAGGCTGTAAAACTAATATTTCCTGCCGTAAAATCGGATCATTATGATGTTCTATCTCTAGATCACAAGATTAACATAAACCCCCATCAACTCGAATTACACCATCTATAGATGAATCGCAAGGAATTATCCACGATTGCCATGCATAATGACAGCCAAAATGAGACAAAAACATCACAGATGAATCAGTACAAGAGTGAAACATAGGATTAGCTCAGTAACAAGTCAGTTGAAAAGTGAAGAATTAGAAGATTGGATACGCGATGATGTACATTTCAAGGAGTTGTAATATTTGCATACGCTCGATGACAATGTTCAGAACGTGTGATCTTTAATATGACGGCTATATAGAATTGCACGCAGCTATATTTGCGGAGAATGTGATGACGTCAGGACAAATTCTTACTTTACTTGGTTTGGTTTTATCTCGGTATTCAATATCAATGAAAATATTATGTAGCTAAAAAGTATCCGTCTTTTGGGGCACTTTTGTTTTCAAATGCTTTTATCTCATACTTGAAACATGAATTCATCGAACAATTTTTTTAAGATTCCTTAATTTGGGGGGATTGGGGCCCCCTGGGGCCCTCTGGGTGGGGCATGGTGCCCATTTTGATAAATTGAGATCCTGACCCCCTAGGGATGCTACTTGCCAAGTTTGACAAAAATCCATCATGAGGTTTTCAGGAAGAAGATGAAAATGTACAATTCAGGCCCCCATTTGGACCCTTCCAACCACCACCCCCCCCCCCTACCCAAGAGGGGCACCCCTGGATCTCCTATGAACAAACTTGAAACTACAGTCATTAATGTACTCACTCATAGTATTATCTCAGCTCTATATATAACTTCTGATTCTAGAGAAGATTTATAAAGATTCCTTCATTTGGGGGATTTGGGACCCCTGGGGGCCCCCTGGGTGGGGCATGGTGCCCATTTTAACAAATTGAGATCCTAACCCCCTAGGGATGCTACCTGCCAAGTTTGGTGAAAATAGGTCATGGGGTTCTCAAGAAGAAGATAAAAATGTACAATTTAGGCCCCATTAGGACCCCTCCTCACCCCCTCCCTCCCCTGGGTCCCAAGGGGGGCACCCCTGATTCTGCCATGAACAAACTTGAAACTACAGTCATCAATGTACTAACTCATAGTATTAACTTAGCTCTATCACTTCTGGTTCTAGAGAAGAAGATTTTTGCGGATATTCCTTAATTTTGGGGTGTTTGGGCCCCCTGGGGGCCCCCTGGGTGGGGCATGGTGCCCATTTTCACAAATTGATTTCCTAACCCCCTAGGGATGCTACCTGCCAAGTTTGGTGAAAATGGGTCATGGGGTTCTCAAGAAGACGCTGAAAATGTACAATTTAGGCCCCATTAGAACCCTTCCCCACCCCCCTCCCCTGGGTCCCAAGGGGGGCACCCCTGATTCTGCCATGAACAAACTTGAAACTACAGTCATCAATGTACTAACTCATAGTATTAACTTAGCTCTATCACTTCTGGTTCTAGAGAAGAAGATTTTTACAGATTCCTTAATTTTGGGGGGTTTGGGCCCCCCTGGGGGCCCCCTGGGTGGGGCATGGTGCCCATTTTAACAAATTGAGTTCCTAACCCCCTAGGGATGCTACCTGCCAAGTTTGATGAAAATCGGTCTTGGGGTTTTCAAGAAGAAGATGAAAATGTAAAAAGTTTACGCACGACGCACGACGGACGACGCACGACGGACGACGGACGACGGACGACGGACGACGCACGACGCACGACGCACGACGCACGACGGACGCCGGACGAAGGGCGATCGCAATAGCTCACTTGAGCCTTTGGCTCAGGTGAGCTAAAAATCTATCAGGCATGCAGTTGCTATTGACTTCACTGTGTAGATTGCACGGAGATTATATTTTGGCATTTTTATGAACAAATAGATAAATGATCAAGAATGTTTACGCACGTGACGTCATAGCCACCTGATCAAGACAGGTTATGTTGAGGCCTCGCTATAATATTGAGAGTTCTCTCAAACTACGTTGATCTGTGGCTTCGGTTTGATCAACAACCATGTCCCTCGACAACCTCAAGGATATAGACGTATACTAATGACGCGCTCATTATATGAAATAGACTCGTGGGGAATTTTAGGGCGATGCTGAAGAAAATATCGGATTGTGAAGCAAATTTTCTCGTCAGCTTAGTGTTCATGTATGTCAAAATTGCCTCTCCTAGTATGTCTGTCATCAGTCCATCAAACAAAACATAAATGTTAGACTAATGGAGCACACGTGACATGAGGGTTGACTTGAATATGTTTATTTCTGTTTTATTTCCAACAGGTTACAGTGGATATTCATTACACGGGAATCATTCGAGATCCTTGGCTAAGATACTAAAGAGAATTCAATAGCTGTCGCAAATATCACGTCGGAGACATCACATTGTGCCGCGCTATACATCAGGTCGACTTGAAAATAATATTTCATCGCGCAGTTGCCATGGCGACTGATTTGTTTCCTGCGTCGATGCCATTCATTGCATGCAGAGAATGATTGACATTGCAGCACACCATTCTCTTCAGAATCACTGCCTGTTTATTTGATCTTGCATATCGCTTGACTTGCCTCGCTCCCCTTTGTATTTCACCGAGATGAGCAAGAGCTGACAAACAACTCCCTTCTTTAGATGCACTATGTCAGCTACTGTTACGCACAAACTTTACCATATCATATATTATGTATACGAATACATATATATATATATATATATATATATGTATATATATATATTATATATATATATATATATATATATATATATATATATTTATATATACATATATATACATATATACATACATACATGCATACATACATACATACGTACATACAAGTATTAAATATTAGTATTCATTAGTATTCATTAGTATCAAATATCATTTCATCAGTCATATAGTGACAACAGAAGAGACATCGGTGAAAGTCGCTGTACAATATAAGCTCCTTTGATGAGCTTTCGAGGCTCGGCCGTTCGTCAGATCTACAAAAGCAACGACAAGTACTAGTACATCAAGGGATATTGTGCGTTTAGTTTCATGAAACCTCTGGTCCTACGCCGTTGATGCTATATGCCTACGTACACATATGTATTATATACCAACAAATTATCATGAAGCGCACAATGAGAGTCGGGAATCATTTAAAATTGTCATCATTATGGACTTAACTAGCGCTGACTAGAGTGGAAGATCATTGTAAGAAAGTCCATGGACTTTGACGTCGTTTTTGATGAAGAATTAGGAAAATTACATATAGAAAATTTGCACATTATATTTGCTGGAAATAGCAGTCTCTAAAGATGATAGTGAAACCTTGGCCTCATGACGCCCTCATCAACATGCACACGTGTAGGAGAGCACACAACCTGCAGATTACAATTCAATTGTGTCCACATATCTGCTTAATGCATGGGACACTGTAGTTTACAATATTGAATACATGAATATGAGAACAGCCAAAGTCCAAATTTAGCTGTCATTTTTAGAGACCCTTAGAAAGATGTAATTTCAATATAGATAATCACTCAAAGGACTGTTTCACATTCAAACTTGTATACATGAGATTCCTATAATTGAAAAATGGAAATATTAAGATGACATTTGTTTGTCTTTCTCGAAATTCTCTCTATGGACATGGGTCTTCCTTCTATTCAGGTATAAATTCAATTGAATAAAGCCCTACGCTTAAAAGAACGTTGTACCTATAGCTGTTTCAAACAATGACATTCAATATCTATGGTAACATAATAGATTATAATTAACCAGCAATAAAATGAGAAAGGTGAGAGAATTAGAGAAAGTAGTAACGTTTATACGCACGCTCCTGTTGCTTAATTATTTTGTGCGAGCGCGTGTGTGTGTGTGTGATATGAATATGCAACCATAATGGGCAAATCATAACCACTGGGTGCTATGTTGTCATACCCTGCAACAATACAATATGACGTTTTATATCGACTTTGAGAGATACAGTGGATGGCGCTCTGGAATCATTACAGAGGTCTAAGTTCAAATCCGGCACTGCGCGTTTGCGGATTCCATAGGGCACAGTGTTCTACTCCGTGTTCAGTAATACTAGGGTATTTACAATTATAGTGGTAAGGAACCACGGGAGATTACCGGGGATAGCATTAAATAGTTCAAGAGGCAACCCTTGGCAAATAGATGCATTATACAATCATAGGCATAGACAGTCACCTTGACCGTGTAGATCTGACGTCAATTGTTTGATGCTGTCCATCTGTTTCAAGCCTTTAGATTCATCAAAAATTTGTTCATACGTTGAAAAAAAAAACCTATACATCACCTGAGAAAGTGCGAATTTATCGCACTTTATCTTATTGCACTACAAATATTAAGAAATTAGGTTCACCGGTGTAAATGAATGGAATTCAATAAGTACTGCTTTGAAATGCAGTATAACTCTTTCTAGATTTAAGTGCTTACCTAAGCGCTCCTTTCTTTTTCTTTTTTTTTTTGATCAGTTAGCCATGACTGCGTAGACAATGTTCTTTTTATCTATTCTGTCTTCTATCCTTATGTATACTGCATGTGTGTGTGTGTTTGTGTGTGTGTGTGTGTGTGTTGTGCGTGTGAGTGTATATAATATGTATGTATTAATGTGATGGTGTCTTGTTTATCTACTTGACTTCACACAGAATGATTTAATGTATGTTGCCATTGTAAAATGTGTAAGCATCCTAATACAAGCACAAGATGCTTTCAAGGCCCCCTGGCTCTCATTGTAAACGCCACTATTATATGTTTTTTGTGTTTTACTTTGCCAAATAAATGACCTGAATTGGCCTCAATCAATCAATCAATCAATCAATCAATCAATCAATCAATCAATCAATCAATCAATCAATCAATCTATCAATTAATAAATCAATCAAGTAACGATTTCATAATTTGTCACCAATACACTCACATATTCCTGAAACAGGCAAGTTATGCTGGAGTACGCTTTTTCATCTTCTTTAGATCTCTTGATTCACGAAACCAATGTTGAGTAAAAACTGTTTTCATTAATTTAATGAAAAAAAAAAATCTTTCTTGATCCTTCGTTGTCCTCAAACAGAAACCCTATTATGGAAAGCAGAGCCCTCCTGTACAATCACGATTAGTCACTGTATTCCTTTTCAAGAAAAAAAAGTAATGGAAGCATTTGCAGGGATTGCCATTGAAGGGTTTGATCGGAGAGAAAGAGCGAATAGGCAGAGGAAAGTAAGGGGGACAAAAAATGAAGCTGTTGATGGAAAGAAAATAATCTTATTCGACACGTAAAGGAGAAGTGGATATATTTTTTTTCTTTCTGTTCGCTGTAGAGTATCAAAATGAGACGAAGCGAAGGGAATGAGATTATTGTCGGTATATATGTAAACACACACATTTGGAAGCATATATATAATATATATTATATATATATATATATATATATAATATATATATATATTATATATATATTTATATATAATATATATACATATATACATACATACATGCATACATACATACATACGTACATACAAGTATTAAATATTAGTATTCATTAGTATTCATTAGTATCAAATATCATTTCATCAGTCATATAGTGACAACAGAAGAGACATCGGTGATTAGTCGCTGTACAATATAAGCTCCTTTGATGAGCTTTCGGGGCTCGGCCGTTCGTCAGATCTACAAAAGCAACGACAAGTACTAGTACATCAAGGGATATTGTGCGTTTAGTTTCATGAAACCTCTGGTCCTACGCCGTTGATGCGATATGCCTACGTACACATATGTGCTAATACCAACAAATTATCATGAAGCGCACAATGAGAGCCGGGAATCATTTAAAATTGCCATCATATTATGGACTTCTTTTAACTAGCGCTGACTAGAGTGGAAGATCATGTAAGAAAGTCCATGGACTTTGACGGCGTTTTTGATGAAGAATTAGGAAAATTACATATAGAAAATTTGCATGGATGCACGTATAGATCCGTTGAGAGCAGTAACATTCTTTTCTTTTGATGGTGTAATACGAACAAATTATAAACGATGTTGGATAAATGGAGTGACTCCGTTTCTTACCTTCTTGTGTTTCTGCTCAGTGCTCTTGTTGATGGTGTAATGTTCGCATAGGGGAGTCTTATAACGATGCAATTACAGGTGTACCCTAAGCGATGTTTTCCAATGACTCGCTGACACCAATTGCTTCTAGCTGGTGCCTTGCCGAGCCTCAATTTATAACACTGGCTGTTCGTTGCAGTCCAAACGTAATTAATCAAGGCAAAGAAACCTATAATGAAGACTATTTAGCCATCCAGCGCCTTTGCAGAAGGGTCATTGTTCTAGAATACTCTCAGCTAGCAAAATAACAGAAATAAAGTGTTGGTGCTGGTTAGCACTGTCGAAAGTTGAAATTGAGACCTTATTTCCCGAGCTGTTCGCTATGTCCAAATTATAAATCCAACACTGCAAAATAAGATATGCACAGAAAGCAATCCTAATCCACCATTATCTGCCATAATGGAGACATAAATAGGACGATTAGGGGCGAAAAACAAATCTCGTACTCTCTTCAGTAGATTAAAAAGTCTGGTTAACAGTGACAGGGCACTGGTAGGAGCGACTTGTCTTGGCGCCAAACTCCCTCCCGCTCGCGACGGGTTGGCCAGCGAGAGGATACGACATCGATTTTTGGGCAGACCGCAGTGCGCCGCTATGCTTTCTGCGTTCCGTCACACGGTAGACGGATAATGAGCAAAGTGCCCGTCCATGCTCCTCTGCTCGTTTCCGCCACACACTGGCAATCGACAGCGTGATCTCATCGAGCTTCCAGCCAATCAGCGGAGCCTGTTTGCCGTCATGAATATTCATATCGTCCATCACATAGCGCAGTCGTTTCACGGCGAGCTTCAACTGACGAGATGTTCATGTCAATATCTCGTGTGTATGGTTACCCATATTAATGACATGCTGTTACATGCTTTTGTGGTTTTATCTGCCTAATGGTTATATCTAACATAATACGCTCATTCATCATTCCAGTGGCGTTCATGAACTTAAATAATCTTCCAGGGATACCATGCTCACATCACGTCAAAAGTAGGTTTGATCCAAAAACCGAGTTCTATCCGATGAAAGCCGCCTCATGTTGGTTGATTTGTTTTTCTTTGTAATTATGTTGGTCTTCATGTATGTCGTTTGTTTGCACTCCTCTTGCACTATTATTGTTAATATCATCGGTTATATACTTAACACTGTGAAGTTCGCAGCAACATTTTGTGACAGATTACTAGTATCAAACTGGTACAAGTGCAAACATATTAAAATGTTGTTATCACTACTGTTATTATAATAATCTTTAATTGACATAATCAATACAATTAAAGCTCACCTTGCGTTTAATTCTTGCCGCGGATCCTTCATCAGTTATGGGTTGTTCTTGTTTATTGTGATATACAGTGTATTAAATCTATGCAGGTGGAGGCACTGAAATTCTTAGTGTTCCTCCCCAATTTACATAGAACAAAGGAATCGAAATTGTTCAGCTTAGCATTTACAGGCATCATCTTTCGCCTCTTTGGTAGTTCGAAGACAATAGGTTCCCAAGTGACGCATTACATCTGGTAATCTAATTTTCAGTGGGCTTCCAGACTTCTTCAACTTTGTCATTTTTTTGTATCTACGATGATTCAATTTATCTTTCCATCGATGTTCTTTTTCAGAGGGGCCCACATACTACAAGCTCTGTCTTTTTAGTGGGTCCCTCCATTTTTCGCACTTTAAGCAACGGTATACATGTACTTCACTTTGATTACTTCTGTTTCTTTTTCACTATACGATGTGTGATTACTATAGGTCCTCAATTGTTGTACAGTCTTTTCACTTCACTATGCTCTATTTACCTTATTCTCTGTTATCAAAAGAAGTGAACAAATGTTTTGTTGAAAAATGAAATAAACTTTGATCGAATTGAATTGAATTGTTGCAATTGTATGGCCAAATGAATAAATAAATTGATAAATAAATAGATAAATAAATGAATAAATAAATGAATGAATAAACAAGTAAGTAAACAAATGAATGAATAGATAATGATAATAATCATCATCATCATCATCATCATCATCAGCATCATCATCATCATCATAAAAATGGCATTTAATGACAGTTGATTTCACAGCCCAGTGTGTCGTCAAGTCATAACACACAATTCGGTGCCGTCGCGACGTTGTCAAACATTAATAAAGCTATACCCAAGGACATTTTCTCATGTCTTTTCGATGAATAAATCATGCATTTTGACAAATGATAAAGTAGTGAAGACCAAGGGTAACAATGAAAACTCCAGTCCACATCATCTCGACAATATTTCCTCTCTAATTTGACCGGACTGCTTCCTCTTCGATATGGGGGAAACAAAAACACACACAGGAAACAAAAATGTCAGATCTCATATCTAATACATGTCAGTGACGTAAGACGACGGTCGTGACACGCACATCACCCCGGGAACTCATCAGTAATACATATCAATAGGTTCACCTTGAGACTATTATGAGCTCCCCTTTACAAACACCGATACCAAAAAGTGTCGTTAGACGTCCCCTGTGTCTTCGATGAACCCTCTTTAGGGCTTCAAGGGTTGTACCGTACAACAACATCAAATACTTCCATCCATCATTTGTATGTAGAACATTGTATATATATATATATATATATATATATATATATATATATATATATATATATATTATAGTTATATACATATATATATATACATATATATATATACATATATATATATATATATATATATATATATATACATTTACAATATATCTATAATGCGCATGTGTTTACGGGGATTATAATATAACACACATGTGTCTATACATTTATGTCTTGACGAATATAGGTATATATGTATATATATACAAACATTCAATAATTCCGTAATCATCCAAAATCATCCGAAACTTCATTCTTTTGACAAAATCAAAAGCAACAAAATCACCAGTTGAAGATTTATTTTGAAAAACGAAAAAGTATTAGCTGAGGAATGATGTTGAAACAGAATCAGATGTGGTTCATTTTGGCGCACCATACAGCAAAAAAAAAAAAAAAAATGGACCATTGCCGTTACAATGCTTGGTGTACTGAGGCCTTTTACACCATGTTCCCAATGAGCAAATGTAAGAGATCGTGATTGCCGTGGATGTTGTGTCAGATTTTTAAAGCTGTTTTAAACGGAGACACTAAACAGTACCTCCATGACATAAACGTAGCATTAGCCAGTGATCACATTGATGAGATTTGAAAAAAAAAACCCAGAAAAGAAAGCATGATGGTGGACGTGGTGGACGTGGTGGACAGACTATAGTAACATGAGGGGTAGGCCTACTTCGCGATTGAAAATGCAACTAATTAAGCAATTCATCAACATTTTATTTTCATCGTCTGTTTTGGGTTTATCTCAAAGCATAATAACACTAACCTGGCGCTTTAATCCAGTGAATTCAAATCCTTCATTATGTATTCATCTAGAGTTGTGTTTGTTGAATTTCATTTCTTTTCAGAGACGAATTCTTGCTCAAGTAGATTATGTTCTTCTATTACGTATCGTTTCCCATCATAAGAGAGTTCGAGCACACTTCCTTTACATATAGAGTATTCCCGTGTTCAGAAAATTGAAAGCAAACTGGAGATCTATGCGTTTATAATCATGCGATGCCTCGATAAGACATCTAGGAAATTGGAACACATATCGGTCAGTGCTCGGTGCGCACTGGAATAAGACTGCAACTGGTTTGGGTGAAGGAACGAAGCAGAACGCTTCGGGGCGAACCCGTGTTTATAGGGAGGACAAAAATAACTGATGTCAATACGAGATCATCGGACGCCATCAAATGGAGTTGATGGATAGTAGCTTAATCTAGAGTCACTGACATTTAGACACAGCCTCCAGACGTTCGCTATCTTAATCCCAAAGAGGTTTCGCGTTGACGAAAAGCGCAAGGACGCATCACCGTCTTACTCGACCATACTTTGCAATTTATTTCTTCCTATGCCTGATAGCTTTCAACAGGTTCAGCTTTTATTTTTCTTTGAGCATTTTCTTTTGTAAATTTTGCTAAGAGGCTTGCTAGAAGGAACTCTTCTCCCGGAGGGTTTCAGCTTTAATTCTTTTTAGCAGTTACTTTTCTCTTCTTTTACGTGACTGATCGTGCTATGTGGTGAGAACAAACGAATTAACTTGAGATCTCCCCCGTTTATCGTGGATAATCTAGTTAGACACATACAAGTAAATTCTCGCCCAACCATTTCATGAATTCCCTACTGTTGTCACTTCTGAAGGATTTTGCAGTGTTTAGGTTTTTTTTTTTCATTGTGTTTCATGAAATGCAGCGGCGGATCCTCTTTGTGTTAGTATACATGTGTATCTTTACTTATGATATGCGAATCATATGCGTGGTGGTGTTGAGAGCGATTGCACGCGTGGAAAGATGAATTTAGCTTATGGCAACTTCATAGCAGGCGAAGTGGAAAAACAATAACTTCACGGCACCTTTCGCTTCGTAACTGTGTATCATATTCTGCTTTCCGTTCATTCATGATAATAGAACGTCTTTTTTTTTTCCTTGGGAAAGGTTTCTTCTTACCGATCTCACAAACTCCATTCCCTAATAAAGTCAAAATCCAGTGACGGATTCATTTAATTCATACAAAGAAGCAATTAGTTTCATGCAGCTATACAAACAGAATGTGCCCTCAACTGAGAACACGATACTTTCACTGGTCAAGAGAGTTGCTACGCTTGTGTCAAAGCAAAGCCGCAAGTATACCCTCTAGAAATCTCTAGAAATGTCTGCTCTGCCAGTACTCGAATGACCCCTATGACTGGTGATCTCCAAAACGAAAGACAAACAGGAACCTTCACCAAACCATTTATGATTAATGATTTTATGCATGAAATGTCCACAGAGTTTTAAGTAGCAACACATAAATATTCATTAGACAAAATAATAATGAAGGACCACACCAACGTGAAATGACACGTATACAGAAAGTGAAAAGAAAAGGGCCCAAAGGAGCGAAAATAAACCTCAACATTAATTGTATGTATAAAATCATTGTTTGCAAAGTTCTGATCATCTTTTGACGTTTAGGCAGGAATTATCTCTAATTGTCATCAAACAAATCCGTTATTTTTATCGTATCTATGTTCATGCATAATTTATATAGGGCCTACGTATTAGATATGTTAAGCAGTAATCATCTCAAAATGGGGGTACCTCTGTTGATAGATTGGATTTGAATAAACACTGCCTTTGAATGTAATAGAATTCTACACTTCTCTATCGGGTATTCTGGATAATTTTGTGAAATGATAATAAACGGGAGTTTGGGGACTGTAACATGTCAAAATTTTCAAGCTCGCTCGCTTCGCTCGCTCGCATTGAATCGTTATGCCACTCTCCTAACGTTGCTGCCAGTAATTGCCAGCAGTTGCGCCCGATATGCCCCCCCCCCTTAATTTCCAAAGCGAAAGATATAGCTACAAACGGGAGTTTGGGGACTGTAACATGTCAAAATTTTCAAGCTCGCTCGTTTCGCTCGCTCGCATTGAATCGTTATGCCACTCTCCTAACGTTGCTGCCAGTAATTGCCAGCAGTTGCGCCCGATGCCCCCCCCCCCTTAATTTCCAAAGCGAAAGATGTAGCTACAAACGGGAGTTTTTGGACTGTAAAATGTCAAAATTCTCAAGCTCACTCGCTTTGCTCGCTCGCATTGAATCGTTATGCCATTCTCAATGTTGCTGCCAGTAATTGCCAGCAGTTGCGCCCGATGCGCCGCCCCATTAATTTCCAAAGTGAAAGATTAACTGCTACAAACCCCAGTTTTGGGACTGTAGAATGTCAAAATTTTCAAGCTTGCTCGCTTCGCTCGCTCGCATTGAATCGTTATGCCATTCTCCTAATGTTGCTGCCAATAATTGCCAGCAGTTGCGCCCGATGCGCCCCCATTTATTTCCAAAGCGAAATATATAGCTACAATTAAAACTCCAGTTTTGGAACTGTAGAATATCAAAATTTTCAAGCTCGCTCGCTTCGCTCGCTCGCATTTTATTGTTATGCCATTCACCTCTGATGTTGCTGACAGTATATAATTTGTCGATCGTTTCACACCGTCATTCCATAATCCATGTAAGGAAAACTTACAATGTTCCTCAATGACTGCGTTGTTGAATATATCACATTCCGTAATGTATTGTAGTCCCATTATTGCTCACGCACACACGCACAAGCATACAGACCATCAAAATTACTTTATGGTTCCCCCCATGTTTCGACCCACCGTACGCCACTTTACATATATATATATATATATATATAATAGATGTGTGTGCGTGTGTGTGTGTGTATGTGTATATTGTGTAACATATGCATGGTCTAATCTTGAGCCCCCTCCAATGTTTGCCCCCCCCCCCCCCCCCCCCCAATCCAAAACTGCTTCCGGCGCGCCTGGCTGATGAAAATACGTATCGTATTCATCGATATCCCAGATACTGTCTGAGTGATATTGAGAGCACCACCAAGTTCAAAAATGGCAAAAACAACACCATGAACACTGCTGTCTCTTTACACGTCATAATTACGTGAACGCATCATTACCAATATCAGCTGAGATAAAAGACGGCAAATGAAAGATCAGGGAATCTTGATCTGTGCCCGTAAATTTGGCAATCAACTTGCGATGACATTTATTTAAACGTAGAAGCGCAGGTGCTCGCATTAAATGGTGCCACAGAAGTTTTCATCGTAGTCTGAAAGAGTGCCACCCACATCCCCGGTCCTTTGACGCAGCAAGAATCCTCGTTTGCAGTAGTGATGAGACGAAGACTGACCATTGGCGGCTATGATGTTAGGCGACCCTTAATTTTGAGATCCGCATGTAAATTGCATGCGATCCGGATAAACCAAAGGAAAATGCCGAGTTATTTTTGCTTGTCATATAATAATGTCGAGGACGGAAGGAAGCGGTCGCTTCGTCTTCATCACCGGATCATCGTAAAGTTTTAAAGATCGGGGTTCGCGCGTTAAGAATTCGAACGTCATTTGATGGCAATTTGGGGGTATCTTGAAGTACCAAATAGAAATCGGCAGTTTTTATGAATTATTCATTTTGTTTTCATTTTTGTACCCTTGGTTATCAAAACGGTTTTATGAGGAAAAAAATGATGCAACAGTGACCTCAGCAGTGCGGCAGCAGCATCATAACATCAGCGCTCATCACACACACTACCAGTGATCTCAGTGTCAAACCGCGTTATACATTATCCGTCCACGGAAGTCCTAAAATAAATAATCACGCGGCGAGATCGTGGATCAAAATGATCTCATTTTGAATTACTGTTCAAAATTGTAATAACATGCAAAAAAAAAATACAAGAAAGGGTTATCATAATTATTATCATAGTGGATTTTAAAAAAGTCATTACATGGCTAAATTGGCATCATTATTGCCGTCTGCTAAAATTTGGCCGTCTTAACGGCAGTGTGTAACTGTACATTTATTCTTACAAAGATGAGATGGTGGCACACAACGCCGTAACCCGGAGTATGACAGTACTCCGGGGTATGGCGTGGTGCATCATTTTCTGACATCTAATAACAAACTTTAACCCTTCTTAACGCAAGCACGTTAAACGCTAGCATCTAAGTCATACAAAGTGTGTAGAATAAGCAGAAAAGAATATTAAATGAAAAGTGATTAAGGGTGCCGAAAAAGACACTTCTGTATGCGAGTCAAACGCAGGGTACGTGTTAGCACTCTATCACATTAGTATTACGTTAGTGACAATCAGCTTGTCACTTTATGGAATTCGTATTGAGCGACATTAATAAACAAGTACATGTTGGGTTTGAGTCGCTCAGCTGAAATTGTTTCAGTTTTTCTTTGCCTTTTTGCTGAAAAGAAGGCGACCTTGTAAAGGGGGTTTGTAGGGAACCTTAGTTCTCTCGTCAGTGTTTGATGCGTTTTGTTACTTTATAGTAATACGTTTCTCTGCCAGTACATGTATACATTTCCGTATTTTATCATGGTTTTGAGGAGAATGTTACAAGCTTTGCTTTTCAGCTTTGCCCCTCCATTTTCAACATTGTCAACATTTACAGCATGTATGTACTCTTCCTCGATTTATTGTGTTTATGTCAAATTTAGATGTGTTTAAAATACAATCTATTATTTTTTTCCTTTTTTCATGCTTTGTTTTGTACAATTACGCTCTTTGTTGAAAATGAAAATAAACGAAATGAAATAAAATGATTTTTGATAAACATGTTAGTTGGAAGCAATAATAATCACAACGCCGCTAATAGACTGAAAGAAATGAGATGATATAGCCAGTCCTTGAATACACCCCCATCACTTCTTACAATCTAAGAAAAGGGACTCCTACCATAATTGCAACTGCGTTGTCATCCATTCACATTACTCTCTTCTTGCATAGATTAGACTTTAATGTTTATTTTTGCTATTATTCTATTTAGAGGAATACGTGTAATTCGCACTGGGTAACAAGCGATACTGAAATAAATCTTCTAATATCTCGATGAAGGTCACGAAAACTTGTTTGTCGCACACATTAGTATTCAAGAGTAGAGCGCCAGACAGAAAGTAGTTCGCAGGTGGCATAAGAGATTATGTGATCGAGACGCCATTAACTGTTTTTTATTTGGATAAGATTTGTTTTTTCTCCTGACGCAACAGAACGCAAACTGGCACGCTATACCCTAATAACAAGTATAGACAAGTACGCAAGGAAACAGAAGGAGAGAGAGAGAGAGAGAGAGAGAGAGGAAGAGGAGAACTTGACATCACAACAAGATCAAGTCACTATTCCCAGCAAGCTGACAAATTCTGGATACCCCTTTCGCATACTAAAGCTGAACAGCATGATCGCGATCCGTTTGGTCCATGCATGTCACGTCGTTCCTAAAGTTTACTTCATCTATTCATTTTACAACTGTTTTAAGTTAACCTTACACTGGCAGCATCAAACGTGTGGCGATCCCAGTTTCGCTGAATAGATCCTCTAGTCCAAACTAGTCCAAACATTACTTACAAAAGTTTTGGACAGTTCAAAACTTTTCTACGATCAGCTACTAATGGTCAATCATCGTGGCGATAGCTGATCGCACGACAGTGGGAACCCAGCATAAAGATTCTCGTCAACATGACCGACATGAATTTAACGCGCGCACACACACACACACACACACACACACACACACACACACACACACATTTGTAACTGATTGCCTCGTCAGAATAGCTTTCTGCACTTTTCATCGTATAAGTTTAGCTCAAGTCATTTTCTTTCATTTTGCGGAAGAAGCATGTCTTAATAACATTTCCAGAAAATATCACTCACACGAACCCGAGATGTTAGACTTCATCGCACACGTATGGACTACAGGAATCAGAGTAGGCCTATATGTTTGCTTGCTTCCTGCGTTTCTGTGATACACATAGCAAAATAGACAAGTGACCTAGAGAGAGGGAGAAAGAGAAAGAGATACGAAGGGGAGTGGGTGAGAGAGGTGCAGACTATGGCTACCTGTCCTCTAATAAAGCAGTAGGGTACTGTCCTTGTCACACGAATTATGTGTAGGAGCAGCCAGTGTGCTCCGCCCGAAGTTGCCCGAGGTGCACGGAAAAAGGTGCCGCCGTAAACTCGACACCGCAGCCCTCACACGTGTTGGTCAATAGGGCAATGAGATGTGCCGCCTCAGATATCCAGAAGCTCTCAGAGGAGAATTCTCCAGCCAGTGACACGATCACTAGACATATGCTAAAATCCAATGGCTTGGGAAGCAATTTTGTCAAGAGGGGAATATCTGCTTACCACCATTCGCCTGTCCAGCTAGTGAGCAATTTCCTTCACCTGCTCTAAGTAGATCTTACGTTACTGGATTATTGGACAGAGCGAGATAGCTTCTGTTTGTATTTCGAATATCATTAGCACACAAGGCCGAGCAGGAGTATCACCAGTTTCGGTTGTTTGCACCGTTTTTGAAATGAGAGACATCTACAGTAGATTTGATATGCCCCAAGGAATGCATGTATATTTCTGACCACATTGAAGAACACCCGTTTTCAAATGAAAGGAGCGAAATGATAATACCAATGTTCTTCGATCGTCTTATTTGACGCCCATATCTCTCAAACACAATCAGCATACAATAAAATGTTTACAAACACTGGGATGTCAAGAGGACACGTTGACACTGTATTATTGCATTTGCCGAGATAAGTTTATATTTTCGTTATATTTTTCTGTCTCTCACTCGAGTGTCAGTTAGGATCGCGTATCAACAGGCGTGGCGGGAACACGTATGCATCCCTGTGTGCGCGCGTGTGCGTGGGCGGGTTTGTTCATCTGAAGAAACAGCAAAGAAAAGTCATCGTCTGGGATCTCTTCTAAGTCTTCATATCCAAACAATGAACCATTAAAGGGATCGTATAGTCTTTGTTGAGACCTAACTTCAGGTTTCTACAATTTTTGGTGAGAGAATGAGAAAACTCTTATGAAATATGAAAGAGCATCTAATTTAAAGATGAATTCAGCATATATTTGATGAAAATTAGTTTTGTAATGGCTGAGATATCCAAAACAGAGTGATTCTAATAAAAGGTGGGACTCACCTTTCATTACGATCGCTTTGTTTTACTTTGTTTTTGGATGTCTCAGCAATTCCAAAACCGATTTTCATCAAATAAACTTTGAATTCCTCTTGGTCATGGTATGCTTAGTACCATTTCATAGGTGGTTTCTTGGTATCTCGCAAAAAGTTAAAAGCCTAATCCTCATGTCCACCAATACTGTACCATCCCTTTAATGCTTTTCATGAAACCTGACCTTAATATTCAGAAGAAAAATATAAAACATTTACACACACACACACACACACACACACACACCGCTACTTACAAGGTTCTTTCTTTCTTTAAAACAACAAGGTTAATGTATCAGAATTCAAATGTTGACTGCCTGGTTGACGCCAGTCAATATCAAAATGAGAAAACACTGAGAGAGATGTTCCTATTTTCTATCATGTGCTGCTAAAAATGGAAAGAAAAAGATATCCCTTCACGTACGACGACCTTGAAAGGAGCAGCGTGCGCCTCATGGCCAGCAATGTCGTGGGACGGAGGGGTAATATAAGGGGGGCCCCTTTGATGAGGTCCTCCAGGGTGCCAGATTATGCTTTCCTGGTAGTCGGCGGCTTTCATGGGCTCGTCTGAGATCGATTTATCCCGCCGTCGTAAGCAGCACTCTAGAAGTCTGTGATTCTTCATGCAACGTCAGGGCACCATGGCACTGGGATTGCTGAAACTCTATTCCAGGCGGACTGGAGAGTTAACCATATTGATCTCTCATACATCTCGCATGCAAGGTATTGCCCCCTTGTTGTTGTTGATATTTTTTTTCTGTGACCAAAGTAAACTTCTGTGGAGTCTGGTATGATACAAATTGATGGACAATTTGAATGAGTGAGACAAAACTTGCATATTGTTATTCGTTTTACGTCAGTGATACATTTTCTTGTTTAGCAATCGAATTGCTAACATACTAAAAGATCAGTGTCACTTTGCCAAGATGTGGGGATTTTGATATTACAGGACGCAATGAAAAACGACTCGCTTACACTCGCACTTCTGTCATTTTCTTTTTCTAATATCGTTTCTCGGACTTCCAGCGCCGTCCTGCTGAACGACCGCTCTACAACCAGTGATCCCTCACAACAACTTAAACTTCCGGTAAAATATCAGTATCGATGTTTGAAGGAGCACATTGCTCCGATAGCATTACCTGTCTCTAATTGAAAGGAAATCCCCGTGTTAACATAGGCCGTCACAAACCCGTATTTACATAGGCTCTGACATGGATTCACTCCTTATCACAACGTGACAGAAAACGAAGAGTTTGGTTGAAACGTGTTTTTACAAGAGGCGACATTGATGCACACCTTACAATAAAACAAAACAGAGGACAAAATGCTGATTCAAATCCATACGCACTCTACTGACGAACTTCAACTACGACGACGTCTGAATCAGGATCGTCTTATATTGGTTTACCAACGCGTAGGGCATATTTTCTTTAGAATAAGCCTGCATTCATCTTCCCGCTCATACCCCCCCCCCCCCCTTATTGAAAGTATTTTGTGAGTAGGATTAACGTTTATGTTTGTAGCGTTAATCTACATACTTTCCATTATTTTCCTAGACACGCTACGGATTTAGGAAAGATAAGGGGAGGGGGGGGGGGTGCTTGCTGACCAAACCCCCTTTCTCTTTTCACCCAGCCTCTTCTTAGCAATCGATGTGATCACGGAGGAGGCCAATAATGTGATGGTCATATTGAACGGAAGACGTGCATTCTTTAAGGTACCACGAAGATGTGCGTCCACGCGCATCGTATACCATTTCAACTGCAGTGATACTTGAAACCACGCGTTCAGAACGAGAGACAATGAGGCCGAAGATGTGGTATATTGTGACGTCACCTATTTTTCCCCATATTTCCAAGTCTCATTCTGAAAATGTGTTGTGTTTATATAAATGAAAATGCTGTAAAAGATGGTGTTGATAAACATTACAAATGATAGATACATCTGTGATAAGAAAACAACATAATACATTCATAATGATATCAAAATTTATAATATTATGTACACGCATCCATTCATACAAGGAGGTGTGTCGATACATGATGGGTTATCAGAAAAGAATATCATGATATTATATATACATATTTATATAACACATGTATAGATCCTTGCCATCTGATTGGATGAATGCGAATCACATGACATTCAGAAGAATAAGCTCTCCCATGCTCTCTCTTTATGCAGTGCAATAGACGTCTATTGAACGGTAAATCAAGCGAGCAAGCCGTTCAGTAGATTCTAGGACACTCTGAACTTGCGTATCGTAAAGCATTGATGAATACGCGGACCCGTCTAAGACATAGTGTAGGGCCAGATATAGACCTAGGCCTAACTGTTAGTCCTCCTCCTAGACAGGCTTAACGTTAGATCTATTTTGGTCTAGACCTACCCACAAACATTGAATATTTATACAATAAATATCAACCCGTCATTTTTTTTCTATTAAAACTGCTCATGTGGAGCAATGTTGTTAAGATACTTAGACATGCAAGCAGACAAATCAAGATCCCCAACACGACTTGAACTATAAAGGAGACATCAGTGGGCACATATCATAATATCATTCTGCATAGATGATGTAGAAGCGACTGAATGCGATCTGTCATACCATTGCATCTTGGGCCTATACCCAGGCCACTGTACGGGGGAAGAGCTTGGCGTAAAATGATTATTGCTCAAGTCACTTGCTCACATTAATCCCAGCTCCTTAACATCGGAACGTAACATCTGAAGGATAAACTTGCACATTCCAAATACTTGCTGGATGCACTTCAATCTTGAAGTTTGTTATTTCAATGTTTGATATTGATTCATGTCGTTTTCCTTGTCGCAATTTGTTTCGAGAAAAAAAGGAAATATGTAAAGTCCCCGATAACTTATAACGCATATGGACAAGCAGCTTGATAGTATGATATTGTATCTGCAAAGAAATTGTGCGAAAGTTGCGCATTCGTAAACTGTGCAAGCAGTGTCATTTCTACTCGAGTAAAAAAAAAAACAACGTTGTTGTTGTTCTTTGAAAGTAATTGAATTTTGTATCACTGTATGACATGCTACGACCACGGCAACAACCCCACCCAACACAACCACAAGAAACTAAGCATCATATTATACAGTACATTGGTACAGACAAGAAAAGAAAAAAACAACAACTACAGAAAGGTGGAACAGAATTTTCACTCATAAATTGCAAGCTAACTCACCTACACTGGAGTAGCTTCTACCCCGACAAATTTCCAGTCCTCTTCGTTTTCACGCGAGATCGCATTGGAAGAAGGAATTGTTGCTCATCCGAGATCCTATTAAGAGAATGAAAGAGAAAGACGATATTAATCGGGAAATCCCATTAAAAGAAAAAATCGTTTAAAAATGGTTAAAATCGGGGTGGTCAAGGAACTTTCTGTAAAGTGATCACCAAATTTAGACGTCTGTCTACATCCCATTATGCATATTGCATTTCACGTACATGATTTTCATGAAAGCAAATGCACATTTTAATGCACTACAAAGGGGTACCCCGGCGCTCCTATTAATGTGGGAAGCGGTACGGTGTGAACTACGTCAATTGGATGGTATCTCCGCGGAGCAGAATACTATTTTTCGCTAAACGTGTGATAAGAAGAAGATTGAATGTCATTGACATATCTAGGCTATCAGTATTCAGAGTATGGCATAATCGAAGTCGATTCGCCGACTAATGAGTATAAGCTCGGATGAGCCGTTGAAGAGAAAAGGTGCACAGTTCACCTGCCGGCTTCGGTTTGAAAGTCTCAAGCGGGCGCGAGCGAGCTGTGTTGGATAGGAGAGAATACCAAATTGTCACCGTTATGTCAGAGACAATCAATTTCCGTGCCCGAAACGTCGCGTGCTGATGTGATTTGCATTTCCTGTAATTATGGCATATCAAGTTTTGGAGGACACCCACGGAATGCTTGCACACGTTTTTGTCTTGCGATTTTCGTGGGCTACAGAGAATTCGCAGTCGTCGCAGGTGCAGAAAAATTTAGATATCGGGGTCAAACATTCCGCGATACATTACATTCCGGGTAAATTTGTTGTGCTTCAGGGAGGGTTTGTCAGCCGTGTAGGACGCAGCGATCGGGTGATCATCACTTCCTTTTCTCGCGTTCTCAATCCCTCACCCTTCTTTTTTTTCACTTGCTACATCTTCCTCGAACGTCCTGAAAAACATCCTACCGCGTTGCCCTTCTTTGGTTTCATTCCCTGGCATCCCCGTGATGCCTTCCATTTCACCTATTACGAGTCTCGGTTTCTTTCTGGCCACTAATCTGACCTTTCTTCCGCGGTTTCAGGTGTAGCGGTGCCTTACCCTAAACCTTCCTCGTGATCCTCTCCTCCTCCTCCTCCTCCTCCTCCTCCTCCTCCTCCTCCATCCTCCATCCTCCATCCTCCATCCTCCTCCTCCTCCTCATTTTCCTAGTTATTGTCCCACCCCTCCCCGTCTAATGTTGTGCTTGATAGAAATTTTCCAACCACTTACTGATAGAAAGATAGTGACCTACATGAGTCATACAAGGCCAATTCCTCGACAATACAATGATATTGTGGTGATGATACACTTGTATCAGTTATCATAATAATGATGATGGTTACGATCAATAGTAATGATAGCAATAGTGATGGTGATACCATGGACCTACTATCAAATGGACTTTGAAGGAAACTTACCACTTTGAAGTGCGAGATCCACCGCCACCTGACTATGCGCATCTCAATGAGTACATAACACAGGTGTCTCAAAAATGATGATTGCATAATCATGCATCGTCACTGACGAAAGAATTGTTTCCCTAATTCTGGTGTTATTTGGCTGATGCGCCTTTTCTGACTGAAACGCCTTTGAATAAACACCAATGATGAGAAGCAGCAAACCTCATAACATGGCTGATCTCGTTTCTTTGGATTGGAAATTACCGATTCGCCCGTTTGCGCTCACACATATGACTTTGCCTAATAGTAAGACAGACATATCTTCTTCTCTAGCTATCTGTTTTTACTCTGGAAAAATGTGCGGAAAAGGTGGAAAATGAGATAACGAATCATGTTCAATTAGCTAAAAACTTAGCTATCTCTTCAAAAGTACATGCATTTCGCTAATGAAAATGTCTGAGCGGTGATATACCAATACATACCACAACTGCACATGCATTTTCCTTGATTTAAGACAGTTGTTATCTTCTGCGCATTCAGTTTGACATATTTTTTCAAAGCTGTGTTGTGTTTTGCCCAGGCTTGCCGGCGGCGGAGCTCATAAGATCAAAAGCAGGGAAGAATGTTCAAAATGCTTTTGTGACACTTTTGACATAGACAGAGGCATGCATCAATTACGCAAACGATGAATGTCCATATGTAGTAGGTCCATGGTGATACAGTCATGTAATCCAAACGATGAAAATGATACGGATTAGGATAATAGCCAAGATATAGTAACAAAACTTTACACGACCTGTGTGGCATATAATAGACCTAGGTTTCTAATGAAGAATTTTCTACCACTTAAAAAAAAATCTTATTGAGTTAATCAACAACTTTTGTTTACTAAGTTCTTGTGAACAAGCATACTACTATACCATTTACCGTGTCTACTGAGATTACAGCATAATACATTGTGCGGCGGGATTTTTCAAGAAAACTGCATAATGTGTCAAGACATGGGCAGATCTAACTCCCGCAAAAAAAAAAATTAAATGAAAGCATTGATCCTTTACTATAGCAAGTAATGCAAACGTGGGGAAGTGTTATTATAATGTGTGTGTGTGGGTGGGGGTGGGGGTGCTATCATCAATAAAAGGACATGAAGGCAGGTAGAAAGATATGTTTTCTAGCCTGAAGTCTGGTTGTATGCGTATTTTTTCTTTCATAATAATACAAATCATAAATTCATATATCATTTTTATCCCTTCCTTCTTCTTCTTTTTTTTTCTACATTTCACGTTCCATGCAATATTTTCACCGAGCTTTCCCCTTCTTTGTAGCTCGTCTCTACGGCGGCATGGGAATCAGACATATAACTATGATAACCTTTTGGCACATTTTCCTGTTGTCTATGATACGATTGTGTCAAGAATACACTGACATGTCTTGTTTAAATGTACGTACGTTAATCAGGTAAGGTTGAGTTAAATCATTTTTACATATTTTTTGAACATAATAATATATATTTCCCTCTTTTTGTTTGTAAAGAATAATGCAAGAAGGAGCAAGAGACATACAAAACTACTGATATAGGTAGAGGTTGATTTAATTGTTGTTGGCATATCATGTTTGAACTCGAAGTGGGATAAGGGGAGGGAATTATGCGTACATCCGTGTGTGATGTAAAACAGGCATTGAAGCAACACACGCGCTTAAAATACAGCGTTCTTAGCAAGTACTTAGAGCGTTCTAACATCGTACTGTGTCCAGATCGGCTCATGTTTTACCCAGTCCTTCCCGATCTGAAAAAAAATTGTCAAATCGTGTCGAGAACGGCATAGTGGAACAGGGGCTTAGTTTAACGCAGGTCATTAAAATGGAAGGCAACCGCGGAAAGTTAGATCCCCCTCTAGCATATGCTTGACTCGTTTCAATTTTACGCTTTCTCAGATGATGCGTATATGCATCGCGAGTAGAGACGATGGCACTGAACAGTGCTGAATACTTGAAGACCAAAACATCTAAGGTACGATCTTGAGTCTGTATGATCAGGATCCAGGAGCGTAGTGCCTCGTGTGGGAAGGAGCGATGTCATGGAAATGTCAGTGAAATGCTCTCATCAGGCAAAAATTTCGCGTGGAAAAATGAAATCACGAAAATCATTGTTTTCATGCAATATACAGGAACGTATGTTTCGTAAATAAGTCGAATACAAATATGAATATGTTTATGAACTACAGCATCGATACATACTTCACGTTAATTCTTAGTAATAGTTGTCAGAAATTGAAAGAGATATAATTCATTATAATTATGGAAAACACGGAAGATAAAGAGACAAATCAGACAATTAGACAAGATAGACACACACACATACATACACACACAGTCATATATATTATAAAGAGAAAAGAACTCAAGGTCATGCTGTCGACACCAGCAATTAACTTTTGACGCACACATTTTTGGACTCCCTGTCATTTGGTCAAGTGATTTTGATTGCAAAATCACTTGACAAAGCGCAGAGAGCCCGAAAATTTGCGTGTGTAGAGAGACAAAGATTCACACTTTAAAATAGTAGTAGCAAATTATGGCGCCATCTGTTGGCAAACAAGTCACGTTTGTGGCTAACCGACACAGCTTTGCTCATGCAAAACTGATGTCCGAAAATTCAAATCAGATAAATCAACGTATCTGAAGCGGCTGGAAGCAGAAAGTGATTATGGATCGTTGCCTTTTTTGTATCTATTACAGAGTCATTTTTGTACATAATTGAAAATCAAAATGCATGCAAGCCCATATATATGCCGAAAAAATAGTCATGCTGTGAAACAAGGAAGAAAGAAATTACTAGAAAAAAAAAAGGTTAAAATCTGACTTCAAACTGCTTTCTCGGGTTTTCATGTAATGCATTCCTCCTACACACCCATTTCTACACGAAAACTAGGCCAAAGCATGACAAAGAAAACGGTAGGCAATTATTTGATTTTATACATAATTCAAAGGAAAACCTAAACACTCAAGAACCTTACAAAATGACTGAAACATTCAGGAAAAAAAGTCTCTCATCGGTAGTCGATCCGGATCCATGAGATATTTTTGACAACGCACTTAATTCTTATCGGACTGCATATGACACAAATTAAAGATTGTGAAAATGTAGAGGATTTCCGCAGAAGGCATCTGCTGGCCTTTAGCTAAAGACAGTTCAATGACCAAAACAGTTATGTAAACTTCCAATAAAACGCGCGAAACGCCAACATACACAACAACACGATTTATTAATATTCGAACGGTCGTCACTGACGAAGTTGAATTTTTGTTTATTACTTTGAATTTTGTTTTCAATTATCTGCTTCTCTTCTGAATATCTGCCTGCTTGGGCCTTATTCTCCCATGTGACATCCGCCCTTTTTTCAGCTTTCCTGATTAGATGTCACCCCCGCATACCATGCGACTCAACGGGACACTATTTCCGGGCGTAATTGCAATATTGATTACCACAGGAATTGTAGATTCGCCTCTCTCACACTGTCGCCGTAATTCAATTAAATATCTGAACATGACGGAAATAAAGGCAAATTTCGCCTCGCTGCTTGATCAACTCACTTAACAATTATATTCACAGTGCATTTTTTTTCTCTTAAGACAGTGTTATTGGTTTATCTCTAAAGCAGTTTATACCTTATCAAATAATCATTATCAAATAATGTTAATCCAATTTTTGGTCAATGAGAAGTCTTTCGAGTACGTAATAACAAGAAGAATTAGACAGGTAGCATCAAGATGGGTATCAAATATGACTTTATAAATCTCGTAAGACACCAATGAGTATTTCCAATCTGATTCCATGTTATATCTCCTGGTGTAGCTGTGTTTTGTAGAATTCAAATCGATCGTCAGTTAATATTTGCCCAACACTAATACTCGTATAACTATGTAACTAGGGCTGTGTAGATTGGCATTTTTTCATGACTGACAATAGGTGTAGTCAGACTATTATACTGTGCGGTGTCACACAAGGAACATGAATTTTACTGCGTTGGCCGTTTTCTATGAACATTCATGATTGAATTGATCTGCCTGGTTTCATATCTGTATTTTCTTTTTCTCCAGCAACAGTGACAAATGGATACACAGTATGCATTTTCATCACATTTATCTAGAGGCTTGTGTCCCCCCCCCCCCCCCGTTAATCCTCTCATCAAAATGCGTAGATGAATTGCTATAACTTACCTAACTTTAGCCCTAAATGATACACATTAATTTTTAAAAACTTCACTCCGTTTGCATAGAACCGAAAAATGAAGGGGGTGGGGTGCATTTCATGAAGCGTTTTGTCCGACAAATTTGCCGGACAAATTTGCTCTCAGCCAATCAGATGCAAAGATTTCAGTAGCTTATAACAGTTTGTTAGAAAAAAAATCCGACAAAACGCTTCATGAAATGCCCCCCCAAGGAAATTTGAAGCGTCAAGTTCTCCTTGTAGGATGCAGATATTTCATTTCAACAGATTTTCAAAGAGAGCAGTCTAAAAAATCAACTACTCTGTGAAGAAAGGGCGAAATAAAACAAAAACACTACCGTAAATACCCAAAGTGCATTCAAGCTGTCGTCATGGTGTACCCCCGTCACGTTAGTGTGACGTAACTTGCTTTGTATCCTTCAGTTGTGCGATAAATCACGATATTCGGGACAGACAAAAAATTTGTCATCACTTTAATCCATTAAAAACCTCGACACTTTTAGGAGGAGAGCAAATGGACCGGCGTAACACCACAGACGATCGAGTTCTATGACCGTTGACACCCGCTAGCACAGGGTCCATACGCCGGCATGAAATAAATTGTACTGCTCTCAAAAGTTTTCAAAGTAGAATCAGACAACTGATAGGAAGCTATGACGTATTACGTCATAGCTTCTTATCAGTTATCTGATTTTACTTTGAAACTTGTATTTTTGCCAATCCGTTGCGTATAATGGATGCATACTTTCATGTCGCAGTTCTATGATAGCACATTGCAGTGGTCAAACAGAGCAGTAACTCACTTGGAAGATACATGACATTCGCGACATTATGAACGTAACATAATCATATGCAATAATTTATCATATACAAATACTTAATATGCATACACAGCTGGCAGATGTATCTGTCGAATTATTCTTTAAGACCTATGTAACTGTCGTTCTTCCTTTGTTTACCGTTCAGGTAACAACTTGATCGATAATTGATGGCCCTAGGGAGTATTTCATGCCAGACTCAATCGGTCACTTGAGATGCAGGAGAATCGTCTGCTCTATTTTCGCGCGCTCTATTTGCAAATCTTGCTTAAGGTCTATCATCCACCAGGCATTACTCATCAACTGGACAGGTTGGTGAAAAATATTTCTATACGATTTAATCAAGAAACAATGGGAAATTCCCTTATCTTTCCCTACTCCAATTACAAAAAAAAAAAAGATTATATGATTCACATCTTGTGTTGTTGTTAGGGTTTTCTTCTTCTCGATTCATGCAGTCCATTGTCATTTTCTGCTGGGATTTCTATGCCAGTGTTTGCTCTTAAATCAATATCAAACCAACTGGCCAATAAACAGGATTTTGGTCGGCGGTACACGTGACACGCCGTTTTCCACAATGTTTCTCTATAGCATCAACCAGAGTGATATCTCGCAAATTACAATGCATATTGGGGAAACCTTACACTTGAAAGGGTCTCCATCTGGATATCGTTGACGCATAGCCCACGATATCAAAAAGCACATGATACACGCAATGCATGTTGTCTCTTTGTATTCACGTCTTAAAGGAAAAATCCATCTTCATAGACTTGTGGATTGAGTAAATGAGTAGAACACATCAGTGAAAGTTTGGGGAAAATCGCACAATCTGTAAAAAAAGTTGTGAATTTTTAGGGTATCCGAATGCGCATGCAGTCACTGCTGGATGAGAAGACTACTACAGTGCATAATGTCACATACATGGAACAATACAAGGACAATACAAAGAACATTTCACAAAATTTTGTTTTAAAAAAAAAGTACACATTTCCTCGACTTGTCAGTGATGTATGTAAAGGGTTTTATTATTTCCCCCTGCTTTCTAAGAGAGGTAAGTCAAGTGTCCTTTTCATGCGAGAAAAGAGAAAATATGTTGAATTTTCTTTATATTTTCTTTATGTAGTTCTACAAATGACATCACAAGCTGTAGTAGTCTTCTCATCCAGATGTGACTGAGAAGAAACTTCGAAAATTCATAACTCTTGAACTGATTGTTCGATTTTCTTCAAACTCTCACTGATGTGGTCTACTAATATTGCTGCATTCACTCAATCCTCATGTCTATTAAGGTGGACTTGTCTTTTAAGCCAGGAGTAGGCGACTTTGTGCATGCAGCCCATATATGCGAATATAATTATATTTAATGTAGAATATAGAATGAATATATATATACATATGTATATATGTATATATGATATAAATATATAATATAAATGTAAAATGAAGTAATGGACATAAATATATATTCACACTGTGAAGGAAGGAAGAAGTGATGAAGACATTACTAGAAAAAAAGCTTATGACATCTGACTTCACTCGGTTTTCTCGGGTTTTCATATAATACATTCCTCCTACACACCCATTTTTACACGAAAACTAGTCCAAAGTATGACAATGGAAACTATAGGCAATATCTCCGATTTGCCTCTTGGTGCAATAGCCCAGGTGTCTAATGTATTCGGAGTTGATGCCTACTGCTTTCAGCCCCGTTATCCGTCACAAAGCTCATCCGAGGCGGGGCTTATCTTTGCCTGACCTATATGAAATGATGTCGGCCCATAGAAATAGAGACGAAAGAGAGCAGGTGCAAAATATGCAGCTCATTATTATGACTATAACCCGAGTCATGGAATTGAATGCAGCGGCAGGAAGGTCGATGCCATAGTTCCATATCTTGAATTGGTTTTTCGCAATACAGCAGTTGATGATGCACATTCACTTCGGGACAAACCGAAGGAAAATATGCACATGTCGTGAATTACGAAGATCAAAAATGGAATATGGCAAATTAGGTAAAATAATTGAAGTCGGCCTGAAGAAATATCACGGGGTAATTAGTTCTCGATCTGAATCTTAAATCGTGTGGTTACTTGTTTGTGTGTTTGATTTTAGTTTTAGTTTCATCAAAACTTTTGCTTTGACGATTTTCCGTTTACAGTTATGGCCTAAATTGTGTCTCGTATGAGATATTGAGTAATGAGAGTAATGGTGAATTCAAAAGCTTTCCCAATGGTTACTTTTTTTAATCAGGTTGCGTCAAGGCAAGTTATTCACTTTGCATTTATATATAAATGCAGTTATTGAAATTCCTCGACCGAATTTCCGAAGTGAAAGTCACGATGTTCAATATTTTTCTCTCCCACATGGACGAATCGCTGTTCTTCTTTACAAGCTTTAACTATATAATTACGTAATATACATGAATAACATACTTCGAAAGGTGTATTTTTGATGTGTGTGTTTCTTTTTTGCATGCTAAAAAAAGAACGTGATTTATGTCAGCGGCAGAATACAGCTGCTTTAAGCCCGGTCACACAGCGCTTTACTTTACGGCCAAAGCACATCAAAAAGTAGTCTCCCGTGAAGCAGACGATGTTACTCGCATTGATGTCGAGTTTACGATGAGCTACGGTCGATTTATAGACGTGGCAGGACGCGGGGAAAAATCGGAACGGCGTCGGACGCGGTAAAAAGTTTTGAACTGCTCAAAATTTTATTCCGCGGACAACCACGGGCGGTACACGTGGTAAAGACGTGCAACACACGTGCAACACACGTGATAATCCGTGTTCCGGCAGTGATTAAAACTTTGGGGAGACGCGGTAAGACGCGAAAGTTTAGCGGTCTGTCACGGGCAGAGCACGGTTATCTGACACGTGTTACGCATTGGTATCACGGGAAATAGCGTGTGTTTAGCGGCTTATCACTGACAAATGGATTTTTCCGCGTACATACACGGGGCAGGACGTGGTTAGCCGTGCTTAGGCAGTGCTTCAGCAGTGGAACAGCCGCCAACGGCATTCCCCGTACAGAGCACGGCCAAACAAAAATTGACCAAAAAATTACCACTTACGACCACGTCCACCAGATTTTCATAACATTTTGTTCGTGATTTAGACGTGGAGTGCTGTGTGACCGGGGCTTTAGTTGCGTGAAAAAAAAAAAAATCATTTTGAACGATGATGCTGATCGAATATTGAGTGAAATTCAAATAAAGAAAATCATGAAAGGGGTGTGTGTGTGTGTGTGTGTGTGTGTGTGTGTGTGTGTAAGCGTGTGTAAGTGTGGTTACATGGTTTGACTCTTACACCACCTTGGTCTAACATGCGGCTCACATGCGGGAAATCGTTGTTGTCTACAATGTGTGCTCTGATTTCACAGCAATTCAGCAGCAAAATATCCGAGTCATGAGTTCTGTATGGACGACGCTCTTCCGCTGTAGCTTGATCATGATCACCGAAGGAATGCTGGCCACAAATGGAGAGAGTCATTTTTTGAAGCAACTTCAAGCAACTTTAGATTTAGATCTTGTAGACGCTGCTTTTATCTCTTCTCCATGCAGCTCCGTGTAACTGATTCCGTGCAGTGCTGTTGGTTGCAAGTGGTGTCTCTGGATGCCGAACTTGGCGTCCCTCGTTTGCCTTCGGCTGTAAGAGTCTAGGATTGTCTCTCTCATAATTTCAATTATCGCATTGATGTAACTTCCACGAACATGTCCAGCAGTGCCGATACGATCGTAATACAAGATTGATTCCATCTGATCATGCTGATCCGACCTTCTTCTTGCCAGATGAGGAAAGATCTGCTGAGAAGTGAGGAATTTACTTAACTTCTAAAAAAAAAAACCAGTTGTAAGCAATCCAGTTATAGAGAAATTGATGAATTGCCGTCGAGGATAGATTCCACACAAACTGATGTCGTTGACCTTCAAAAAAGTGGAAGAACATAACATAAAACCAACGGGTTGAAAAAAAAAATGTTCAAGTAGAATGATACCATCCCATTGCAGAGTTCAGGTTCAACCAACAACGAGAAACAACAATCATGTTGGTCCTGTATTAGATACGTGTAAAAGGGGAAGAGGGAGAAAAAAAAGGTAGAAAAAGTACACGTCACGAGCTAGATATCCACGAGTAGTACTGCCCACGAGTCATTGGGTCCACGAGTAGTACTGCCCACGAGTCATGCAGTCCACGAGCTAAACGCTAAGCTCCCACTTAGCCGAGTTGTAGTCAGGAGGAGTGGCCAAACTTGTTACGACTGTCAACTCGCGAGAAATTCTTGAAAAGTTGACAAAATGTCAGTGTTCCATGCATGATCTGCGAGTGTAGACGTCATTCGTACGAGTATGAATAAGACAGCGTAATGTGAGTAAAACTGAGTTTGATGGGAAGTGCAATAACTTACGCATGGCTAATGGGCCTGTGTAACTTTTGAATACTTGGTGACTACCTCGTAGGCTGTATGACTCGAGGGTGCATGACTCATAGACATTTTTTTTTTCAATTTCTATAGTTCGTTGGTCGTATGTCTCGTGGGTGTCTAGCTCGTGGGATAACCCCGAAAAAAACAACAACCCTGACACAATCGCCACCCAAATCATCGGTGAGAAACCAGAAGTAGCACTTAATCCATCAAGATACATCGACTTTCCTCATCGTACAGGACGTTAGAAGATGTGTCTACACCATCTGGGTATCTGGAGGATAAACCGTTGTCAGCCCACGAGTCATATCGCCAAGATACATCATCGGCGAAGTCACCATCTACAAACAACAACAAGAACAATGAAACAGAAAGAGATTTTTCTGAAGATGAAAACAAGTGCGAATAGGAACAGGTTTATAGCAATTTAGAGAACCTAACTGTGGCGAAACAGAGGTTGCAAAATGGGTAAAAGGAGTGATAGCTGGTGGTTGCCTGGTCATGCGATGGATAATTATGATATCTGCATGTGGAGGAAAGGCGAAAACCAATGCAGTAGGAAGTGAAGAAGACCTAGAAATCATTAATGAAGAAAATTTATCATCCTGCGTTCAAAGACACAATTAGATAATGATAGGAGGAACGTGATAGATACCGACAAAATAATCACTATAATGATAGATACAATGATACATGATATCATACTATTTACACACCTATCTGAGCCCATTGACTCTATGTCAATAATGACAAAATCTATTAGTTCATCGGAGGCACATAATTTCAATTTTACTTTTCCAAATTAGTAGAGTTTATTTTTTTTTAGATTTGAGTGAAACACGAAAAGATTGCCAAGTTTCATTTCATTGCATCATTTTGTAGAATACGTATTTTTCCTCAGCATCTTATATTCAATGTCTTTTCTATAATCTTCTCTGACTGCGAAAGCACTGTAGAAAGTGTAAACTTTACGTGCAAAATTAATATGTTGCTGTAAATGTTTGCTATGTTTCAGTTGTCCAGGTGGGTTCATTTAGACTTTATATGAAGCCTGACACTTGGACGTGTCTGTTTCGAATGTTGTTGGTTTGTTGGTGTGTGTGGGTGTCTAGGTAATTTAATACATGGACATTGTGAAACAGCGAGGCTTGTTAACTGCACATGATCGGATGGATAGGGATACCTATTCTATGTATTCTTAAATAATCTTCATAGAGATATTAAACACAAAGAGTCGGACCCCATGACCCGGAAAAAACAAGAGTATTAATGTCATATCCTCCACTGAAAAATATATATATATATATATTGAACGTCCAGTAATAAATAGACTTATTACACTAATCTTGTATGCTTTGCATAGATTTTTATTCTTTGTTTCCTTTGAATGATTTTGTAGGGTTGGTCGTGTGTGTCTATGTGTGTGTGCGTGTGGGGGATGGATTGTGATTTGTAGCCTGCCGATCTCATTATTGTTTATGTTGTTACAAACCTTTTCCGTTGTTGATTGTCTATTTCAAGGCTTTTTGTACGTTATGTTTCTGATTGTTATTCTACCATGTTATGTAACTGTTTTTTAAAGGTGCACGGACTTGTGGAAGAGCAGCCTTTTAACAAAGAGTCCGTGTAGAAATAGAATAAATACATGTCATTGAATGAATGAATAAATGGAGCCTGGGGATGTTTCATAAAGCTGTTCTTAAAGTTACGAACGACTTAAGAACGACTGGTGGTAGTTCTTGTGCTGAATTACTCAAATTTTGATAAGTACAATACATAAGAACTGATCACCAGTCGTTCTTACGTCGTTCGTAACTTTAAAAACAGCTTTGTGAAACACCCCCTGATATGTTGGGGGGGGGGGGGGGGGAATATAACCAACTCAAAGCAGGGCCGGCGGAACGTGTCGCCGGCCATGTAAAGCAACAGTCGTTCAATTGTAAAAGTAGTGTCACATGCACACACACACACACACACACACACACACACACACACACACATATATATATATATATATATATATATATATATGTGTGTGTGTGTGTGTGTGTGTGTGTGTGTGTGTGTGTGTGTGTGTGTATGATGGTTGGGGGGGGGGGAGGGGCTAAAGGATATAATCATCATAGCAGCAGAGACCCCTCTTCACGTGTAAAGTAGTAGTACCTGTCTTCTCTCTACATACGACCCTTGCTCTTTCTCGTCCCTTTTCTTTCTTATTTGGGGGAAGTAGGAATATGGACCATATAAGTTGATTGGGGTTCCTTTCTCACCCCCGCCCGAATTTGGTATTGATCAGGTAAATACGTGCATGTGAAACTGCTGTCTGCTGAAGAGCCAGATGAGGATCGATGCGGTGAAATTAAATTTTCTACTCTGCGTATCTCGCGCTGAGAAGGGGAAACAGGAATCCAGTGCACGCTCACCCTGAACCTCACGATGTTTCACATTATTAAAGCCGCGAGTGTGGCGGGTCAGATGTCTTCACACTATTTACTGTACAATAAAATGACTTCTATCATATCGACGGGGGTCATCAAATATGATATATTTTGTCGTACGTGCCGATTAACGATTTGAAGGAGTGCCAGAATGTCACACCAACCCATATCTCAAAATCGCTGAGTCACAGTCCTTGTCACGCATATTATATCCAAAAGATATCCTCTCGTTTCATCAGTTCGGAATGCTGCACAAATTTGCGATGCTTGAAAAACAAATTAATTCTGCTTCTGTCACCACAAAGAAGAATTACATTAAAAAATTACCATTCTTGTTAATTTGGAGATTGTAACTCTGCCCATGTAGTCTTGTGACCATGCAATGGTGAAATTACCTGGACCTTACCTATAGTCTGAGATGCGTATTTCCATGTTCGAAACAACGATAGATTCGACATATTTATGATATTATGAATTATGGCTCTTGAATTACAGGTGATGCATATTTTTACTTGACCAGAGATAGACAGCTCGATTGGATATTCTTGACTCATTCATACAGATAAACTACCATTGTCAGTTTTCTTGTTGTAATGATTTAAAGGACAAGTTCACCTTCTTAGACATGTGGGTTGAGTGAATGCAGCAATATTAGTAGAACACATCATTGAGAGTTTGAAGAAAATCGGATAATCCGTTCAAAAGTTATGAATTTTTGAAGTTTCTGCTCACTCAAGGCTGGATGAGAAGACTACTATAGCTTGTGATGTCACATGAGTACAACGATATAAAGAAAGAATAAAGAAAATTCAAGATATTTTCACTTATCTCACATAACAAAAGAACACTTGACTTCTCTCTTTCAGAAGGCAGGGGGAATAATATTACCCTTAATATATGTCAGTAACAAGTCAAAGAAATGTGCACTTTATTCAAAAAGTACAGTTTTGTGAAATTCTCTTTTTATTAACTTTGTATGGTTGTATGCATATGACATCATATTCTGTAGTAGTCTTCTCATCCAGCAGTGACTACGCAGATACTTCAAAAATTCGTAACTTCTGAACGGATTGTCCGATTTTCCCCAAACATTCACTGATGTGTTCTACTAATATTGCTGCATTCACTCAGGTCACATATATGAAGGTGGACTTGTCCTTTAAGAGAGTATGTTGACAATATTTTGCATTAGAATAAAAATGATGATGATAGTACCTGTGCAGTTTCCGATGCCCTTTGCTAGTTAAAAACTAGCAGATACAGTATTTTCGATATATCGCAATGAAAACCCCAACCACCATTGAATGCATTAAAAAGAAGGCCCATCATAGAAAATACTAACAGGAGTTGTTCCCAGTATATTGTTTCCCTTAACATCAATGGAAATGTATTTCTTTTTTTCTTATATGATTATGTCTGGCTTCTGTTGAACACGTATTCTCAGGACATGCACCTTTGGAGTTGAAAATGCTAAACAAGTTACATGTTTTTCTTCAAAAGGGAAGATTTTACACATCAAGCAGATATCAATAAATCCTTGGGTAGATCGTTTGCATAAGACGTCAACATACAGCAAACATTGTGGATCAGACACCACCTCCCTCAAAAAAGAAGAAAATATTTGAAGCCAAGAAACATAGAATTTCTACATACTTCTAAGACTCACTCCTGTTAGATGTATTGCTATTTACGCATAAAGCGCTTTGTACCCTTTGGAAAAGACGCCATACAAATGGCACAATGTAACGTTAAAAATATTGTAGGTTGTTTCGTTCTGATTCAAACCGGTTATTACAACGTGTCGGTGTATGGAAACAATATCCCACGTTGAAAGTCAACATTGGTGGAAGCTCTTATCTGAGATATGCAGCCTCGAGCTATTTCAGTATACACAGTATCTGGTTTGACATTGGTAAATGCAAACACTCTATCAAAAACAGACAATTTGATTCAATGGAATAGTAGCATAACATTACTTTGCGCAGTTATTTTATTTTGTCGGACTGAAAAGGTTGAATTTTCTCCTGGGTAAAGACTTAATGGTAAACTGTCGATTATTTGAGGGAGCCGTGTCTGAATTGTATGAATGATATTTGCTTCTGCATCAATTACATGCGCTTGGGAATATACAGAGAGAGATTTGATGAACAATGGATAGACAAGCAAGGTATGAGTTACGTTTGAGCGATGTCGGGCCACATATAGAGACAATTTTGATAATGATGTCTTGTCATTTTATTGTGCCCATACCGCAAGGGAGGGTATGGATTGTCTGGTATATGAGAGATCAATCTGTTCTTAAAAGGTTTCGTCTATCAGGTCCACTTCCCATTTTCTTTATTTTCTACTGGATAAACCCTCTTTCAACTCTAATTGACAGCTTCTTGGCAATACTAATACACTGTCTTCTATACTTAGGTAATCTCCCCAGTGTTGCCACTGAGTTGAACAGCCACAGAGGGCCCTGCCATTATCACTACCCAAGCGTTAAAAAAATGCCAGGTACCCATTCGTACATCCGGATATTGTAAGCAGACTCCGAATATGCGATTCTGTTTCTTTTTCTGAAATAACTCTGGGCTTCATATTTTGTGGTTTAAATTCACCTGCTTGTATGCTTTACTATTACCGTGCATTCCTCGCGCTAGTTCTCAAATATAAGTATGTGCACTGGTATTATTTCCCCTTTACATTACTTATTTCTCCCTCCTTCCTCATCCTGCATGATATTTTGTTTACAAGTTTTCGTGCATTTTCTTCTTGCAGAAACGTTAAGCCCCTTTAACGTTTTCATGGATCGCATTAAGGTTCATCCCGCATCGTCGCTCCAGGATCATCGGTGTTTGTCCATCAAACACTATGGAGGCATCTTGCGTGAGCCTTGGCGTACCGGCATTAAAAAGATAATGATATTAAATAACATTGCGTAATTTTTTTCATCCAGGAGTTCACTGAGGAAAAACAATCCGTACACTTCCATGAAGGCATCATGTACCTCCATGTAGGTCCATGTTAAAGACCCTCTTACCAACACTTCATTGATTGCACCACGGATCATACCGGATATTGATCCGGTGTGTTTCAGTGTGCGGCACAACGATTTCTCTCAATACCGGTGTGGATACGTTCCGAACTGGATAAGGTACGGACAAGTACGGTGTCTACGCAGGCAGACAATGTATAGCAACCGCACCGGAAACGCATACGGCGCTAACAGGTATATAGTGACTGCACGGAGTATCACGGTGCATTTTAGTATAAGTAAGTCCCTGTCACACTTTGCCGGATAGGCCCACCGCACAAGAAACGGGCGATATTTTGCTCATCCGTTGTTCATATCGTCAATCCGATGGACAAAGTTTAAAGTTTCCGTTTTAGAGGAGCATACGGTCTGGCAGCCGAACAAAACGCACCTGGGGCGATTGTGTACAGGACAGTGGGACGTGCGAAAACGCATGAGAAACGAATATAAACTGAATGCCCAGAGGACAAAACGCACGAGGAACAAATGAGTGACGCATAGGACGTACTTCGAACGTCAGTGAACCGTGTGTATGCGTTTGATGTGCTGTACATAGCCGTTCCATCCGTTTCCATTTCTTGCAGCAACGGACTCTACAGGAGGCCTTTAGCGGATGGAAACGCGTGGAAAGCGACAAAATACAGTACAGATAGGATACCTACAGGAGAACACGTACAACTATCAGACAAGGGTCAGATTGCATTATCCATTTTTGGCAAGAAAAAAAAAACAAAAAAAACTTTGTGCATGCACAAAGTTTTCTGGCTGCTCTGTGGGAGGTCACCTGAAGATAAACGTCCATCCAAAGAATACAATCAAAGGGCATAAAACGCATTTGAACGAATATCAACGGATGCCAAAAATCGACATTCGTTTCTCATGAGTTTGCCTTATCCGGCAAAGTGTGACAGGGGCAGTACGGATTTTTTTTTTTCATCCGTCAACTCCGGGATGGAAAATTAAGCAAGGTAAATTTTCAGGATCACGACGGGTGCCTTTTCGGTGTTTACCGGCATATCCCGCAGGAACAGGATTGTGCAGGCTCAATTAACTGCTGCAAAATAAGTCAACCCTTCAGCATTCCGGGGATATCCCAATAGACAATGTACACCTCCATGGAACAACCGTAAAAGGATCAAGCAGCCTCCATGCTCTTCTTTGAAATTCGTATCAGCCCTGTATGCGTTTTTCGATGTGGTCCGCGTTGCTACCTTATTTCTCCGTGTAAACACCGTGCTTGTCCGTGTATCCACCCAAGTCCGAACCTATCCGCAACGGCACTCAGAGGAAACCGTGGTTTCGCACACCGGAGCGTCCCGGATTAAGATCCAGGATAATCCGGAGTGTAAAACTGGCTTTTTTTACGGTTTTATCCGGGTTCGAAAATCCGTGTATTTTGCCAATACAAAGAAAAAGTCCGAAAGCAAATTGCCAAGTGACCAACACAGATATAAGTATCTTTAAAGACAACAGACTTGCCAAAATGCCTTCGACAAGAAGCGGGAATATCAAAGGGCACTAACAAAAAGGATCCACCTCTGTGTCCCATCTACATAGACTGTACATCTGCAAGTTAATTCAATAAACTCGAGTCACCAAGGTTAACAACGCCTATCTAAAAGCCATCGGAGACCACACTTGAAAATCAAACGAAAGGCAATCTTCGGATATGAATATGCAAATGAGTGAGTTAACCATGTCATACCCTCACGATTTTCCATTGATCGTGTACAAAAAAAAAAAATCAATGTTTCTGTCATTGGAGTCTGAAACATGACCTCATTCCTCGTTGAATAACTTCAGAATAGTGATCAGTTAGATATACGAGGATTTGAGCCTCGGGCATAAATGCGTTTGAATGAAAAACTGGAAATTTCAAAATTTTATGTACAAACTATAATGGTAATAATATGTGAGGGAATGACATGCCCACTTTGCCATTTGCATACTCATTGACTCATATTGACTGTTCAGTAACTGCATGTTTCCCACCAAAATAACGAAACTTCAAAATATCATAACTTCCTTATTTTTCATCCGATTTCGATCATATTTATACCTTTGAACTCGTAATATTTTACTCTTTCTTATCAGACTAACTTATTTTTTGACTGAATTTCCCCTTTAAGTGTATTATTCATGATGTGAAACTTTTATCAGGGTATTAAAAAAAACGTTGTTCATGAATTAAAATGTAGTAAAATCACAAAATCTCGCTCTCTGACTCACTCTCTCTGTCTGTCTGTCTGTCTGTCTCTCTGTCTCTCTCTCTCTCTCACTCATTTTCTTTTCTCTGGAAGGGGTTCTTTACTCACTATCACCATTCAAGCATGTCGTTTTGTGACTATTTGTGTTTCCCTGCAAGGTCTGCAGCCTTTATAGGATAAGCGCATTTGTTAAAATCAGATTTAGGTTGTTTCATCGCGATATCAAGACATCGACGCGACGATTGTCCCCTTGCCATACACTACAACAGAAAGTTGGCTGGGATTCTTGATAGAGATAAGAGGATAAAATAACAGTGTGACGAACACTATACAAAAAAAGAGAAAACGTAAACTGCTTTGATAACTCGACCTACTTAATGGACTTAAGTCCTCACAAACATGGAGTACATTGTCTCTTGACAAACATGCATCGAAAATCAAGCTAAATCTGTTCAGATGGGTAATGTTTAGCGAATACTTGTCATATTGTTTTCTAGTAATGCTGTCTTGAACGTAATTCATGTAAAGGAATCTTGTCGAAATGATTGCCTTCGTGAAGTGCAAGACGGAAAAGCATTTGCACTTGTTGCTGAGATCAGTAACCTAATATTTCTATATCTAAACGTTTGCCATTTCGTAATCTGGAAGCTCTATATGAAGTGTATGACGTGTGCGAACCACGAAGGTATAATCAGCTGTCATAATTAATCTGTTCATACCGACCTACACGGAACTAATCAAAATAGCTTCTTGTAGAGTTCCTGGCTGATTTCATCTTATTTATTCATCCACATTTCTTTGTATTTCTTTATCGGAAGGGGACGAAGGGAGGAAGGGGAAGGGGTAAATAGTGGAAGGCGCGAAAACTATTATAAGGCCAACTTCCTGAGCAGGTGAAAAAAAGGGTGATGGTAACTCGAATGGTGCCAAAAAGTTGTCTGTGAAAGGACTGGCCTCGGTCGATGCAAGTTCTTTTAACATAATCAATACACTAATGATCATCACAGTGATAATAAAATAACTGCAATGTGAAATGCGTGGAGTAAGCGCAAGGCCATGTAGTCAAATGCGTCCACCAATTTCAGCTTTGGTAAACACTAGCCAGGAAACTCATGCAATACTTGCAAAGCTAGTAAGATTTACAACAACATCAACAAATTAATCAAGGAATGAAGACAAGGCAAAGACAGTCAAAGAACTAAAACATCACCTGTAGTTGACAGACATTCAAAGGTGATCTGCGAAGGACGAAGAAGCGTGTGACATCTGTTTGTTTGTCCGCAAGAGTTTGGGCTATCACGCATCGATATAGACTGCTCGACACCAATGCGCTAAATCTGGAAATAGCTGAAATGCGATGCTCTCTCCCCAGCGTGCTGGAATCACGTGGCTTTACACAACACAGAAATTATCGAGAATCCCAAGGCACTGATGAACCAAAACACCGCCACTATTTACTTAAGATGAGACATCGATCGCAGCTCAGTTTAAAGAACAAAGAGGAGTGAAACTCCACAAGGCTGGGGAATGTAAATGTGGTCGTGCAAGCTTTTCTCTCTCTCGTTAAACCCTTATCACTGTCTCTATTTTGTCCTCAGTCTTCGTGCATTCGCCTGCACCCTCGGAGAAAATTCTAGGAGACCAATTACAGGACATGAGACGTTTTTTCACGGTAAATATACTGGTCAAAGAGAAGGGGGGGGCAAGGGAGACGGAGAGGGAAAGGGGAGGGAGACAGAGATCTAAGTGACTCCCAACTTCTGACCAAGGGGTGGCCTGGTATCCTTTAAAGTGGAGACAAAAGATGAGCAAAACAATCGTTCCGTATATACGCAGCAAACACACAGCCATGCTTTGCGCTGAGCTTCATATTGACTTTGTTTTCATGTTGCACTATGCAAATATTCTATATGCATATTCTGATGACAGCTGGATGATTCGCGGAAGCCACTTGTGAAAAAAAAGAAAGCATAAGGCAATATGCCCCATGATAGTTAACGAAAGTCCCGTTGCTTTGTTGCTTTTTTTAAGCTTGCTTACTTTTCCATCTATTTCATTATTAGCAATTTTGTTATTTTGTTATTATTATTATTATTATTATTATTATCATCATCATTATCATCATTATTATGATTACTATTATTCAGCTATATTGACCATCCTATGACCCTGGAAGACATAGTTCAGATTAGGGCAGGGAGTAAAAAAATGAATCAGAAAGAAAGAAACCCCGATACTATATCATTACAATAGTAAACTTCCACACTGTCACCATTGCAATGTATGCATTGTTTCTATTGATTTTATTCGTTCAGATATTTTGCATTAAACTTTATGATTTGTATTTCTTAAAATTTGTTAATATGATTAATTAAATTGATACTTTGAATTTACATTCTTTCTTTTTTTGGATAGAGATAAAACACGATTAAAATGAAAATTAATCTTCTTCTATTCTTCTTCCAGGTGAGATTGGCGATTCCCCTGCGGAAGACTTGTCTCATGTCCCTGCTGGAAAGAACACAGTGTCCCACAGTGTGAAACACAATGTGGAACACAGTGTGAAATCTCCCAGATTGTTAAATCTGAGTGTTTTAACAATGTGATCACATTGTGAATAATCAATGCACAGTGTGACTTATCACTTCACAGTGTGAAACAGAACATTTCTATGTGAACACTCTGTGAAAAAACCACATCACAGTGTGAAATCATCTTCACACTGTTAAATTCGAGCGTTTTCATATAGTCGACTATCAGTGATCACATTGTGAACACACTGTGAGACACTGCGTTCTTTCCAATTATAGAGATATATAAGACAATGGTATAGGTAAAACGAGGAAAGACCAGAGACAAATTGAGTTAACAACTTGTGTTAGATTTAATGCATCTGATACGTTCGGAGACGTAAATGGAGAAAGTTGTGTAACGATAATATGAAAAAATAAAACTGGAGACATACATTGAGACAAAATATTATTGAAAGTGGCATAATGGCTTATGCGCTGGATCACATTGCTTGATAGATTCAAGAAACTGGCTTTAATGCTGGGCTTTCGGGTTTTTTTAATTTTTTTTTTTTTGAGGGGGGAGTTAGAGTGAGTCACCGATGTGGATACCATTTCCACAGTAAATTCTTTGGATTTAAAGATCCAAGATTCATTGATAGCCTAGTGTCAAAATGTAACATTTTAAATCGCTCAATGTTTGAGACGACAATGGTACGCAAATCCAAAATTCAAATTAATGTTGCATGTCGTGTAAGAAGAATTGCGGAGAAAATCTCCGAAAAAAAGCAGGTCTACGTTGTCTATATACGTCATTACCCGACCATGCACAATCCTTTTTAATTCTCTTAGATTGCTCTCAATCGTATTAAACGCTCGCCAATTAACCGTCCCTTGCACTCTTCGTTTGTACAGTCATGCACCTAAATGAAGGGTTTTTCTATCTTGATTTAAGTCTCTCTAATATACATGTATATATATATATATATATATATATATATATCCGTTGGGTCTATATCCGTCGGGAATATATAGTTTGTTGAGGATTGATGATAAGTGCTCAACGCTGTAAAGCATATATATATATATATATATATATATATATATATATATATATATGAGGTATACATTAAGACTAGCCATATATCGTGTCCACACACCCTTACTCGAGTGAATCCAAGAGGAACAAAGTCAAATGTAGAAAACATCTGTTTGTTTTCTGTTTGTCAGCCTGTCGATGTCCTGGAAAAAGAAAGACCCATAAAATCTGTTGACTGCCAAAATACATACACCACATGTGAGTCGATCAATGCGTCAACAAACTTCAAAACATCGCAGTCATTACTCCAAGCAAATACATGGTGCGTAATGCGAATTATTCAGATAGGATTCCGTCCAGTTATATAATTGTATAATATTCTTGGTAACACCATAGGCTATAGCTGAAATGAAGGCAGCAATCTATACAACATAGTGATTGTCATTAGCGCTCTGATAATTAAACATATAGCCTCACGTAGAATTAGAAGCTTCCTCCCAATGTCAGATATTTCTTTTCACATAATCAGATTTGAAATACGTGAGGTATGGACGGAACACTAACTACACTACGAAAACTAACGGTAGAAATGAGAGGCGTTCTACAGCAAAATTTAAGCGCACAACATTATGAGCATGAACACTTGTTGATACAGATTTTCTTCAGGAAAGGGAAAATAGATTTCTGACATAGTTTAAAATTTCTTACAATATGCATTGCTAAGCTGAGTCAGGTTTACTCTCATAATGATCCAGTCTGCCCACAGATAATTTAGAATAGAGTAAACTGTTGAAGATTGCACATGTACCTGGTCTGCCTAGACGACCAATTTTTTCCCCGAGATGCGCAAGAAATGCCATGAAGTGTCTGCCTAATTGCAGCGTCACAGTTGTTACACCATGTGTTGCTTTGAGAAGTTATGTTGATTCATTTATTTGCTGTGCCTTCTGGATAAGGGCATTTTTCTCGTTCGATGGGGTATATAGGGGAGGTGGGAGGGATGATGATAACACTGTAATAGTCTCAATTCTCGTGGGACTGATTCTGAAAGTTCCATCTTTTGGCTGATTCCACTTGCTGCAATGAAAACAAAAACACGAGTGTCTGCTAGTGGCAATTTGCAGAGAAATTCTAAAACCACTGTGCATCACGACACAAACACCATCAAGGCATACAAGCGGGATGAAGAATGCATGTGCCATGTCCGCCAGTCAAGTTGTCATCTTTGGAAGCCAGGAGTACGTTTGCTGGTTATAAGACGCCATGGATGATTTCTGAGTGAGAAACACCACATGAGTGAAAGGTTGTTTTCCAGCTGCCGCGGGGGCAGAAAAGGGCAATTTCTCCAGGAAATACGACCTGTGATGGAATGTTGTCATTACGTTAGCAAGACATTTTTTCCCATTAATCTAAAGTGAAGGATGGTCCCTAAACCCCCTGTTACTTTCATTGAATGCACATGAGGTATAAGCGCAACTAAATACGTGAAACGAACGTAGCCCTAGAAGAACAATATTCTCCTGATTTGCTTGTCTGTATCATAGTGCCAAGAATCTATAGCTGCTCCCACTTAGTTTTCCAGTAATGAGGAGATTGATATGATAAAGATAAGTGTGCTATATTCATGTTCTTTTGTGCTTTTGGATGGGAGGTGTTTGGGCAACATTAATTTAATCCCCGTCTTTCCCTGATTTATCAACAGGCAAACTAATAAATGTATATCTTAGAAAGAAGAAAACAGAAAACAAATTCGCAAGAGGAAGAGAGATGGGTTAATGCAGACCCTTGACCCAAACACCCACTTCTTCCTGATGTAATCAGCTAGAGAAGAACACTGTTATATGGAAAGAATTCGGGGAAAACCACATCGACGGATTCAACCCGCCGGTTCGAACCCTACCGAATTGAAAAAGTAGACAGCAATAAATTACATAATGTCCCTAATTAGGCGACACGGGTCCAGTGAATGACACACATGCATCTATAGCCACACCTGGTGATCGATCAAGAAGAGTCTTGCCTTATAGAACCAGGACGCATCTCTGTTCATCCCCTTCTCACAAACACTTTAATACCTACACACACACACAAAACACACACACACACACACACACACACACACACACACACACATTCTCTTTCTCTCCTCTTCTTTCTTTTGGGTCATTTCTTCTTGTGCTGAAATGGAAGATGGGCACTAACTCAAACATGGCGAAGTGCGTCCGGAATATGTACGTATGCTATTATACACACAAGTCGCCGAGCAGAGAGGGGAAAAGGCAGTAGAAAGAGGACTGATAATTGCTCCCATCAAATAAATCAATCATCCGACGAAAAGGGAAAGACAATTTGTGAGAGTGCGTTAGTAGTGATGATGGTGTGTGTGTGTGTGTGTGTGTGTGTGTCGGTATGTTGGTGTCTATACTGATTGGTTGTGATGAAAATAATCAGTGTGCCTTTTGTAAGCAAATGGAAGAAACATAATAATCACGAACATTATCTTATTCTGGCATTATGTGTATGTTAAGCCTTGGTGGCAGAAAGTGATAGACAGGTTTGAGATGAAAGATATTCGGAAGGCAGAGTGGAAAGATATGCATGGGATTATAGGAAAGGACCCTGTTGTAATACAATAATTTTCATTTTGAAATATATATATTTTTTTAAATGTCGGAGAGTGTAATCCCTATTTCTGAGGAAATTATTAAGAAGATAATAGGACATGGGGATGAAGAAAAAGAGATTACTTCAAAAAGAAATAAGCTAACATTAATGGTGATATGGAAAAGAGCTTTTTTCTTTCTTTTGAGATACATATGCACCTATTACCGCTGTTATTATTTTGCGATCCGTAGTTATGTTTTCTTTGATTATACACGGCAAGTTCGTAAACTAATTTGAAGGTGTTTCATCAAGATTGGGGGAGATAGAGCACTATATGAGGCGTGTGCGTGTGTGTTTGTTAATTTGTACGGATGAGTGTGTTGGTGTCTTGTGTGGGTATGATGTGTGTATGCGTGTTTTATGTCTGTGATTTGGATTGAATCGGAATGGGCTTGATGAGACATGAATTTGATTTGGAAGAGAGGATATAGATAGATTTTAGTAAGAATTTTACGTGTGTTGAATTATTTAGGATATGATAGAAAATATTTGTTTATGTTGGGATGGGGCAGATAGGGCTATTATGAAAGGTTTCTTTCTTAATTTAGTTGTATGATTTACTTTGTTTATTTTTTTGCAAATATATTCCTTGCAAGTAAAATATGACTTATATGTTTACACATTTAAGTGAAATAATCATGCTTTCAAATGTTGATATAATCGAGAGAAAAAAAAATAATGTATTTCATTACAAGCATTGCTTCGTTACTATTGTTTTGGTTTGACTTTATTTAATTGATTTGTTATAGTTGTCAATGTTAAAAAAAGATAGAGAGATAATGGCAGTAAATACTGCAAAATGAGGTTGACTTTAATTTGTCCTGAACTGTATTCATATAATTATTATTTCTATTTTGTAGCCAGAATATATGATTATTTATGTATGACTCGAGAACAACATTAATTCAGATCAAGGTAAAAATATGTGCATAATGCATTGTTGAGTTCTCATTTGTGAAACGAGGACGAGGAAGAAAGATTATAAAGCGTTAAGGAATGCAAGTTATCAAACTGACAATAGTAATAACATTACGCCTATAGTGTGGCGCTTCACCTACTGCGAAGCGCGCTGCTTCAGTTTCCGTGAGATGTAAGTGATGGATACATTATATACTTATCTCCAAAAGACAAGCAAAAAACAAATCTTTTTTCTGCTTTGTGAAATCTTTCCAAACCATGGGCAACCTATCTACGCACATCTATGATTTACGTGTGTATTACGTCATAAGCTAGATGAAAGGGGACATTTCTATACTCAACAAGGTAAACCGTGGAACCTTAACCCTAACCAGGCCGGGCTTTTTTGGGTGTTCTGTGGCCGGGAGGGGTTGATTCACCCCCCCCCCCCCCCGAGATCTCGGCCGTCGCTCGCGCAATCACCATGAAAATTGGCACATACATTACCTGTCGCATAATCTACCAAACTATAAAAAAGAAAATGGAAATTTTCATCATAATGATTAATTATGTTAATATATGCCTAAAATCATACTTTTTGCTCTAAATCAGAAATTAAAGCTCCTAGAATCCTAATTTTTGGTGATAACATTCTTTGTAGCATTCCTAACAATGTACATGAAAAAAAAATCTGGTAACAAAATCAATTTCTTATGTATTTCATTGTTTTAAGCATATCTTATGTATTTCTATGTTTTTTTCGACCTTTTGTTTTATCATTTTTTTTCTCAAAATTTATGACAGAACCTATTTCAAGCATAATTATGCTAAAATTAATTAGTTTCAGCCTATGAAAGTGAAAATAATCATATCTTTATGAATACGAAGAGAAAACTCCATTTGCATAGACTTTACACACAAAATCACGTTTTTGAGCCATTTTCAGTCTGACAGGCATGTATAAAAGGTCGCGCAGTGTCGTAACGATATGCGCGATTTTCGCGAAAATGGTGTCAAAAGATGCGCAAGACTTGAAAGTAAAAAGTCAGCGAACGGCGCGGTCAAAAAAATTCGCGCGGAGGAGGAGTCGCGAAAAATGTCGAGGGGGGGGGGGTTGATTCAACCCCCCCGGCCTTTTTAGGGTTAAGGTGTTCGGATTGCAACTGATTGGCAAATGGATTGCCCTACATAGACGTAAATAAGCACTAAATTGATCTGTGTGTTTAGTAGTAGCCATGACTAAAGAAATCATGGGGATACCTGTAGGCCTACATACTCAAGCAGGATTTAAACCTATACGACCTCTTGGTCACCGAAGAATTCATTAACTAATTAGGGTAAATAGAAGTATAAATATGGAGTTATCCATAGTCATTTGGTGTAAATTTGTTCATAAACCGTTTCTGTTCTCAGTTCTGTAACTAGGCAACCAAAAAAAAAAGAAGAAGAAAAACCCACACAAAATATCAACATCCCCTTATGCATTTTTAATCTGATCTTACATTGAATCTGCCGAATTCAATAACTATATGAGGTGAAGTGAATACGTACCAAGCGTGATTTAAATAGGTCTAACATACATTATACCAGTGTACGTTATGATTAATAATATGATAATCATTAAATCCGTTATTCTCATGCATTCAAAATCACCTGCATATTCTCATACATTCAAAATCACGTGCATATATTATATGTTTCTATACCTAGTACCTAGAATAGCAGAATGATAGGGAACCCCGTGGCGTATATACCCTCAGTGATGATATCTTCCATGTGTATATCAGGATGGGCGTATCTCGCCATCATGCTAATTACAATTATGCTCGAACGTTTTGAGATAATCAGATGCTCTCAAAGGAAATTTGATCGGATGGGTCAGTACAGTTGCATTGTACATTGCAGGGCAGTATTGCAGTGTCCATGCATTCAATGTGAACAAACCTTGTACTCCCCGTTAATGTGTTCAAAACAAAAATAATAGACTAGTTCTTGCAATACTTAACACTTTCACAGACTCCGATGACAGTCGATTAAATGACTATATATAATTCAGCATTAATGAAGTCAGTCTCATCAACGAAAATGATTAACTTTACGACCATCGGGGTATCTTGAAACGCAAACTCACAGCAGTTTCATTCGAAACGCACTGCAGATTCTACTATTCGCCAAAACTACATCTGCAAATTGCGTTTGCGATCAGAAATGGAGCACTTTCCAAATCAAAGATGACGCTGTATTCTGTCGTGCCCTGATAGATATACCAGTATCGTAGAAGAAAATTGGTTTGAGTATATATAAACTGTCTGATTTCTATTTCTTCTTTAATCCAAGTCGTTACATTAGGATTTTTCCAATCACGAAGAGTTACACGGTTGATTGTTATTATAAATCCGTGATGTAGATGTTGTTTGTTTTATTGTTTAAAAAATGTAAATTTTGGATCTGAAATAGATTTTGCCGTATAGGCCCAATATGTGTTGTGTGTGTGTGCGCGCGCGTGTGTGTATGTTGTGAATGTACCTTAGTACTTGATTCACATTATTGTTGAAGGCATAATATGGCTTCCTCATGCTTTTGCTAAAGATATAATCAGATCGGGGAAATTTGTGTTATCCCAATTAATTTCTATTATATACCAAAAGGGAATATGTCATCATAGAATATCTTGAGAACATTGATTTCATTGTTTACATAACAAACCCATAATTCCTGCGTGACTGCTGTTAGATGGCTGTTCTAAAATATTATTCAGGCAGAGATAACTCTGTTTAACAGAGTTACTATTGCCTGAATGTTATTTTATAACTTTGATATAATTCTAACTAAATCATTAATATGAAGGTGTTTTAATTTACCATCTCCATAAAAAAAAAATCATGTAAGTCGCTTGAAACAATTTTGAAACCTTGTGAGATTAAAATATATATATATATGTCTGTTGTTCTTAACTCTCATGTTTATTTGGTTTTTTTTAATTCAATGGCATCCTTTGAAGAAAATCATCATTTCACTTTAAAGACACCTGGAAAAGATAGCAAACATCATTATAAACTTTAAAGCTTTAATCAATGTCGATTGGTTGGTTAAAAGTTGATTGGGAGTTGATTTATGTTTGAATTAGGTTGGAAGGCTTGTCGTATTGTTCACTGAGAAATCTGTAAGATAGAAGGATATACTGAGTACATAGTCTGCGGTCTTTTTATATCTAACGTAGACGGCAGAACAGCTACAACAATGGCAGCTGCATCTTTTCCCCTGAATTCTTCTGCTCTATTGAAATGTCTTGCGGAAATGACACTATTTCTAGTATGATAGACAAACGGTAAATCAGACTATCATACAATCAACGGAAGAAAAAGCGCAGATTGAGAAGTCATATTTCATGCACTTATTCTTTTCTATGACAACATGTCATAATATGTTAGGTCGTGTTAACACATGTTAAGTGTTATCTATTGCATTTATGTAAATTTGGGTCAAGTCTCTTCCGCTACCACATTACATTCATCCATCAACGTAACCAACTTGTACAACTCTTCGGATCGGACAGTTAGATTCGATTTCTTCGGTCCTATTACTTTTCAGCCAGTACCGAATAATTCAACTGGTGGTGGTGGTGGGGGTGGGAGGAGGGGGAGAAGTCATTGGGGTGTTTGTTTACACGAGAAGATTTCGTTTTGCGATTAGATTGATACACAGAAATGTCGCAGAGAGTGCAAGAAAACAACAGTTACTTTTCACGTCAGTTACATGCAAGGCTTGACTTTTCACCCGCAGCTTGGATGAGGGTACGCCCGGAGATTTGGGTTAGAGATTACCCGGAGTGATTGCCCAAAGTGCGTGTGCTGATCGTGATGTCTCGCCCGCTGGCGATTTAATAAGCCCCTCATGACTTCTTTGTCGGTGGTAGTGTTTCTCTCGAAGAATGACATGAGAAGAAAAAATACGGCAACTTGAATGCAAATAGGAAATAAGCCATTTTAATCTTTATGCACAAGATGCTTATCGCTGTTGCGGGGTGATTGTTTCTTTCTCTCGTTCCTTGACGAGCTGGTGGCAAAACAAGTCAATGCTTCCATGTAAGCAGGGAGGTGGCCACCTCCCTGATGTAAGAGAGAATACCAGCCCGCGGTAACAGGGTAATATGATGCGATGCCATTTTGACATCCTTTGCTCTCGCGAAAAACGCACTGCACGATCCATATTGAGTTCGTATGTACTGTTTGTCTACAAGCAAAGCAATGAATCGAGGGTCATGATTAATCACCATCTTTTACCATTCACATGAGGTTCCTGATGGAGCATGCATTGATGGATGGAAGTTTTCCGGAAGCTAACTACTATCAAACCAACAGGTCACGATCGAAGACCGTCATAAATACATCCTGTCATAACAAGGCATGCGATTACGTGCGAAAGGATCTTGAATAGTTTTGGACAATAAATTGAAAGCAAACGAGGATAACGTTTCTGTTCTCCATGAATATGAGATTCAGCTGAGGTAATTAAGACGTGAATAGAATTTGAGTGATGATAATGGAAGAACGGAGGTGCCTCTATCAGTATAAATGAATGTTTTGATTGCCACCTCGAGCGGATTTGAAAATTATAGCACAGTAAAATAAGAAGCATCAGGAATGACTTATGATAGACAATTGGTTGATATGATGGAAATTGTAATTTCTGCGGCTGCCATTACTGGCACATTAATTTGTTTACCTTAAAGAAATTTCTCTTTCTCTTTTTGTAAGACACCAAAGCAAGCCACAAAATGTCCCTGCTTGAATAAACAAAGTGTCTCATAGTGTGAAACGCTGTGTGATACACTGTGTGATACACAGTATCGGCCCACGTGTGAACACATTGCGAACACAGTGTGAAATCTTTTTACACTGTTAAATTCGAGCATTTAGCATTGTCAGCAGATTTTGAATCAACAGAGCATCACTATGTGAACACTGTGTGGAAAACCGCACCACAGTGTGAAATCATCTTAACATTGTTAAATTCGAACGTTTTCATAATATAGCCGACTATGTAAACACATTGTGAACACACCGTGGGACACTGTGTTCCCTCCAGCAGGGGTTGCTCATCTTAAAATGTCAAACTCCCACCGTGTTGGGGAGTGATATTCCACACAACAGCATGAAAAACGCTACACGCAGAGAGTCCAGAGGGCGCATTACACCTACATATAAAAAGCATGATGAGGTAAATAACCAAGGAGATCCATGAGCATGGTGTTCAGGGAGACGCTCTTTAATTCCTTATTCCAGAGGTTCGTTTTTTTCGGGAGCATACAAATTCCTAATACTATAGGCAGGGCTCCACACTAACTGTTTTTTCTTGGTGACCCGATGGGGCCACCAAAATCATCAATTTCCAATTTTTGGTGGCCCAAGAGAAAAATTTGGTGGCCCCCCAAAATCAATAAAAAACATTAAAAGTCCTTTTTTTTTAAATGAGTCAAATATTTAAGTTTTATTATAGTAACAATTGGAAGCTGGACATATCTACTCATAAATAAACCTCAACAAATTCGCAACACTTACTCTCAGGCACTCATTCAGTCCTTTTCAATCATCCTTTAAACAAATTTAACTGTTAATTTCCGGCGCAAAAAGTTATGAATTTATTGACATACTTTTCAAAAAATTTTGGTGACCCAAGGCGGGCCACCAAATTTGCCCTTTTTTAAAATTTGGTGGCCCGACTTTCATTTTTGGTGGCCCCGGGCCACCGCGCCGCCGTTAGTGTCGAACCCTGCTATAGGTGCTCATTAATCCGAAAATGAAATGGGGTCCGGTAATCAGAACATTTGAGGTGTCATCATTCCGAATGTTCGTTAGTCCAAAAATGAAAGAGGAGTCGTTATTTGGAAGGTTCGTTTTTTCCGAAACATACAAATTCCGTGATATACCTAGATGCTCGCTAATTTGAAAAGGAAATGAGGTTCGTTAGTCCGAAAATAAAATAAGGGTCACTATTCATAAAGTTCGTTATAATTTTTTTTCCAGAAATAAGTGCATACTAACAAAATATTCGGCATCAGGAACCTTATTTCGTTTTCAGATTCACAAACCTTCGGTAAAACGAGTCTTCGGCATACCGAGACTTCGGAAAAACGAATTGTAACCGGAGTTCCAACTGGCTACATTAAGCAGCAGTCAGTTTTGTAAGGATGCATAAAAGAATTCCGCACGTGCATTTATGCCTTAGATGTCCGGGGTTTGAAGCCGTCTTCTTTCTGAGCAATTCGATCATTTTGAAGTTCTAACATAATGTTGCAAACACTTTGCGTATACTTATTCATGAAATGAAATGAAACTTCACCTAATGTTGAAACAGAGCAAAAGTCAATCACATCCACAAACATTTGCAAAATAGTAAATCAGAGCTGCATGTTTAGAATGCATTTGAAACTGTAAATACTCTCCTGATGGGAAACTGTTGTTATCACTTTTTCCTCTTAATTCCGACAAATAAAATTGATATGGTATAATCTTCAAGTATATTTTCTTTAAGAATTATGTCAGATTAGTGCCCAGACATGCCCCCGGTTGGGTAATTTCTGTTTTTATTTTATCAATATTTGCGCGATCTCTATTCACGTCTCAACCATTATGTATCTCAACGTTTTTGTTTGTTTGTTTGTTTGTTTTTAGTAGGAATGGCGAAAAGTAACAACCATCATATAAAGACATAATCTATCTTCCTTAAAGAGTGGCTGGTCATTATGCAATGAGACATCAAGCAATAACTTGTATTTCTATCTGTATAAGGCGGATCAAGTTTGGCACATACTGTACTTCAACTATCATTGAGCGGCGGCATCAAACGTAGGTTCAAAGGGAATGAGATTGTGGTGACTACATAACGAAATCATGTTCCTGCCAACTCCAAGTCATTAGCATTCATGAGAGTCCGAGCTCCAAAATAGATTTTATGTAGATGAGGGTGATTGCCCTGTGTTAATCTCAAATGCAGAGCTTACAAAGACTACTGTAATCAATAGTGATTGAATTGTTTATGAAAAATACCCTTCGGCAATATTTACTCGAGGTTCACGAGCAGGGTAGCTATTGACACTATTCCGTCCTTGTCAGTTTAAACAACAAAGAAAATTGGATACTGAATTCAGTCAATTGTTAGACCGTCATCAGCAGCCTTGCATAGTATGATGCCGTAAGTCAGAAAACGTAAAGAACCTGAAAGAACAAAATATCATTATTCTTTTGGCCTTGACATTTCTTCTTAATTGGGATGTGCGACTTTGAGCATGGTGAGGGCGATGTATTACCACGACATAACACACACACACACACACACACACACACACGAAATGTCAGTTTGATGTTACGCACTATACGGTGTATGTCCAGGGAGGTGTCTCACCTTCCAGGGGCCCGTTGCATAAAACTCCAATCGGATTTTTTTTTTTCCGGTTGAAATCACAAAATTCCGGTTGGAAGCTCCCAACCAGAGTTTTTATGCAACGGATTTTACATTCTTAGGTTAGCAACCTTAAAAAATTCAGGTTGGACAAATTCCAACCTGAATTTTTTAAGGTTGCTAAAAAAGTTTTATGCAACGGGACCCTGGTGTCTCACCTCCCTGGTATGTCTTGTCTCAGCTCCAGTTTGTGCATGTCTGTGTACTTGAATGTATGTTATGTATAATTATTCGTTGTAATATCGAGTCCATGCAAAGTTCAGTGTGTGTACACGGGATTTACCATTTTCTGTTACTCTTCGTTGATCTGTAGATGTATGCTAAAATTAAATGTAATTTAGTGTGAAAAAGCAACAAAATAACATGAAATAATATGTACCAAGAATTTCCATTGTGGACAACAAATTAAGTCGATCAATTACTGTCGTAAATCTCATCCCTCCCCTTGCCAATAGAGTGAACTTCTTTTGGCTCGGGTGCAATGAATGGATTTGTTGTGCGGAATGGTCTGTTTGTGGACTTCTACGCGGATTGCTGTGACGCCTTGTTAGAGGAGTTCAATAATCCCTGTCATTCACAATCTTAAGGATCTCTATCTATAGGTGACAATTCTAGAGGAGGGTTTTCACTCTCAATTCATTCCTGACTCTGTCCTTGTGCTATTATAGGTGTTTTAATCTTCACTAATCTTCTGGGATTCCTCCCAGGATTTCAATTGAGATCTTACGACCGTTTAGACAGTGGTTATAGTATTAAGGAGAAATAATTTGACAAAAATACAATACGCACTGATGACCAGGTTTATTGGGCAGGGAACATTTCTATTCAAGCATAGACGAGAGACAATAACACTGCAAACATAGTACAAACTTTGTTAGGAGAGGTATATATCCAAGACCATACGCTCAGACTTTTTTTTTTATCATAAGCACCGTTTCGTTCCTCCTCCACCTCCTCCTCTTCCCTCCTCCTTCGCTATTTCCTCGGACCTTTTGGTTTGTACACAGAGTGGTCGATCATACGCATTCATGTTGTCTCGTACGACTGTCAAAGGTTAAAGCAATAGTCCTGCAGAGACTGTTGTCTTAAGATATTATGTCAGAGGTTAGAAGAAACTTCAAATGGGCGTCGCTGTGTAATGCAACATTGTCTACAACATTCAGGGTTAAAATACAGAATGTGCACACGTAATCATAATTCTAATTTGTATGTTTAGGGCAAATCAATGAAGAGCATCGAGACCAATCAAAGAAAGCTTGCACGTCAACTCATTCGAGGTCTCCATGCAATTTGTTTTTTTTTTTTCGACCGTTCCATCTCAAAACTATGAACTTCATTCCCCAAAGACCCAGAAGGTGATGACGTATATGAAGAGATGAAGTTTAGACATGATAACGCCACACACTCGAAAAAACAACTACTGAACTTAAAGGAACAACGCAATGCAAATGCATGTTGACCTGTGTTGATTCATGATGCCCTGACCATCACTTATGTGGCCTAAAATATCTCAATATATGCCATATATTTTATTTTTTTTTCAATTTTCTTCAGATTACTCGGATATGCCCACAAAATGGCTTCCAAACAAAGATTCTGTCAATGACATTATCTGTCAATCATTGCTTATGTACTATGATTAACAAATGACAATGGAATGCACTCTTCCCTAGGCTGGGTATATAACTTGTATGTTTCCACATTTACTATAGGTTTTCCCGGTCAATTTCGCACTTTTTCAGTCCAATTCCTAATTTGTGCATTCAATTTAGCACAATTTATCCGAGATGGCATGTTCGGTATTTCAAATTTATAATCTTTTCATTCAAATTCATTTTGGAGCATTCAAATTACCTTTAACATCATTCGAATCAGCACTTTTTCAGTTCAAATTCGTAAGACAAGCACCATTTCGCAAATCGTTCATTCAATTTAGCATGATATAGTCACGTGATCACGTATACGCTGCGCTCGTTCATTCGAATTCATTCTTGGGCATCCAATTTCGCATTTACTGCAGTCAATTTAGCAGACACGTTGTTGCTTTTATTCCTTTTCTCCATTTTCATTCATCATAAGTATTATTTGCAAGCATCTTAACATTTCTTATTTTAGTATTCATTCTTTATTCTGATATCACCTTGCAACAGCACTTTAAAAATATGTGTATGTGTTTATAATGTTCGATAGCATTATTTCATTCACAGATACATTAATCTTAAGTTTGTTTTGACATTAATTGGGAGAAGGAGGTTTCAATTTACATCGTGATTATTTCTTTCATCTGCATGTTTCATTATTTTCATTTGGTGGGTGCTATATTACGTTAATCATCATTAGGAATAAAGTTCTTGGATCAGCTCTAGCCATCAATTTGTCAAGGTTATTACTCTCAAATGCTTCTATGATTCTTTCCCAGCTGTCTTCTTGAGAGATACGCATGTATCTAACTCGTACTGCCATGACTGGACACAAGAAAGTGAAGTGAATCTATGGTACTAGTGCATGTATAGTTCTAATAACATGTATAAAAGAAGAGGGACGTTACAGAAAAACAAACTTGAATTATCTAGGGTCAAAGATACCTTTGCTATATACTTACAGTGTGTTGATTCACATTCACAAAATTCACATTTAAAGGGACGGTACAGTGTTGGTGGAGATTTTTAACTTTCTGCGAGATACCAAGAAAACACTTATGAAATAGTACAGAGCATACCATTTTAAGAGGAATTCAAAGTTTATTTGATGAAAATCGGGTTTGGAATGACTGAAACATCCAAAAACAAAGCAAAACAAAGCAATCGTAATAAAGTGTGGGTCCCACACTTATTAGAATCGCTCTGTTTTGGATATCTCAGCCATTTCAAAACCAATTTTCATAAATAAACGTTGAATTCCTCATGGAATTACATGTTCTTTCATATTTCATAAGAGGTTTCTCATTTTCTCACCAAAAAAATGTTAGAAACCTGAAATTAGGTCTCAACCAAAACTATACGATCCCTTTAAATAAGTATGAATCACGGTTGTCACCTTTTCAAAATAGAAATAACATTACGCCAATTTGAATGAACATGTTTGGAAATTGACTGCCCATACGCGAAATTGAATGACTGAAATACCATTTTCCGCCAGTGCTGGCGAAGTTGAATGACTGAAGAGCACGTACCAATTTGAATGCCCATTTTACGAATTCGAAAGGCACATGTGCGAATTTCATTGATCGAAATGCTAAATTGAATGAACAAGTTGCAATTTTGAATGACAGAATGTGCAGTGACGAGGATTTTCGCTAAATTGAATTAACCTTTTATCAAATGGACTGACAAAAGTGCGAAATTGGCCGGGAAAACCTATTATGATTAACAAAAGACATATAAAAAGACTTCATTGATAATTCCATATACAGGGCATATTCTAATAGCCCAGATTGGAAACCAGACAATATATGTACTTGTACAAGGATGAATCGACACCGAGCTTTGGTCACAATGAGGAAATATGTCTCTATATCGGGCATGGGCTTCTTATATTTACTTCAGATCGGGCTGTTTACGCCTTCGTTGAAAAAAAAAGGTGGGAAAACGTTGGGGTATTCCTGTCATGTGGTTTGATATGCGAGATTTATACCCAAATCCAGGATTTGATTCTTGGAAAGAAGAAAATAACATCGTGATAAGGTAACGTAATATCTGGAGAGAGACGGGGCAGAAAGGACGAAAGGAAAAGAGGCAGCTGACGAACAGAAAAAGGACGAGAGATAATAGAGGTAACGAGGAGATGGGATATCAACCAGACATGAAGAGCAGACGATATATCCGTGGCGCGATGTGACGTAACTTATTTGCGCTGTCTTCTGTCAAGTCTGTCAAGAGCTTTGTGTATAACACTTCTCGATTTCATTATCCCAATCCTCGCATTGATATTCAAAGGATGAGCGCTCTGTTTGACTTTGGTGGGAACTATTTTGTCACATTGCTGTAGTGATCTTCTGTCGTGACTCACCGCCTAAAAGTATCTATTGTTTGCACTAAGTGGTGCATGCTTCCTTAAAGATATTTCCTTTTCTCTCTTTCTCTCCCTCTTTCCCCTCTCTAAAGCTTTTGGTTGTCCAGATTATGATCTGTCCAATTCTTTCCAGAAAACTTTCGCTGTTCTTGCGAATTACAATGGTTTACGATACAATACAATACAATACAATACAATACAATACAATACAATACAATACAATTCAATGCAATGCAATGTAATACGATAATTACATTTTGTATAACGCTCTTACGAACTGTTTCTAGTTGTTTCACAGCGCTTTGCATCATTATGTTCATCATCAATAGCCCAACGCACTGCTATAGACCTATATACATACACTCTAACACAAACACATATTACGGAGGTTTCCATCCTCAACAAACTGACTAGTCACTCTGTTAGTTGGTTAGTTTGTCAGTTTTCTAACAAGCATGAAACAAGTCTAAAAGGTTCTTTTAGAGCTTTTGCGAGTCTCCTGCGAACGAAGTCAATGTCGGCTGTAGATGAATCCGCCTTCAGAGCACTGTAATAACTTATGGCTGCCATTTCTGGGGGGCTTCCAAAAAAAAAACCCCAGAAGTTCTTTCAATTGGTTATGAAATGAGCCAGGTGCGTCGCTATGTCAGTGCATGAATTAATTATCTTTTGTTAGACATACTTGAAACCCCCCGGTTAGAAATTACAGAAAAAACAGTACCAAAACTGAATTGGTCTCTGTACATATAGTTCCTTTCATCTGTCGCAAGGTGTTTCTCCAATACATCTTTTATCTCAAAGGGGCACTATAGTGTATTCTAATGACCTTAAAGTGCTGAAGCATGGATCATTGCATGGTGGGTTTGCAAACGTGACAATAATGTGTTCTCTCCTGCATGGTATCTTACTCTTTGTGTATGTAATAATGGTAGTATATCGCTGTTTTTGTTTTTTTTTGTAAGAATACTCCAGCTATGATGTTAAGGCTTAATAATATTGTAAGTATAATAATTTGACTATAAAAAAACAACAACAAATACAGCCCGTGGTGATGGCTATCCTACAGGAGGTCTACACGACACACAACACAGAGGGCTGGTAAAGTGTTCGGTGGACATAGTAGGAGGTATAATGTTCGCCTATGTACCTCCTTAGGTGGACTGAAGGTGAAACATAAGTCGCAGTCAAAAGCTTATATTTCAATTTGAGTACTGTACATCTACAAGTTCAGACCGTCCATGATGTGAAACGGATAGGTATGACTTGTAATATTTGTTTGTTTATTTGTTTACCAAAGACGAAGCCCTAGAAAAAACATGTGAGTTGTGATTTGTTTAAGATTTTCCCGATTTGTTTTTTCAGACCAAAATATACAGGGGGCGGCAGCCCCTCAGTTTCGCGGCCCTGTTCAGCATACATGTGCGTAAATGTAAGTGCAATATACTCCAAGAAAGATTACAACCCTCTAACATTATTTGAATAATTTTTCTAACAACACGTCTTCTGGCATATTTTGTTATCGACCTCCCTGCTTAATCTTTGATGATGTTTGTAAAGTCTCTACAAGCTTTCTTATAGATTGTAACATAAACATACAATATATTTTTGATTCCATTGTACATGTTACTGCATCCAACATACTATTTGCGTATTGCATGTTATAGATACTTTTTCTCTTACTGTCTGTTATATTCACGTGTTTGACAATTGGTTAAATTCAAATAAGATAACACTTACCATGTGTGAGATGACACAAAAGAAGAACGTCGCTGAAAGCATTGTATGTCTCCGTTCAGACACAATAAGAAGAGCAGCCAGTTACATAGCGAAATGCGAACTCAATTCCTCGAAATAACAAATAACAAAAATATGTTAATTCGGATGATAAATGACGAAAGCGTGATCTGTGCGTCCCAACTTCTCATCCGTCTCTCTCTCCGCGATACCTTTTTCTGTCAAGAGGGGATTAAGGAAAATGCATAAGTTGTGAAGCTTCCACCTGTGACAGGTGCATGCTTGCTTTTTCCTTTCCACGGTAAATCATCACAGAGTCATAACAACTTTGACTTCCTCAAGACCTCGCTTGCGTGTCTGCAGGGTCTGCATTTTGTCCGCATGCAGCCACGTGATAGCGATGAGGACACCATATTATTCAGAGACTGAAATCGGATGAAACGAGGTTAAAACTCTCTCCCAGATCCAGCCTTTTGCCGACGCCACCACCATCAGGAGTCCGTGAAATGGCTGGTTGCCCTTTCACGTTCCGGTTTTCAATTAACACTGATGCGTTTAAGCGCCGAGTAAGTAAACACTGCCCGAAGGTGTTATAGAAAATTCTACCCGCAGACCCAGGCCGAACTATATACCCCACTTTTCTCTCATAACCCAAAACGTCGCCCCCATCTCTTCCCCCACCCCCTCTCTCTCTCGCCCACTTTACTCCCTGCCCCCCCCCCCCCCCCTGTTTTTTCCATTCCCCTCTGCATGTCTATACTTTTCTTGCCGTCTCCCTTCTCGAGCTTGTTATTTTTAAACTATAATTCAGATAGTTCTCCTCACCAAAGATCTAGACGAAGATTTGGGTCACACCAGAGATTTAGGCGAAGATTTGGATCACGTTTTTGTTTTTGTTTTTGTTTTTTAATGCGAAGTCCTAACAGCAAATTCGTGATGATAATGCAGAATGACGGAACTGAAACAAAAAATAGAATGCAGCCTTGCCTTATTTTCATCGATGTTTACTTCAAGTTCCATTGATAGAAATAAGGTATATGAGAGAAGGAAAGTAAATAAGAAAAGGAAGAAAAAATTGGGGGAAAAAAAGGTAGATAGTGAGTGGGGTGGGGAGACAAAATACTTAGTAGTCGACACTTATTAATACGTAAAAGAAATGGAAAAGCAACATCTATTTTAGAGATGACCTTATTTAACAAATTGAAGATTTCATTGTTATGATGCTTAATATGTGGGGAAAGCGGCCATTACGGGATGAGAGATTGTGAAACGGGGAGAAAAAAAAAATATATAGAATCTCATACTGCCATCTTTATTGCGTGACACGCATCTAATGCACATCAAGCTGTTTAGTGGCAGCTTAACGCCGTTATCATTCTCACCGGACGTGTTGAAATGGAAAATTCCCTTTTTGCGTACTTCTTTTGCTCTTTCCTTTTACATAATGTCCCAAATACTAGAAATGAATACAAGGCCCTCAGTTTTACAAAACGTTCTCCTTTTTATTCAATCCATTATACTTCACTTGCATTGTTGATAAAGGATGATGGATTATTCTTCGTTAAAGTTTGTTCACTACTAGGCTACAATTATTTCAAGTCTTGCACAATCAAATATGCTATACAAAGGAGCAAAATGGAATCAGTAGTAACTCATAACGAAGGCAACGTGCATGGTCAAACATAGTGATAATGATAATGATAATGATAATTATAACAAGTATAATCAGAATTGTCGTGATTATCATTATTATATTCATTGGCAGTTAAACAACACTAATAGTAACAATTCTAGTTGCAATATTGATATTTAGTTCAATATTATTCATCGTAATAAAGGATGAAGGATGATGAATTATTCTTCTTCATTAAAGTTTGTTCACCACTAGGCTACAATTATTTCAAGTCTTACACAATCAAATACCATATGCTATACAAAGGAGCAAAATGGAATCAGTAGTATACTGGGAAAATAACCCCCGTATTCAAAACTGGAGATAAAACTGAAATAAGTAATTATAAACCCATATCTGTTCTGTCATGTTTTAATAAAAGACTTGAAAAATTGTATTTACACGAGCTATGAAATTCGTTGATAAAAATAAAGTATTAAGTAACAGTCAATATGGTTTTCGACAAAAATGATTTTGTGTAATACATGCACCAGCGAACACATTCTCGTCTAGTTTGTGTGTTGGGTGACGGAGGATTGTGGCGTGGCGAGGCTCGACCAATGGAAAGCTTCGGCCTAGCCCCTACGATCAAGGGTATCATAGGGTTCACAGTTAACTTTCATCTATAGCGCTTTTACTTTCTGTACTCACAAAAAGAATTGTATATGTATTATTCGGAGTCTATCTTGCCTGACCAGTTTTGACATGCTTTTCCTCGGGGTGGGGGGGGGGGGGGGGGCGGGAGAGCGGTGTTTGGGTTTAGCCTTCGGAAATGTACCTTGGTCATGAGTCTATATGTGTTTTTTTTGTGGTATTTGTCTTGTTCTTGTCTACTGTTTGTTCTTTGCTCTCTTGTAATTCTCGGTCATTTACGTTGTTTTCTTTCTTATTCCTACTTCTACCACTTTTTCTATTCCCTCCTCCTCCTCATCCTCTTACATTCTTTTATGCTCTCTCTTATCTCATCATCCTGGGGTCTCTGCCATGCATGCTCGAACGCACACTGGTGGTCGATGACACCGAGTACGTTCTATCTCTTTCTGACTCCTAAATGATGCGAGTCGAAGACTTTGCTTTTCACTCATTACACAGTGATGAGTTTTTTGAAATGTTAGGACATGACACGGAAACACAGACAACTAATGACCCCTCGAGTAAAGATTATCAGTTACCTTTTGATTTCTATGATGAGGGTAGTGTTATTTTTTGTCAGAATAACAATGAACAATATCCCAAGTTCAGAATATTTCTCAATCAACAATACCAAATCTTTGATTGAAGGTAATGATTGTGACAATAATTTGTCTTTGATGCATCTGAATATAAGGAGTTTGAATCATGATTTTGATAATTTTCGCTTGTTTATGGATGACACTCATGGATTCTTTTTTAATGTAATAGGTCTTAGTGAAACATGGGCCACTCAGGGTTTTACTTCTACGTTCTCACTCCCAGGTTATGATTTCATACATAATAGCAGAAATCAGAGAATTGGCGGAGGAGTTGATTTATATGTAAAACAAAATCTGGATTATGTTATTCATGATGAATTGAATTGTATGAGTGAAATCGTTGAATCACTTGTTATTGAAATTAAGATCCCTTACTCAAAGAATATAATTGTGTCAGTATTATATAGACCTCCTAATTCAAATATTCATGATTTTTTTTTATTATGTACATTCCCTATCATCAAACCCAACTTTTAATAATAAAGATGGTTTTATTATAGGAGATTTTAATGTTGATTTGTCAAAGTTTTAGACTCTAAACACTGCCCAAAATTTTCTGGATGTAATGACTTCTTCGTCTTTTTTACCGCTTATAACAATACCAACTCGTGTAACCAATCATTCTACAACACTTATCGATAATATATTTTGTAGCATCAGTCCTTTACCTGCCTCTGGAATTGTTTTATCAGATTTTTTCAGATTTATCTGACACATTATTCCATTTTCACTTATATCCCTCTTAACCGTAGAATTTCTTTAAAGCCCTCTATGGTAAGTTTCCGGAAAACAACACCTGACAATATAGCTAGGTTACAGGACGAGCTAAACAGAGTGGACTGGACCGATGTATGATAATGAGGATCCAACTGAAGCTTACGATTTGTTCATGCAAACGCTGATTTCTACTCTGGATAAACATGTTCCTATTATTAGAAAGAAAGTAACAATTACAAAAGATTTCCTAGGCTGCCTTGGATATCTAAATTATTGTTGCGATCGATTAATCGTAAGAATAATTTGTATTATGTTGATAAAATCAAAAGCACTCAGCAATCTCATCATGAATATATATACTTCATATAAGAATGTTCTTACGCAAGTAATACGGTGCGAGAAACGTAAATATTTTATTAATCAGTTATTTTTGTTTAAACATGATATTCAAAATACGTGGAAAACTATCAATACAGCTATCAAAAAAATAAGGAGAAACCACCTACCACCACAATCAAACATAATAATCTGATTATTAATGATGCTACATCAATTTCAAATACTTTTTATCAGTATTTCTCGCAAATAGGCAATAATCTTGCTCGCAATATTCCTGATACGCATAAGAAGTTTTCTGATTTTCTACAAACTCGTAATCGCAATTTATTGTTTTTCGCCCTCTAGAGAGAAATGAATTGTTATTGTTCAGAATTTGAAAAACAAGAAAAGTGCTGGGCACGACAGTATTGATGATGTTCTTTGGAAAAATATTATGAATTCTATTGTTGATCCATTGGTACATGTTTTTAATTTGTCTCTGTGTAACGGAGTTGTCCCTGAGGATATGAAAATTTCCAAAATAATTTCCATTTATAAAAAATGGGGATTGGGAAGATGTTTGTAATTATCGACCTATATCTTTGTTGACTTCTATTTCGAAATTACTTGAAAAAGTTGTCCATTTTAGATTATTAAAGTTCTTGGATATTCATAAAATAATTTCTGATTACCAGTTTGGTTTCCGGCAAAACCATAACACATCCCACTAACCGGGGGGCCAAAAGCTAAAAACAGAGGTCGAGTTGCACTCTCTCTACAAACTAAGTAGACCATGCTTATTTTCAAGTTTTTATTGTAACAAACAACATTCCACTGGTCTACCTCAAAAAATTTGTTGCGAAAGCCTCCAAATCCAAGATGGCGTCCAAGATGGCCGCCATATTTACTGAATTTGTTATTTGAAAGATAGAATTTGATTGAAACTTCAGACTTCAACAAATTTGATGTCATATGAAAGAGAATAAAATTTTCTACAAGTTGATACCATTTTTGTGGGTTATTGTGATAATTGGATTGAGATTTTAAGGAAAAAACACTCATTTTTTGATATTTTTCTGAAAAAAGGAAAATCATGAAAATGCTTGATTCAGCATAAATCACAGAAAAACTGGAGGATTATCTTGAAACGTTTCAAGAATTTTGTTTGACATATAATTAATATTTGGAGAAAAATAGGGGTCAGTACCATTTTCGGTTCAGGAGTTATAATGTCTCAAACTTGAAAACTCACTATGTAAAAAGGCCACTTTAGTTGTGACAAGACCTTGTTGGTCGTAAAAAAAGCCTGCGCGCGCCAATACTACTACATGCACCACTGGCACTGGCGCTTGTAGCAGTGCCAGTGGTGCGTGTAGTAGTCTTGGCAAACGCAGACTTTTTCTTTGACAAACAAGGGTTTGTGCCTGCAAACTAAATTTTCATGCCAAGTGGTAACTCAGGTGACGCTGATTGCAATTATTTCAAAGTAGATTGTTCTGAAGCAGACGAGATGAAGCAAAAAATATCTTTCAAATAGAGGTAGAAGCTTGAAACACTAACCTTGCTACAGAAAGTTTAAAACAAAATTTGGATCAATCACTCAAAAAATTCAAAATTGCAGGCCATCGAAGCTGACATAGTGTATTGCGCCAAAGTAAATGTATCATTTCGATTTTGATACAATTTTGTCTGTATCGCTGTCTATTTATATGGTTTTTATATATTCTGAATATTTTAATGGTATTTCAAACCATCTTAGGTTTTTATGGAGACATTTTTCAGAATGCACCATGAATATTTCTCTAAAAAGTAAAAAAGAAATAAAATTAAAAATGTTTATGAAAACCATGCAGAAATTAACATGTTTCCCATAATATAATCAATATTTGGAGAAAATCAGGGGTCAGTTTTGTATTTGGTTCAGGAGTTATAATGTCTAAAACTTGAAATCGAACCACCGAACCACCGTTAGTGTCGAGCTCTGCCTTAGGGATCACTCGTCACTCTTCGAGTGATCCCCGAGGTCACTCTAAAATGAATGAAAATGAACATTTTCACTCTCGAGTGATCCTGATATCTATATTATGGGAAAGTATCTACCAATGGCATAAGTTCAGATCAATTGTGACACTATAACCCACATGAAATCAGCCTAAAAACAATGTAAGAAAAATCTGATAACAGTAAAATACAGTTTCAGCATGCTTATTTGTAAATGTGAATATACAGCACGACTAATCAATTTGGACAATTTTATTCGAACAATATACTGAAAAAAGTAATTTCGCACAACACATTTAAGAGCAAAGTTGAGAAATTGCCGCCATGTCAGATTTTTTTTTTTTTTTTGGGGGGGGGGGGGGGGTTCGGATCAGAAGGGCTTTCAAGGACATCTGCGCATCAGACATTATTACACATATTATACCATCATCATTCACGTTTCTACAACAGAAGAGTAACATACAAGTAAAAAAGCATATCTTTGATACAGAAGCATTTCTTTTTTATCAAAGATTGGGCCTTACCCAAACACTGGAATGAGCTCCACCCCCCCCCCCCCCCAAAAGAAAGACCCTCAATATGGTTTACACTAGTACAATATCGTTCGGATGTATAGAAACATGTAATAGACAGCAATATAAGAAGATTGAACAAAATATATCAAATTATAAGTTATAAGTTGAGATTTAACTTTCACGCAACACACTAAAGGTATTGTTTACCACTGGGAGAGATATCACATTCGATTTATATGTGCAGGTTAGTTGTATCACAAAACATTCTACCATGCAAAAAAAATTATAATAAAGCCTAAAACATACGGAGATAACACCATTTCTTTTCAAGAAACCATAACCTAAACCATGATAACTGTTAACAATTTAGTATATAAAAAGACATTCTTATCAGATCGATTTAGTATATCTAACAATATTTAGCATTAATTATACTGATTTAAGTTTGTACATTAGTTGTTCTATCCCTAACTCACAGTTTAGAACTACTTTGAGGAATTAACTAAAGTTGGGTTTTTGTTTTACGTGCACTAATGGTAAATAATGCCTGAACGACAACCTCGATTAATTACCGCCATCTTGAATTTTGTGTGGATACTATTTTTATCGCTAAATATTACACATTGGCAAAATTTGTGCCAAATTCCAAGCTCCTATCTCTTTTTGGAAAATACTTTCTGTTCAATCTTATCTGCCTCAAAACAATCTACTATGATGAAATGCTACAGTAATAGCGATCAGCGTCACCTACCACTTGGCATGAAAAGTTAGTTTGCAGGTACTTGCAAGTCACTAGACGATAACAATATTACATGTGACCATGTAAACACATTGTATGCAAAATTCATAATGCATAAATATAATTTTTTTCAAGTTTTAGATGTGAACTTGTCAACAGTGTATGATATTGCCTATAATTCCAGAAATATGAATTATGTCTCAATCTCAGTAAATCTCAATCTCAATCGCAGGTTTCAAAACAATTCTTCAGTTCTTCTTTGATAAATATTAAATCATGCATTTTTACATTTCTTCCTTTTTTTCAAAACAATATAAAAATATGTATCCCCCCCAAAAAAAGAGAAGCAAACAACACCCCCCCCCCCAATTTATCACAATACACAGCTAAAGTGGTATCAACTTTTAGGAAGTTTTGCTCTCCTAATTCATAATCAATGACATCAAATTTGTTGCAATCCAATGTCTCTATCAAATTTTATGTTTGAAATGTTAAATTCAATAAAAACGGCGGCCCTATTGGACCGCATCTGTACTTTGGAGGTTTTTGCAACAAATCTACTAAGGTGTACTTACGGAACATTGCTTAGTATACTTAATATTATGTATGGTCTTGTTTATAGAGAGAGTGGAACTCAAGAAGTAAGCACGATCCTGGATTTGACCCTCCGTGACGTCTTTGGGAACAGATGCGTGCAAATATTATATTATGTAAAATTGGATTTCAAGTTTTAGACATTATAACTCCTGAACCAAATACAAAACTGACCCTTAATTTTCTCCAAATATTGATTATATGGGAAAGATATTAATTTCTGCATGGTTTTCAGAAACATTTTAAATTTTATTTTATTTTTACTTTTTAGAGAAATATTCATGGTGCATTCTGAAAAATGTCTCCATAAAAACCTAAGATGGTTTGAAATACCATTAAAATATTCAGAATATATAAAAACCATATAAATAGACAGCGATACAGACAAAATTGTATCAAAATCGAAATGATACATTTACTTTGGCGCAATACACTATGTCAGCTTCGATGGCCTGCAATTTTGAATTTTTTGAGTGATTGATCCAAATTTTGTTTTAAACTTTCTGTAGCAAGGTTAGTGTTTCAAGCTTCTACCTCTATTTGAAAGATATTTTTTGCTTCATCTCGTCTGCTTCAGAACAATCTACTTTGAAATAATTGCAATCAGCGTCACCTGAGTTACCACTTGGCATGAAAATTTAGTTTGCAGGCACAAACCCTTGTTTGTCAAAGAAAAAGTCTGCGTTTGCCAAGACTACTACACGCACCACTGGCACTGCTACAAGCGCCAGTGCCAGTGGTGCGTGTAGTAGTCTTGGCGCGCGCAGGCTTTTTTTACGACCAACAAGGTCTTGTCACAACTAAAGTGGCCTTTTTACATAGTGAGTTTTCAAGTTTGAGACATTATAACTCCTGAACCGAAAATGGTACTGACCCCTATTTTTCTCCAAATATTAATTATATGTCAAACAAAATTCTTGAAACGTTTCAAGATAATCCTCCAGTTTTTCTGTGATTTATGCTGAATCAAGCATTTTCATGATTTTCCTTTTTTCAGAAAAATATCAAAAAATGAGTGTTTTTTCCTTAAAATCTCAATCCAATTATCACAATAACCCACAAAAATGGTATCAACTTGTAGAAAATTTTATTCTCTTTCATATGACATCAAATTTGTTGAAGTCTGAAGTTTCAATCAAATTCTATCTTTCAAATAACAAATTCAGTAAATATGGCGGCCATCTTGGACGCCATCTTGGATTTGGAGGCTTTCGCAACAAATTTTTTTGAGGTAGACCAGTGGAATGTTGTTTGTTACAATAAAAACTTGAAAATAAGCATGGTCTACTTAGTTTGTAGAGAGAGTGCAACTCACTCGTTAAGTAAGCGACTTTTTGGGGTTTGGCCCTCCGGTTACACGCAATACTTACCTTTCTAGATAAAGTTTCAAAAGCTATTGATCAATTTCATCTTACAATTGGCGTTTTCCTGGACTACTCCAAGGCCTTTGATACCACTGACCACAATATACTTCTTCACTATACGGAATCAGAGGAAAGGCCTTGGAGTGGTTCAGGAATTATCTTTCTAACCGAAAGCAATTTGTTAATATTAATGGACATGCATCTGTTATGCAAATTGTCACTTGTGGAGTGCCTTAAGGAAGTTTGCTTGGACCTCTTTTATCTATCCTTTATATTGATGACATGCCAAATTCGTCAAGTATTCTTTCCTTTCTGTTATTTGCTGATGACTCTTATGTATTTTTATCACATTCTGATCCTAATATGTTAATTGATGTTTTGAATATTGAATTGGATAAATTACTTCAATGGATAAGAGCAAATGAACTGTCGATAAATATTCAAAAAAAAAAAAAAACCTGAATGCATGATTTTTAGTAATTCTTTGGGAAATGTACCAAGGAATGTCTATTTGAATGACACAGTTATTGAAGAAGTCTCTTCAATCAATTTTTTAGGTTTGATTCTTGACCGTATAACTCACTTGGAATTTACATATCGATTCCATAATTTCAAGAAATATAGGTGTTATAAATAAAGTTGCATTTTGTTTACCAAAGAACGTTCTTTTAATGTTATATTCATCTCTGATTTTACCTTATTTGAATTATGGTATATTCGCCTGGGGTAACACATATTCTTCGCATTTGGAAAGACTACCTTTGTTACAGAAAAAAGCTCTTCGTATTATTTGCAATGAATCGTGGAGAAGTCACACTGATGTGTTATTCCATTACTGAAAACAAAATCTTAAAGGTAAAGGATTTGTATTTTTTTACATCTAGGACAATATTCATGTACAAACTTACCAATAATTATCTCCCATTTGTGTTTGAGTCCATGTTTACTAAAAATAGATCTGTTCATCTTTATCCTACCCGGCAATCCAACTCATTTCATTTGCCATTAACTAGGACTATGTTTGCTAAATCTATATTTTCTTTTACAGGCCCCAAATTTTGGAATTCTCTCGATAATAGTATGAAACAAGTTCTAAGTTTAAACACATTCACATTCAAACTGAAGAAGTTGTTCATAAATTCCTATATAGCGGAATTAGTTACATTTTAGTTAGCCTTAATTTTGAGCTTTCTTTTTATTCGTCATACTCATTCTTTTTTTTTTTTTTGATCTATTCCTTTCCTACATTTACCTCGGTGATCCATCGCATCTTGTGCCTCGCGTGTGCCGGTATAGACCCTTCATCTCTTCTCCCTTCTTGCATTTTTCCTGTCCTCATGTCTCTGTTTCTTCTTTCAAAATAATTTCCTCTTTTTCATTCTTTTGTATAGGTCTGTATGTGTTGTGCAACTTTTATAGTATATCTATAGCAACTTGCTTCCTTGATGTTATTTAGTCTTTTTGTCCACGAGGAGACTGCAAAATACAAGCTTAGCTTTTTAGCATGTCTCCTCCATTTCCTGCAACTTTAGTTTTGATTCAATTTTCATTTGCTTTTGTGATGCGTAGTATTGTTAACTACACGTATTTTTCTTTGTTACTACATTGTATAGATATTGTGTTATTTTGTGTACGAAAATGTTTTGCATTGTTGGATATGAAATAAACGAATTGAAAAATGTTCTACATCTCTAGCCTTAATTGATTTAACGAATAAGATTGTTGATGCCTCTGAACATGATATGTACACTTAGGGAGTATTCATTGACTTATCAAAGGCTTTTGATACTCTTAACCACGATATTTTGCTTTCTAAGTTACACCATTATGGTTTTCGAGGTACTGCCCATAGTTGGTTTTCTAAATACTTAAAAGATCGTTATCAATGTACTAAATATAATTCCGCTGTCTCACAGCTCAGTTAAGTTCAATGAGGTGTTCCTCAGGCTTCACTACTTGGCCCCTTCTTGATATAAACACTGTTTCTGATAAGCTTTCTTTTATATTATACGCTGACGATACAAATATTTTTTCATGTGGCAAAAACTTGGATATCCTGTGTAATGAAGTCAATAGTGAACTTAAAAATGTATGTGTCTGGTTTCAAGTTAATAGGTTATCCTTGAATAGCAAAAAATGGAATTATATTCTTTTTAATAATAGGAAAAAAGATGGTGGTAGAAATGTTAATATTTACTTAAACAATGATGAAATCCCTAAAGTTGATAAAACAAAGTTTTTAGGTGTATTCATTGATTCCAAGTTATCCTGGAAATTTCATATTGCAGAAGTTGAGCGAAAAGTGTCTAAAAATATTGGTATCATTCGTAAATTTGCATACTATTTGCCTGTAAACATACAACGTATGCTCTATTGCACACTCATTTTACCTTACCTGTCGTATTGCACAATTGTTTGGGGAAATACATTGGAATCAAATTTGAAAAGATTACAGGTTTATTAAAATCATATTATTAAATATTTATGTAATGTATACGAAATATAGGTCCTGGTGGTGTTCGAACAGATACATTGTTTAACGAGTTAAAGCTGCTGCGTTTAAAAGATATCAATACATTGAAATCTTCTCCCTGATCACCTATGTCACTTAGTTGAAGAAAACTCAGAATACCATAAGTATGAAACTAAATCATCTTCACTAATTCACATTCCAAAACATAAAAAAGTCTCATTCAAACACACGGTGCGCTTTTCTGGTCCCAAGGTCTGGAATAATCTCCCAGCCCATTTTGAATCTGCACCTTCTTTGAGTCTATGTAAATGCCATTATAAATCGTCTTTCTTTTTGAAATAATAGACCTTTTTGCTGACAATTTTTATGGTCAAGTTTGTGGATGTTTCTTCTCTCGGGGCCTGGTGACGAGTTATTTTAGTAATTTTTACAGTATAAACTAGCGGCATTTCAATACTTGGAATCCACTTTGCAGACACTAGTTGTTGCTGTGTCGGGCAGGCCTCGTGCGAGCTTTCAGGTTGCCAGGAACAACCTTTGTTAAAATGGCATGCATAAAATTTGAATATATCGGTAAGGGGGTTTATTCATGATCCACTTAGAAACAGTGCATTTCACTCATTGTCTTGCTTACATCTGTGCAGAGGTTTCACATTGCTAGCACTTATAAATATGTAACGTTTAACTTTGATATATGCAACTTTTGCTAGGCTGTAGATTGTCACATATTTTCATACTTACTGTTTCCCTTCTGTTAGACTGCAATACTTCTCTTTGAGGAACATCTCATCTTAATATTGCCATGGGAACTATTATGTTTTTGTTGTTTCTTGTGTCGTGATGTAATGTATTTTTGTTAGGCAGCTCACCACAAGCTCTGCTTTTTTGAGGTTCTGCCTTCCTTGTACAATCTTATGTATATATTATACAACATATGAAAAAGATGGAAAATAAATGTTTTATAAACTTGAACTTGAACTTGAATAATGTCAGACAGTTGGTATGCCCCCCCCCCCCCCCATCCCGGTTCATGTTTTCCTTCAAGAATAAATTAAAATCATTTTATTGAAATTTTACAACATCCAACAGAGTTAGTTTCCCTTTATCAACTCAGTCAAGTCATCATTCTTTTTTACATATGTCCTCCTAAGTATGTCCCTGTCTGTGTTCTAAATATAACGATGTGTTTTTCTCTTTCTCCTGCATTCTTACCAACATAACTACGTATAAAAATGTTTTGCATTACATTCAATCCAGCTTGTATTTTATCACTTATTTTACATTATGAAATCTAGATTGCTTGCGTCCACGATGGCACATGCTGTAGTTCCCTCTTTTTTCTCCCTTTTTTCCTCTCTTTTTTCCTCTTTTTTTTTCTTTCCTTTTCTCTCTTTCTCCTCTTCCCAATCATTTTGATGTCAGTTGACATCAGTTCGTTTATTGTGTTTTATATTGATGTTTTGTGTATTTTCTGAGGGTCCCATATCGTACAAGCTTTGCTTCTTAGTGGGACCCTCCACTTCCATCCTCATCCTTAGTTGACTTGCATTATACGCTTTATGTATTTAACAAAGATGTAATCGCATCTACTTTTCATTTTCATAATTTTCTTATGTACCTTTTCAAATTTTGTTCTGTATCACAAATATCCCGTGTATATGCAAATGTACATAATTTCTTTGTTCATTTTGATGGAGGTGAAAATAAAGTTGAAAGTTGAAAGTTGAAAAGTTGAAAGATGTTGTGGGGGGTTCTCTTTAAATCCAGATAGCCTCGCTGATACGTCTGCTCTCGCTACGATGGCGCTATCACTCAGATGTCACACCTGGGTGATTGCTGATTGGCGCCAAATCATCAGTTGCCGATTAGCCATCGTTTGAGAAAGATGACAGCCCGTCGTCGAAACTGTCACAGATAAATATAACTTTTGGATGTGTCTAGAGAACTCTTTATCTAAATATATGTTAAACCATCCTTATGAATTTATTTCGCAATTCTCTCACATTGTTTATATAAGGCCTACCACCTGTGATGCTGATACATTGGGCTCCATTACAGATGAAGATTGAGTCATCTGACATTTCTTTTTCGATTTTGTTAATAGATATACACAAGTATTACTTTGTTTGTTTGCTTTTAGAATAAGCCCACTAACATTCTGTCGAAGAAAGCATAAGGATTGGAATATCAACTTGAAAAAAGATGAAGAAGAATATGTGCTTAAACAAAAAAGAGGGACTTGTAGTACACAAAATATGAAATACAAAATACAAATACAAGACTTTGTAAACTCAGGGAGGTGGGTCCACCTCCCTGGTAAACTTAAGGAACAAAGTAGATTATAGGGGAATTGATTGAGATCCTTATTCCGAAGGTTCGTTAATCCGAAAATGACATTTTAATAAGCGTCGTTATTCCGAATGCTCAATAATATTCCGAACATGGGAAAAAGTTCGTCATTCTGAAGGTTCGTTAATCCGAAAAAGAAATAAGGTTCGTAATTCCGATCGACGGTACGCACCTTCTCCTCATATTTGGATTAATGAACCTTCGGAATAAAAAAAATCTTCGGAATAACGAAAAAAAACCCGGAAAAAAAAAACCCGAAAAAAACCCCGAAAAAACAACAACAACAACAACAACAACAACAACAAAAACAACAAAAAACAACAAAAAAAAACAACAACAACAAACAAACAAAAAACCGAACCCTTTTTCATTTACGGATTAAGGAACATCTATGTAGGTGTATGGTTCGATTGGTAGGCCCTACATTTCAGTGTGTTTCAAAATAACAAACCTTAGGAATAACGAACCTTATTTCATTTCCGGATGAACGATCTTTCAGAAACGCTTTCGAATATCCAAAACAGATGCTTCGGAATAACGAACATCAATCGGGGAATCATGTGACAGGGATGATTATACGATCAGCCACAAGCAGATGAGACACTAATACCCCCACACGACTTGGGCACCGCTTCATGAACGTTGTCAGTCTTTGACAATTTCAGTGGAATATATCCTTGGTTTTGTTACTGACTGTGCCTAAGCCCTTCTTCATGGACATTTACTGTGACTGAATAATGTACGGGTGCTGGCGCATATGGCATGGCGCACAGTCGCCGTTGATCGAAAACCGATGCATCGATATCGATGGATCGAACGAACGCGCACGTGTACCGTGGCACCACAAAAACATAACAGCTCATCTGACTCTTTACACCCAGCACACACATTACACACATTTCCTGTGGCTGTGAAGACAGAATGGCGAGTGAGGGAAACGTCGTGCTGAGCTATCATAATTGCCTTTTACGGAGGAGTGACCAGATTTTACTACAGGGATGTGGCTGGTTAAACGATCAGCTGATTGCATTTTCATTTGAGTATGAACTTTCGAGATACATTCACTTGTAATTTATGTCAATTGGTCCCCTTTGTTGGCGACTCTACTAGTGTAGTCCCAGTCGTTGATAATGAGGTAGGAAGAGATAGAGACTCGTACGAAATGGCTGTGCTGTAGCCCGATCAGACGCCGTGCGACAGGGCTGTGTATAGTTAGCTGTGCTGGAACTAAAATTATAAGCTTATTTTCATAATGCTATTGTCTAGACAATACAGACAAATGAAACCACTTCTGTTCAAGTTTACACCTCAAGAGTGTGTGTAAATTCTGTTGAGATATTCAGTACTGACCGAGCCTGGCTGGGTCAGTCAATCAATGTTTCTCACATCTAAATTCTCAAGGAAGACATTTGGAATTTATGGTTTCTGAAGATAGAAAGTCCACAGTAAAATTAATGCATAGATGAATGTACAAATGCGTGGGGAAGTATACTATAGTCTCTCTCGGGAAGGTGATTTAAATACGCATCTCCGAGGGTCCATTTGAATGATCTCAATACTGACACTGACGCACTTGTGTTACGATGTTACAAAAAAAAAACAAACAAAAAAAAAACAAAAACAAAACCTGCAGCGAGTTTGTGGTCAATTTACAAATTTTTATGCAAATTCTGTGACTGAACTGAATGCAGATTTTTATTTTTGTACACAACTCATCTTCATCCATGAGAATTACAAGATGCAGAACAGAGTACCACATCTCACTATTATGAAAATTCTACGTTTATACTTTTGATTACAGTGTGTGACATTTCTCATTGTTTTCATTATTTTCTATTTCTGGTGTACAGCAAATGTACTGTGGTCAGAAGTGCATACTTTGGTTTTGTTTTGGTTTTTTCACTCTGTGTGAATGGAGGGAATTCATTCCTTGTCTGAGAAGGTGTGTGGACCCAGAATTGTTAACATGATATCCTCCAAGCCAAGGAAATGGGCTGATGCTATAGAACTATCAGTAGAGTTGTTGACTAATGCAAGCCACCCAAAATTCAATCAACCATATTAACCCTGTCCAAAATTCGACACAGCCTGCTACATGTAGAAACCTATATGCTTTTGAACTTGGTAAAATTTTGGCACGAGAGGTCGAACCTTTGTGTGGGCTATTTACTTTTATTGAACAGTTTATTCTCAAGGAAGATTTTGTATAAACAATGCAACTTACTGGGTACAGTAGAAATCACAGAGAACCAAATAGACTTTTGGTGTTCAAGCAGTTCAGCATTTTGAAGAACATGATATGCACCATAGTAAGTTATTTCTACTGTTTCCTGCCCTCTTGTTCAGAAAATGTGTAATGCCATATAAAGCAGTATCATATTGAAGTAGGAGCGCTAATGTACAAGTGTACAGTAGACTTCCCTTGATATTCCTTGTTAAGTGTTGATACCAGGACTCACATTTTATTTTTTTGATATTCTTTGTTCCACAGGTACTGTGAATATGATTTATTCAAAGACTCTGCATCCTGTGTGGCATTTATTAGTCCTGATATAACCCAATTTATCAAGCTGTCGACAACAGGTAAACTGACCAAATTTCCTTTAATACAAGTGTAGTTTCAAAAGTATCTAGTTCGCTTGTTTGTTTGTGTGAATTTTCTCTCACTGAAGTACCAGTGTGTTCTCTTACAACACAACAGATTCAAAAAGAAAGCCCAAAAATATGGTTTGAGGTGACCCAAGGTCAAGGACATTACAGAAAATACTATACTTAATTGCATTTTGTGCTGGTTGTGTATGTGCACATCAGCTGATGTGTTTGCTGTGATGTATGTCCATTGTGTATTTTTAATTAGTCTTCTCAAGTACTAGATTTGCTAGAAATTATCATAGATCTGGACCATATAGGTGATGATTGAATTTGTAAGTTCAAGGTCTGATGCTCTGTCCTGTAAACCTAGAGGACAGAACTCTATGTAATCCTTGTCAGGAGCCATAAATCCATTCCTCAGAATTATATAAAATGATCATACCCCATTTTGATCCTTTGATTCCCTTGTCAAGGTTCCCTTTGATTGGATAGAAACAAAAGAAGATCCAGTCAGCCGAGTTCATAGACTTCGTCAGTATGCAGTGGCATGCAAAAGATAGTTTCAGTAATGTATTACATTTTATGAATCTTTCTTTTCCTACAGGCTAGTATCAAAGCATTTCATTCACCTGCTCCCTCCTATTTAGACCCCATTTACAGTGAGTGAAAAGGCCAGGCTCGGCCGTGGCCGAGCCCGGCCTTTATTTCACTGTAAAAGGCCAAATGCAGGGCCAAAATCGGCCTTGTATTTGGCCAAGCTCTCAAGGTAGTCCAGCCCAGCCTTTTCTCACTGTAAACGCAAACTGGGCCAAATGCGGTAACAAATTTAGTCTGGCTTCCAGACCCTCTGCCCGTACTATTTCGCTAGTCAGGATATCAACCCCCTCAACGTCGAAAACTAGGATAGTTTAAGGTGGTTTTGTCCTGCAAAGGATTTTTCCTTCGGCAGAGGCCTTTGCCGAATGGCGACTTCGTTGCCATGAAATCCAGTTGGCAAAGGGTCTGGAAGCCAGACTAAACCAAATTGTGTTTTTTTTTACAAGCAGAGCGCCACCACGACAAAATATTGAAAGGTTTGAATTAAAAGCCCGGGCCGAGCCCGGCGCCGTAAACAGACAAAATTACGGGGCTCGGCCGTGGCTCGGCCCAGCCCTGCACTGTAAATGGGGTCTAAGTTCCACAGTCAGGAATTCACTCAGTTGTTGCTAGGTAGGGCAACCTCCAGGCGAGCTTTGTGGTTGTTAAGGGCAACTTTTGTGAACAAACCATGCATAAACTTTGAAAACATTACAGAACTGGTCTATTGCATTTCACTTCTAGCACCTCAACTGTGTACTTCGCCTCATATAAAGAACTGATATATTGTTGTCAAAACCATCTTAAATTGACAACATCTGTGTTACCAGTGGTGGAAATAAATGTACTTCATTTTGATTTTTGGTTGTATTTAAAGATGCTGAAGTTGGAATGTTCCTTGAAGCTCTTGACCTACCCAACAAGCAACTCATCTTTCTCGCCATCAATGACAATGATTCATCGGCCAGCACAGGAGGTTCCCATTGGTAGGAACATCAAAGTTATCCCGTCTGTATTTTTGTTACGCGTTCATGAAATTTTGCTCTTTTTTTTTTTACGTATGGGAAATTAGCTAAACATACTGTTATGAGAATATTATTAAAAAGATAGGATTGGGTGTTCATCTACACTGTGTAGTTCAGAATTCAGAGTTAATGGTTGCCGTGAAGCATGTGGCAGGCATTGGCATCTTCAGCAGCCTGCTTAGCGGAGAAAATGAAAAACTTGTGTTTTTACACTAGGTACATGGACACATCAGGGAGGTGCTAGAGAAGGAGAGACAACTACTGCTCTCCTTTGAAGTCATGCGCGGCACCGCCGAGAAGTTATGCATTCAACTACAGGTGTTACCCATGTGCTTTGACAAAAGAGAGCATCAATAATCGGGACTAGCGCTCTCACATCTAGAAATACTTGCCCCTACTGCAATTCGCTCTCTCTCTCTTTCAATGTGATGGCAACAATTAATTTTGTGTACCTTGAATTGGAGCAGCGAATCAAAAAATGCAGTGTAAAACTGACAATTTTAACAGCAAATAGTTTAAAAGGAAGCTGGAACACGCTTTAGCAGCGTACTTTATTTGAAAGATCAAAATATACCAGATTAAAAGATAGAAAACTAACATGCGGAAATGTGCGCATTATAGAAAAATATTAGGTTTTTAAGAGGGCCCAATTTTCATTTCATTTCGATTTGAGAATTACGAAGAAACTAGAAATACATGTTTATTATATTGAATTCTTTCCTAAACTATTCTAAATCAATTCGAATATTTCATTTAGAATTTTACAGTGAAATAAAGCTTGTAATGAACGAAAGGTGAAATGCGCTCTTCGCCTTCGAACTATGTCTTGCCACGAGAGCGGTGCCGAGCATGACTTAAAAGTGTAGTGGAATGCTAGACATCCCATTGTAACGCCTTGAACCCAAACATGTGTTTGCATGAATTACAAAGAGTTGCCACTCCATCTCTGTAACACCTCCCTGGACACATCATGGAGAAATCAAATGATATATGTGGTACACACTCTGAGAGAGGAGTAGATTCATCTGCATGCATACTTGTACTGTATGCATTCATACATTATGTAGTCCATGGGCCAAGACCCGAAAAATGGGTTGTTGGTACCATCTGAGGTGGCACAACCTTTTTGGTGTCAGTTTGTTTGTCGGGCATAGATATGCTTATCAAGCTATGATAGCATTTCCAAATGAGTAGCTTAGTCATAATAAATGAATTTTTAACCAATTTGGTCTCGTTTTTATATCCCTATACTTCTGAATCGAAACTAAACCGCTATACAAAGAAGAGCACTGCCTTCTGTATGTCCACAGGTGTTCTGTTGTAAACGCGGTGTGCTTAGTCTTTAGTCAAGGCAGCGAAGGGAATATCCAAAGGGTTATGACGTCCACAGCTGTCACGCGGTGCGCTTAGTCTTTATCTAGACCAATGTACCGTTATCATATCTAAAGTTCCTCATAAAAGGGATTATCTATACTGTTTTTATACTACCCTATCAACAAATACATCAGTTTTAAACAAAAATCACTCTGTTCATTGACAATATCATTCATTATAATGTGTCGTAGTGTATCGGTACATTGTTTTTGCATTATCTTATATTGTTGGAGGGAAATAAAGCGACATTGGCGTGGTATCAGCGTTTTCACCGTAGCGTTTTCGTCGGAAAATGATAAATAATTGAAAGATACGGTAAAATTAACGAGGAATTGCTTTTGTTGTTGTTGTTGTTTTTAGATAAAAGGATATACACTGTATCATACGCTTTGGATATTCCCTTCGCCGTCTAGAATAAAGACTGAGCGCTGTGGACATCATAACCTTTGGATATTCCTTTCGCTGCCTTGAATAAAGACTAAGCGCACCGCGTTTACAACAGAACACCTGTGAACATACCACAGAGCTGCATTTTACAGCTCTATGGAACATACAGAAGACAGTGCTCTTCTTTGTATAGCGGTTAGTTTCGATTCAGAAGTATAGGGATATAACAACGAGACCAAATTGGTTAAAAATTCATTTACTATGACTAAGCTACTCATTTGGAAATGCTATCATAGCTTGATAAGCATATCTATGCCCGACAAACCAAATGACACCAAAAAGGTTTTGCCACCTCAGATGGTACCAATATCTGGCCTGGCCCATGGACTAATGTAAGTTATAGTAATAGCAAGGAGGTTCAATACCCGGAGTTCCACCTGGATTGAATTATTCAAACAGCTGTCGGTTTTCTATGAATGCATAGAAGAATTCCACAGTTGCATTTGTGCCTTTGATATTAGGGGTTGAAGCCACCATGAATTATATTTGCTTCAAACATGTAAGTATTCATTTGCAGACCTATTGGGTTTTGGTACTGTTATTTATGTTAATGTCTGTTTCAACTGTCACTGGGAAAGCATCTGTGTGCCTATCAATAGTTGATTTATGCACTGACATAGCAATACACCTGACTCATTGCATAACCCAGTGAATCATCTTTTCTTTATGTGGAAGCTGCCCAGGTATGGCTCTCATAAGTTACAGTGTTTTAAAAGCGAATAGGTCTACATTGTATATGAGTGCTACAATGTATAAGGTGTGTCTATTTCCATGTCATGTCCTACTGCTCTTGAATCTGCAGGAGTTTACTCGTCTTTTGGAGAAGTGATTATTCATTCAGACATTACGACTCCTGTGGGTCATACAATGAACGTGCTGCAAGGGATGTAGCCAGGAAATTGCAGCCACATATTGGACCGACTGGAAAGAAAGCAAGCTTCATTCATGAGCAGTCACCACAGCAGCAGAATGGTTTGTAGCATGCAGGAATCTGCTTTAGTACTAATAACAAAGCATTGTGAAGATCAGAAAATATAGAGCCTTTGCCCTTATTTACGGAGAGTAACATTAAAAAAAAAACAGCAACAGACAAACCTCAATAACTGTACTCTCCGCAAGAAACAGATTCCCTTTGTTCGTGTATTACATGTATATGCCTCTTTCTAGCAGCTAATTTTTATGAATTAAGATCAAGAAAGAATGAAAGAGAGGTGAGGCATTAGGTATTTGTTCCCGCGTTATCATGTCCTTGCCATAAACTGGCTTTAGGTCAGTGGTAGTGATGCTGTCCAGTAATAGTGGGGCAGATATGTGAAAAAGATGCTCACATCCGGCGGAAAGTATGAAATTTTGCATATAGGGGTATTTTGAGGCACTGATTTCAAAAATTGCCGGATCCAAGAGATCTGATCATGGGGTCGGCCGCCATTTTGAATTCAAATATGGCCGCCGTCAAAGATCCCTATCTTCAGTTCTGAATGACATTAGCCATTGGAATTTGATATATAAAAGCATGAAGATATGATGACTTCAATAACAGACTTATTTGATATGTCTGACAAGCTGCACGGCAGCCATTTTGAATTTAATACATATTTGCTATGTTGGAGTGTTGAAAATCTCTATATCGGGTTTGTAAATTAGGCTACCTGATTGAGCGCGCGTTTGTAACTGATAGAGTGCGCGCTGATGTACTTACATTGTGACGTCAGTGAAAGGTGCATCATGCTTCCTTTTTGCTGCACTTTTTGACATGCCCGTGAATGTTAGTCGTGATGTTTGTCTTCGTAGCCTTGACCTTGACCTTGACCTTGATGTAGTAATCCCTTGAAGCAGCTTGTACATGAAGCTATACTGGGATGAACTCGAACTGTGTGTCATGAGGGGGTGTCATTCAGTGTATGTACAGATGTCTCACTATCATACAATAAAATGTGAGTATAGGTGCTCAGTGCGAGTAAAAACAGCGTCGATCCTCTTACACAGTGGCTGATCCAGCAGGAGGCTGCATTGCCCTGAGGATGGGCAAAGCAGCTCCTTGGAATAATGTTGGGTTGGCGGTGCTTACTATGGGTCCCGGCAGGCGATTCCATAGTCTTATGGCTCTTGGGTAGAATGAATACTTGTGGGAGTCAATGGTGGATCTAGGGATTGTGTATTTGAGTTGGTGATCTTGTCTTCCAATGTAGTTAGCTGGGGTGATATCGGGTGGGAGGGGCATGGCAACCAGGTGATGTTGGATTTTGTGAAAAAGTGTGCATTGTGCAAGAAGGCGGCGAGAGTGAAGGCTGATATCCCATCCGAGTGCTGTTACTAGGGCTGTGGAAGATGATGTTGGGCTGTAATCACATAGGACAAAACGGGCTGCAGACTTTTGTACTTGCTCGAGTGAGTTGATATTAATAAAAGTGAAAGGATTCCACACTGCAGAGGCGTATTCTAGTTGTGGACGGACCAGTGCAGTGTAGGCTCTGGCCTTTACTTCTTTAGTACATGGAGACAGGGTTCTGCGGATGAGTCCCAGGGTTTGGCTTGCCTTGTGCCTGATAGTCTGGCAGTGCTTGTTCCACCGAAGGTCAGCCGTAACCGTCACACCTAGGTACTTGTACTCGTTGACTCTGGGAATTACTTGATTGGAAAGGAGGTACTGATAAATACTGGGAGTGCGTTTGCGGGTTATTGAGAGGATGCCGCATTTCTTCACGTTGAAGTTCATGAGCCAGTTTTGGGACCAGGCCGATAGTAGTTGAAGGTCTTGCTGTAGTAAGTGAAAGTCATCGTCAGTCACAATCTCACGGTAGACAACACAGTCGTCCGCAAACAACCGGATGGAGGATTGGATATCATCTTGTATGTCATTTATGTACAAAAGGAAGAGAGTCGGGCCAATCACAGATCCCTGGGGGACTCCTGATGGTACAGCTCTCCATGAGGATTGTGTACCATCAATTACCACGGCTTGCTTCCTTTCACTGAGAAAGGACATGACCCAGTTGAGAGAGTCTCCTGAAATTCCATAGTACTGGAGTTTCGTACGCAGGCGTTGGTGTGGCATATGATCGAATGCCTTCTGGAAGTCCAAGAAGACTACATCAATCTGGCTGCGTTTTTGTAAGGTAGAGGACCAATCATGTACTGCTGACGAGAATTGGGTGGTTGTAGAAAGCCCTTGGCGAAAGCCATGTTGAGCATCAGTGAGGATGTCATTTCTTGCTAGATGCTCATTGGAATTCAAAATAGCAGGCATTGCGTTTGTCAGACACATCACATCAGTTAATATTTTAACTCAGTATGTTAAAATACTTGTTTACACCTAATTTCAGGGTCCCTCACCACTTAGAAATCGAGATAGGGATTTTGATTATTTCGTCGCGGCGGCCATATTGGAATTCAAAATGGCGGCCATTCGATGTTTGTCAGACACTCCGAATCAATCTGTCATCAAATTCAATGTGTCAAAACGCTAATGTGTACCAAATTTTGGTGCCACAGGTCATTCAGAACTGAAGATAGAGATCTTTGAATTTGTTTTGTGATGGCGACCATATTGGAATTCAAAATGGCGGCCGACCCCGTGGTCAAATCTCTTGGATCCGGCAATATTTGAAATCAGCGCCCCAAAATACCCCTATATGCAAAATTTCATACTTTCCGCCGGATGTGAGCATTTCGACCAATTTTTGTTACATATCTGCCCTACTATAAGCAGTAGGTGATTGACGCAGGGCCAAATCCTGGGCTACGTCCTTCTTCTTCACTTGGTGTTCCTAGTACACTGGTACAGATTGAGCGCATCATCTTACTTATGTAAAGTAAACAGAAAAAAAAAACTGTATAGTTATACTCTCTATGCAAGAAACCAATAACCTTTTAAAAGCATAAAGTCTATTTTGATGTGTGACAAATGTGAGCCTTGTTATTAACCAAGTCCCAAGGCAGAATAGCTTTGTGTCGGTAATCTCACTGTATTCCTGTCTCTGCAAAGCCCATAACAACAAGAAAAAGACAGTCGGGAAGAAGTTATCAGGTCATGAGAGAAAGAAGTAAGAAAAGGGGATCCATTTGAATAATAAAATCAAGTCAAATTATAGTATTTATGCTATGTGTGCTGATACAGTGTATGGGTCTTTTCAAAGAATGTATACTGTAAAACGACTAATGTTCGTGTGCATTTTAATTTTTTAAATTTCGCGAGAGCCAGAGAGTGAAATTAAAAATGCATGAGAAGGCTCTTGTCTGCACTATACATTGAATGCCAGAGGCACTTTACGAAAATTTCGTGCCGTGAAAAAGGCCGTCGGCTCCAATTCGCGAAAATTTCATGCCGCTAAAATATCATGTTTTACAGTATTATATTTATATAATATTGACTGGCCCTGAGGGAGGTACCAGAAAATATTGCCCAAACTGAAAGCATATTGCCCGAGTTGAAGACGAGGGCAATATGTTTTCAGTGCGGGCAATATTTATCTGGTACCTCCCGAAAGAAAGGCCAGTCAATATCATAATTATTACCTATCCCCTAGGTAAATTAAGAAAATATGTGAATACGGCTATACACTATGATAAAGATCAAGCCACATTTGACTACCCGTAGACCATCAACATGTTGAATAATTGCAAAATCGTTCATCAATGTATATCATTCAACTCCAACTTCAAAGATACATATGTAGTTGTAACAGGCAAACTTCGAACATCTGAACGCTCTTACACTTTATTTTTACTTCTCTGTTTCAAGTTGGAGAGTTGTAAAACTAATGGTCACTGTGCAATTACTGAGCACAAATGGACTAGTCATTGTTTGACGCCTAGTGCTGCTGTAAGTGGTCGACCTTGTATGAGTTGATTTATCAGCGTTCTTCAGCGGTGCGTGTAACTGACACCCTGGACGTCCTGGAATGTTTTCTTTTTGTGGTCGATCGGAATGTTTAAGCAGGGAGGTGGGGAGAGAGATTCCACTCTTTCTCTTCCCACCTCCCTGTTTTACAGTGCACTCCTATTATAACGGCCACGGTTATAACAAAATTCTGGTTATAACGAAGTAAAAATTTGAGCTGCAATGTCATCCGCTTTATGTATTTCTATTGTTTATTTGTTCAGTTATAACAACATTCCGATCTAACGAAAGAAAACTGCCGGTCCCGAGGATTTCGTTATAACAGGAGTCCACTGTATATGTAAAACCCCCGGATGCTCGTGATATGCTCTAATGTCGCCTGCTGAACTCCCGACCCTGCAAAATACCAACTGCAATTGCCTCGCAAAACTACCTCGTATAGGTAATAATATATGATATTATGGTGCATCCACTTGTGTGCATTCTTGTAAATTGTGCTACATACATAATACAGTCAGTATGACTTTAATAGTGTGCACGTGAATGACTAAGAAGTAAGTTTGTTGTCCTGATGAACTTATGGGCTGAACGAATAGAGTTCCAAAATTGAGTGGCGTGCATACTTAATGAATTTTAATACATGCGTTGGAGGCTGTCACATCACACTAAAGCTTAATAAGTACTCTTAGATATTGCTAACAAGCTCAAGCTTTATATGTTACCTGCATGCATTCATTGAAGATAGATTTTTCCTGTCTCTTTTGGTGACAAATATGGTCTTTGTGATGTATACAATGATAGGCACAAAATGTTAAGTTTGAAATCCCATTACACACACATACTGTACAATACAGAGTGAGTCAGTGTATCTCAGTAAACCCTTGAGAGCCTTCTTCCTCACAAGTCACACCTCTAGAGGTTAGGCTTTCTGTCAATTTCTTCAATTGGTATCCACATTTCCACATATCAATAAGCTTTATCATTAAGACCTTTTGTGTTCAAAATCTGAACCAGTGTTGAAAAAGAAAAATATGTTGTGACTTGTAAGTTTTGTCATGCAAGGTTACAAGTATGAATATGTCTAAAAATCAGCCCGCTTTTATGAGGCTCAATACACAGCAACTGAATCATTTGTGTTAAGAATACCTGTTCTTGTTCATTATTTGGTTCTATTCAGGGTATGACTGTGGACTATTTGTGATCTGCACCACCGAACACCTGTGCAGACAAAGCCTCCAGGGCTGCCAAGTTCCGCTGCTGGAGGCCGTCACTCAGGCCGCTGTGACCAGGAAGAGACAGGACATCCTGAAACTAATAGCTGACTTGGGTTCCATGGACACAGAGTGAGACTCACACCCTGTTCTGTCACAGATGAGTTCAAACAGTTTGCCTGGAATCTTGCCAGTGGACCAATGTGCATCTCCAGTGCTTAGCAGGTGTGGAGCTTTGGTAACGTAATAACCAAAAAGATGAATAGATTGAACAGAAATTCTTTTGGCAACAAGTGGGCAGACCAGACTGCGGGGGCCAAGGGAGTTGGTAGGAATGTTTCAGTATTAAATGGTGCTTCGTGTCACATCCTACTAGTTGATGCCAGAAATTTCAAGGAGTGGAGAGATGTGAAACCAATGTATCCTAGCTTGGTCATAATTATATCACAGTTATCAGAAGATTATCTGTAACCCTATATTAACTGGGGGGGGTCACATTGACCCACCCTTCGACATTTTGTGCCGCGATTCCGCAACGCGCAAAGATTTGCTGCGTCTTTTCATGACTTTTTTCTTTGAAGTCTTGCGCATATTTTGAGACCAAATTTGCGACGTCCGGGTACACCGTTCTGAAGTTACGTAACATTTTGCATATGTGCGTGTCAACCCGAAAACAGCTCATATTCATGATATCATGTGCAAATCCAATGCAAATTGTGTTTTTTTTTGTTAAATTGATATAAATTCGACTATTTCAACTTTTAATCATAGAAATTAATCAATTCTAATGCAGAAAAGCTTGAAAAAGGCCCTGCAACAAATTTTGGTCAAAAATCAATGGGAAAAAGGTCGAAAAACAATAAAATACATAAGAAATTAACAAAACAATAAAAAACAAAAGAAATTGATTTTGATTGTGCTATTTTTTTACAAGAAAATTGTTTGATATGTCTTGAGGAATTCTGACACAAAACTTTACCAATCCTTCAGCCTTTTTAATGGAGTTACAGGTGGCCCTATGATTTTATGCATAAATTTGCATAATTAATTTACTAAAAATAGAAAGTCGATATTTTTCTATTGTATGACCATCTAATCTTGTATATGACATTTGGCTCCTTGTTCAGGCAAAATTTTGTGGCGATCGGCGGCAGAGATCTGAAGGGGGTCATATTGACCACCCCCCCGTAAAAACTTGGTCTAAAATAGCCCAGTTAAAGTAGGGTTAAACACCGAAGATAAAGAAAATCTGAAAATTACTTGAAAACGATGGCAAGGAAAATAACAATTTAATAGTATTTGACAATCACTAGCTTGTCAAAACTTTCGCCTGTAAGTGTAAGAGTAATACATGTACTCAATGTTAAAAAATGCTGTACTTAATACTGCTTGTTATACCTCACAGGATCTGTAGTTTGAATGTTGAAACATCAGTTTGCGAATGGTTGTTAATCAAGCTGAGAGGGTCATGTATTCCTCTTTTATAATTTTTTTCAGCATTTGACGTAACATAATCAAATTTTTGACATAAATCTTTTATGTACCCATGTACTGTATTTGGATGGAGACCATTACTCTAGAGAGAGGGAGACTCGACACGTCTGACTTTGTGCTGCTCTGAGAGGCAATCTGTTTATTATCGCCAACAGGCTGATTATATAACAAGTCCAGTGTATATCGTACATGTGTTTACAATCATGGGATGAAGAGGGTGGGTGGCAGAGGAAGTGAGATGAACAGGTGGTGGTGTCTGTGTGAGGTAATGAGGCATGGTGGTGGCTGGAGAAAGGAATGTCGGATAGACCGTGAGAAAGACAGGATAGAGTGACCAAAGCAGTGATGGTGGAATGATAACATGAGATGGTACAATCATGGAGGTACAACTTCTTGGCATAAACCCTATGTACAAACACAATATCCCTCCCCTTGTTGAAAGAAAAAGTGCATAGTGTATCAGATTGAGTTTATTCCAAGTCGTCGCATCGATGAGGTTAGCCGTTGCTCCTGAGTCCACGATCATGGAGATCGTGTGATCACCGATGTTGACGTCGGCGCGTGCGAGGGTGACATTCGCGGTGTGTATTTGGTAGTTGTACTCCTCGTCAGAAGATCCGTGTGGGGAGTCGGCATCGTGGTGGTGGTCGTCGATGGCTCGAACGGGATTTGGGCGCGACTGATGCCGTCGTGAACTGCGACACACACGACCGAAGAGCCCAATTTTTTCGACATTTGCAACAAGTGCGGCCTCGGGCAGGACAGCCAGAATCGCCAGGCTGATGACCATCGTCAAAACCGCAGTTTGTACAGGCCTGCGTCGATTTCCTGGTCGATTGGGAGGAATGTCCGTGCTCCTGGTTGTTTCGTCGGGCTCGAAAATCATGTTGGATGACTCGTGGAGGGGCCTGATCACGAGAACGATTATAGCCACTGCTGCGAGGCCGGGCAACAATGTTGATGTCGGAACGAGGTCGGGCAAGAGGTGACGAACCATGCCCTTCCATGATTGCTGCTTGCTGGTCTGCCGCTTGGCTTGCCCGAGCGATGTCCATCAAGGATGCGAGCGTCAAATTCGGTTCCCGAAGAAGACGTCGGCGCAGACCCGATGATGCACATTTGTCCACGAATTGGTCCCGAACGTGCTCACATCCCTCTCAGTGAAAGCACAGGACGCTGCTAAGCCTTTCAGTCTGGTGCAAAACTCGTCCACCGATTCATCCGGGCGTTGAGCTGCTTGCCTGAATTGGTGGCGTTCGAAGGCAATGTTCGGTGTAGGCGAGAAGTATTCATTTAGCGCACTTAGCGCGATGTCATATTCGTTCTGGCCGGCGCTGGCGGCTGGGAGAGTGAGGGTTTCGAAGAGTTCCTGGACCTCTGGGCCTGCAATGTGTAGAAGGAGGGCCTTTTTCGGGCTCAAACGTGTTATGCCAGATGCCTCTACATAGTAACTGAACTGCTTTGTCCACCTCGTCCAACCAGTCGAAGCTCTCGCCGAGGTCATTCCAAAGGGAGCCGGCGGAGGGACGTCGATGCGCTGTGCCATAGTTATATTGCAGGTTCGAATGGTCCTCGTCGCCACTTTTATGTACCCATGTACTGTGTTTGGATGGAGACCATTACTCTAGAGAGAGGGAGACTCGACACGTCTGACTTTGTGCTGCTCTGAGAGGCAATCTGTTTATTATCGCCAACAGGCTGATTATATAACAAGTCCAGTGTATATCGTACATGTGTTTACAATCATGGGATGAAGAGGGTGGGTGGCAGAGGAAGTGAGATGGACAGGTGGTGGTGTTTGTGTGAGGTAATGAGGCATGATGGTGGCTGGAGAAAGGAATGTCGGATAGACCGTGAGAAAGACAGGATAGAGTGACCAAAGCAGTGATGGTGGAATGATAACATGAGATGGTACAATCATGGAGGTACAACTTCTTGGCATATACATTCTATATACATGTACAAACACAATAAAATCAACTTTCAAACAATTTTTACGGACAGAAGACTGTGGAATGAGACATTATAATTATGATCTGTGAACGGTATAGTGATTGTGGGTGGCAGAAGACACCTGTGGGGTTTTTTACAGGGTCAGAGGACATCCTGAAGATAAGTGCCATGAAATTCGAAAAAATATGCGGGAAAAAACCCCCAGGGAAATAGAATCACAACACCCATGAAATTCCAAAGGTTCTGTCTTTAGATTATTTCTGTCTGAGCGGGAAGGGTGGTACCATTGACCTTAGCGCCCTCAGGGCATTGCCCCCCCCCCCCCCCCATCCTGAAAAGAGCATTCTGTGGCCCCGAGATGTATGGTAGTCATTCTGTCTCAGTATACACTGTGGTGATGCTGCCCCTCTCTTTGATCCGAGTGTTGTAGGCTGCCATATCACTTATTGTATGTGTGCTAATTGCCATATTTCTTGCTGGATTTCTTTCCGATTTGCCATGTGAACCATGGGAATACTTAAGCTGACCTTGATTTTTGGTGACAGTCCCCTCAGTGTATTGCACTTAAAGATGATATAAAGTTTTGGTACCTCAAAAGTTTCCCTGAATTTCCTAGTCTTAGTTTGTGTTTCAGGTTAAAGTACCTTTCATATAACTAACACTGTGAGACTTTCTCGCCCCAAAGTGCTGTCATGTCTTAGTAATCATGCAATAATGGTTTCGTACCAGAGCCGTCGCGGTACCGTGGTACCGCTAGAATCAATATACAGTACACGTATTGTATGGAACCATTACTGCATGCATGGTAACTGCGACCAGCAGCCCCATACGCATAGCTAAATGGGGCTGCGCATTGTAGCATTCATTATCATGACAGACGTAGTATCACGGGTAAATATCAACTTAAAATCCAAAAATTTCTTCAGTTTGAAGACTTACCAGTTAAGTTGAAGTATTGAAAACAGGCTTCGGGCAACGTTTGGTTCTGCCAATAGTCCCTTTCTGTTCGAATTGATGACTGAATGTGACTCGGTCGAGAGGACCTTGGAAGAGCTGCACTGAATCGACGGCCAGCGCATGCGCACACAGACATCTTATCCGTTCATGGATTTGAAATTTGTGCGCATGTGATGTGTGCGCATGCGCTGACCGTCAATTCCAGTGGCGGATCTAAGGGGGGGGGGGGGTTTAAACCCCCCCCCCCCCTTGGGCTGCCAAGTAAAAAATATAATGTGCATAGGAAAATGCCACCATAATGTCCAGACGCATACAATTTAATTTCCAAAGCGAAAGATATAGCTACAAACGGGAGTTTTTGGACTGTAACATGTCAAAATTTTCAAGCTCGCTCGCTTCGCTCGCTCGCATTGAATCGTTATGCCACTTTCCTAACGTTACTGCCAGTAATTGCCAGCAGTTGCGCCCGATGCCCCCCCCTTAATTTCCAAAGCAAAAGATATAGGTACAAACGGGAGTTTTGGGACTGTAAGATGTCAAAATTCTCATGTCCAGACGCATACAATTTAATTTCCAAAGCGAAAGATATAGCTACAAACGGGAGTTTTTTGACTGTAACGTGTCAAAATTTTCAAGCTCGCTCGCTTTGCTCGCTCGCATTGAATCGTTATGCCATTCTCCTAATGTTGCTGCCAGATTGCCAGCAGTTGCGCCTGATGCGCCGCCCCATTAATTTCCAAAGTGAAAGATATACTGTAGCTACAAACCCCTTTTTGGGACTGTAGAATGTCAAACTTTTCAAGCTTGCTCGCTTCGCTTGCTCGTATTGAATCGTTATGCCATTCTCCTAATGTTGCTGCCAATAATTGCCAGCAGTTGCGCCCGATGCGCTCCCATTTATTTCCAAAACGAAATATATAGCTACAAAACTCCAGTTTTGGAACTGCAGAATATCAAAATTTTCAAGCTCGCTCGCTTCGCTCGCTCGCATTTTATTGTTATGCTATTCACCTTATGTTGCTGACAGTATATAATTTGTCGATCGTTTCACACCGTCATTCCATAATCCATGTAAGGAAAACATACAATGTTCCTCAATGATTGCGTTGTTGAATGTATCACATTCCGTAATGTATTGTAGTCCCATTATTGCTCACGCACACACGCACAAGCATACAGACCGTCAAAATTACTTTATGGTTCCCCCCATGTTTCGACCCACCGTACGCCACTTTACATATTTATATATATATATATATATATAATAGATATGTGTGCGTGTGCGTGTGTGTGTGTGTGTATGTGTGTATTGTGTAACATATGCATGGTCTAATCTTGACCCCCCTCCAATGTTTGCCCCCCCCCCCCCCAATCCAAAACTGCTTCCGGCATTGATCTTATTCTAATAAGACGTAATATCATGGACTGCTTTTTATGTTCTCCATTACGTTAGTAGATGCCAGGAAAACATCACTTACGGGGTTCAAATAGCTAAAAAAAAAAAAAAAAAAAAAAAAATCGGCGCGACGCCACGCGGCTCCACGCAGCTCACAGACATCGCCTTGTGGACGATGCTCTGCATCGCCATTGGGACATCACAAACCCAGGGACCGCGGAGCCAGGGTCGGCAAAAAAGATAAAAAATAGAGCATGCAAGTATGCTTAAAATCGCAAGCTGGCAACCCTAAAAATGAAAAATCTCCCACACTGTGGGAGGGGAATACCCCCCTCCCACACCCTCCCCCCCTCGCTCGCTTCGCTCGCTCGGGCTTGGTCGCTACGCTCCCTCGCAATACCAAGCTCAGCCCCTCAAACCCCCCTTGGAAAAAAGCTAGATCCGCCCCTGAATTCAGTGTAGCTCTCCCAAGGTCCTCTCGACCGAGTTATATTCAGTCATCAATTCGAACAGAAAGGGACTATTGGCAGAACCAAACGTTGCCCGAAGCCTGTTTTCAATACTTCAACTTAACTGGTGAGTCTTCAAATTGAAGAAATGTTTAGATTTTAAGTTGATATTTACCCGCGATACTACGTCTGTCATGATCCTGAATGCTACAATGCGCAGCCCCATTGCGCTATGCGTATGGGGCTGCTGGTCGCAGTTAATTGCCTGATTACTAAGACATGAGAGCACTTTGGGGCGAGTAAGTCTCACAGTGTTAGTTATATGAAAGGTACTTTAACCTGAAACACAAACTAAGACAAGGAAATTCAGGGAAACTTTTGAGGTACCAAAACTTTATATTATCTTTAAGACTTCAGACATGCTTCAATGCTCTCTGTTTTCAATTAAATATTATATATAGGAGAATTGATATGGGAGTGGATCTACATTTCATGGCAACCAAATTTCTAGATTTTGTTCAGATTTATATCTTTTGTAATGCTTTGAGGTTTTGTTGTTAGAGTAACACTTTATCAAGTATTGTTCAGTATCCGATTGACAATACTTTATCTTTATCATTACTTCTCTTTCTTTTTTATGCCTCCGCCACGAAGTGGTGCCGGAGGCATTATGTTTTCGGGTTGTCCGTCCGTCCGTCCGTCCGTCCGTCCTTCCGTCCGTCCGTCCTTCCGTCCGTCCGTAATGAATTTTGTGGACAGGGTAACTATCAAAACCTTTTGAGGTATCTTAATGAAACGTGGCATGTATCTGTATTAGGGGGTGAAGTTGTGCCTATCAACTTTTGGGTGCACATGCTCAAGGTCAAAGGTCAAAAGGTCAAGGTCAAATACATAGAATTTCACTATTTCCACCATATCTATGCAATGCCTGAAGATATTTTCTTGAAACTTAGTGTATATATGTACTACCCAATTAAAATTCTCTGGGGAAAGTTTGAGTCATGAGGTCTAAGGTCAAAGGTCAAAAGGTCAAGTAAATATATTAAAACTTCACCTTTTTTCTCTGTACCTTGGAAATTGTTCAAGGTATCTTCATGGAACATAGTATGGTATACATGTACTGACTGGCAGTAATTATTTAGAGTTATGGGTTCATGGGGTCAAAGGTCAGGGGTCAAAGGTCAAGGGCAACACTTCAAACTTTTACTATTTCCCTCATGTTTATGCAATGCCAGCAGGATTTTTTTTTTTTACACTTGGTGTATACATGTATAACCTAATAGAAATTCTCTGGAAAGTTTTTTTTTTCTTTTGTTTTTGCCTCAAAGGTCAAAAGGTCAAAGATCAAGTGAAAGTGCTGAACTAAGTTTTTCCTCCATATTTCGGAAGTGGCTCAAGTTATCTTGAAACTTACTACATATGTATGCATGTTCTGCCCGACAGTGGTTATCTTATCAATTTCAGGGTCAAAGGCCAGATGAAAATGGTAACAATTTACTATTCAATACAGAAATTGCACTTTTTCTCCATACCTTGAAAATTACTCAATGCATAAATGTATGAATGGGTCAAAGTCAGGTTAAAGTCCTTAAATCCCAAAGACATGCTCTCCTATTCATCCAATTAAACCAGGACAAGGCAGGTGAACATTCAACACATTTGTGACAAACTTGTCATTTTAATATTTTGCCAATTATGTGAAAATGTAATCACATATTGTCCACATGTACTATTTAGACCTATTAGGAGAATCATGCATTATGGCGGAGGCATACCAGTCGCCATAGCGACATTTCTAGTTTTTCTTCCTTCTTTTTGTTGTTGTTATGTGAAAGAAGACCTGGGGAGAAAAAGTAAAGGAAAGTAGTAAGTTAGCTGAAGAAATTTGGATCACACTGGCACACATATGAAGAGCTGTACATGTAGTGACATATGTACAGAGTATGAATTTCAGGCTCTTATGCAGTTTCCTGTTGTATGCTTTTCTTTTGGTCTGTGCACCAGCATTCACTCCTGAGGAATAATCCGAGTCAAGTGATCCCCAGAAATCAAGGGATGATCTACTGGTCAACACTGGACAAGAGTCGATGAATGCTGCCAGTAATGTCAGCCTACAAATTTCATCAATCCTGGCTGGAACTGCACAATACACCAGGTCACTTTGGAAGAAGGGATCGAGTCCTTCAATCTAACTTTATGCTCTGTAGTAGTTGATATTTTAATGTTAGAAAATGTGTTTTAAATTGTTGGCAGTTAGAAATTACACTGAAAATTATTGCCAGCTTTCTGGTGATCTACTGTAGTATAGGCAGTTACTGTCGTGACAAGAACCAAAAGAATTTGAAATGTGGGATACAATGAAAAGATTGAAAGATTGACAATCTCACACATTTTTGGGGGTATATCTTCCTTTTCTTAGGTGATGGCTAGGTATATTATACAACTGTAGATATTTTCTGTGTTTTTCAAGTTCATTTAAGTCAAGCATGATGAGTGCACCACAAAAGATCTTGCACATACTTCAGTGACCTGTTGCACTAAACTGAATCTGAGTATCAAACATAAGTCTGAAGAATCAAACAGGGATGCCATGAATTAAACATAAGTCTATGTATGGTTCAAAGTCAAAGTATTAGTCAAACATAAGTCTTTTAAGTCAAACATAAGTGCCTCAGATCAAACATTAGTGCCTGGAATCAAACTTGAATTTGCTTTTATCACCATGACAACCAAGTGGCTGCTCTAGTTGTGTAGGAAGAGAATTTTATCTCAACTTCTACAGTGCAGGAGATGCCTACTCAGATGAGCAAAATTTGAGAGACATGCTGTTTTGTTTTGTTTTGTTTTGTTTTTTGCATGCACACACAAATTCATTCTGCAAATTGTTGACTTGATTAGAGAGGATAGCCAGCACAGAACCAGATGCAATCATGTACTACCCTGTACTCTTGCAACTACTGATAGCACTTGACTTTTTTCTTACCCTGGTGGTGTTTGATGCCATTAGTACGATGCATGGAGTGCATCAATCCATGAAATAAAGATGCATTCACAATGTGTCATGTGCACTGTGCAGATGCAAAACTAGTACAAGTGGAGTAAGTTATCATAGCGAACAATCTGAAATATGAGTAGAAGTTGGACATATGATGACATAAATGATATCCCGGGGTACCAAATAAAAATCAGCCATTTTGTTCAATTATTATTATTTTTTTAAAAGGTTGTACCCTGGGTTGCAAAAATGGGAAATTATTTTGGTGCTGGAGCTAGCGCGCACTAGCCACTGCACTGCACTGCACTGTACTGAAGCACAGCGTGCCATGCATGCATAGTACAAGCATGTATAACATGCAGTAGCATGGGAATGACGATGTACACGCACACACAGTGCATGCATTTCTCTGCGGCTGTCCTTGAGTGGATGTGAGGTGGCGCTACACAACGTGGTACCCCGGGGTACTGTACCCCGGGTTAACGCGTGATGCATCATATCTCAATGATAAGCACACAGTACTGACAAGAGACGTTCACTCAGTGGCTGCATATACCAACCTGGCTTTATTCCAGTGTTACATACATTTGTATAGTGTACTACTGAACAGAAGTGGCTGTGGTCAGAATGGAATTGAAATCAGGTACCGGTAGTCTCACATCAGATGTGAGAGAAGATAAGGTAATGTTATAGTGGATGAACAGAGGGTTACTGTAGTCGGAAGGGGAAGAGAAATATAAGGCAGAAAGTCTGGAGGATGAGAGCAAGAGCAGAAGGAATGAGAGTAATCATATACATTAATGCACATCATGAGCTTAAAGCTAAAATGCCTGTCACATTATGTGCTTACCAGTTGATAAATGGTAGTAGACTGAGATCTGACATTTGTCTCAAGTGCAATTTTTCTTCCAAGTTCTAGCCCTACTTCTGTTTTTAAAAAAAGGCTGACAGTTGTACTGCAGTACAGTGCACTCTCGGGAAACATGTCTCTCGGTATACATAGAGGCATAGACAAGAAAAGCACTAGTCCACTGCTCTATAGAGGTAATTCACGGGACTTTGCCCTGCGGCTGTAGTTGTAGTGTAGAGCTTGATGTTCAAAACCACAGGGGTTTGATCACTTTGAATCGGGGCATTCTTGAGTAACAACTAAGATCTACAAACTCGCCCTTCCATATCTTTTCTTTGACATGGGGACCGTTGAACCTAGCTCTTCCCTAGATGTCGCCATCAGGGGATGCTTCAGGAATCTACTGTCTAACAACTGACCCTGTACCTCGTTCTCAACCACAGGCATTTCATTAACATTATGCACGGTTGCTGTAGGCCAAGGCACTAGTAGCCCTTCATTTCGGTACTTGCCATTATCGCCGACCGCATCACCCATATCCTGCTCAGGCTGGGCCGTCACATGAGCTCTCCCAGCCGCCTCCCCCGTAGCACGGTCCTCCGTCTGCTCCCTGTAGTCCGTCTGCCTAACAATGGTACTTGGGCCGGGGCCCTGGCTGGTACTATGTTCGTCTGCTGGGCTTCGCGCCGCTGACCCCACGGATCGCGAGGCCGCTGGAGGGGGAGTAGTTGTTCCTTGCCTGCGTGTACTCGGTTCGGGAGCACTCCAAGCAATCCTCCTTGCTCATGTCGGTGCCGGAGGAGCGCTGGTTGATGCTGCAGCCCGTGAGGTTTTCTACTGTGAACGTTTTGGCCTATGTTTTGGCATCTTGTAAAATCCACTGCCTCTGATGGTAACAAGAGTCAACAATTTTGTATCCGAAAGAACAGATCTATACTAGAATGGTACCCAATATTCCGGAGGGATAATGAAAGTCGTAGTGCTCATATACTAAAACGATGATTAATGAAACAGCAGACAATATTCCTGCATGATCTTCGCTAGTTTACCAATGATTTAAGCGAGAGCCCAAAATTGATGTTATCTCCATGAAATCCACATACAGAATGATACTTTCTCACGTTAACTGCTAAGCTTTCCCACGCGCAATGTTAAGCTTACAAAGGCGTTTCTGCCATTGTGAACCATCAAAGGAAATCACTTGTTCATGTTTCCAGCGGCGCCCTTTGCCATATACTGCCTGCTGTCTGGCCTGACTGGCGCCGGGCACCCCAAAGGCAGAAGACAAGCCAGTGAGCGAGTGTAAACCCCTTTTCGGGACTGGCGCCGTTAAAGGAATAACTTAGCTTACTTGTTTCTTTAAATATGGGCAAATGGAACTTGAGGAAAAGTGCTTCAGGCTTGTAATTTGGGTCAGTTAACTGCTCATTAACCAGAGCAGGGTTGGATTTCTGTGTAGCATCTTATGCTTTCTTCAAAACATTCTTCACTTTCTTTAAATTGTCCTTCACTGTCTTTTGATTTTCCTTTGTTTTTGCAAAGTCTTTTTCTTTTCTTTTTTGTTAAACATCATCTGTTTTCTTTAGATGGCACCGTGTTGAACATCGCACACACGATAAAGAATTTTGATTATTTCTTACCAATTTGTGGCATACAATACCCATAAAACGAACAGTCATAATCACATGTATAAATCAAGGAATATTATGTAGCCATTCTTCTCAGTGATGATTAGCCAAGTCGATTGATGTCATTGTGGTTTCGTATGACAATCTTCTTCCTTTCTCTAGATGAGACTGCAAAGATTTTCCCATCTTGTGTCCAAGTCCAGGCTATGGCCAAGCATTTTCTGGCAGCATATAGCAGTGCTTGATGCTCTTGTGAAAGATCCTCTTTGATGAGCACTGTCGTACCCTTTCAATTTTGAGCTCAGCTGGTACACCTGCTTCATGTTGTGTTGTGTTGTGTTGTGTTGTGTTGTGTTGTGTTGTGTTGTGTTGTGTAGGTAGGATAGCAAACTTCACAATGAAGCTTTTCTCCTTTCCAGTGTCGCTGGGATTCCCGATACTCGGTGTGATCAATGTTGCAGGGAGATATTTTAATGTCCAGATGATCACGCACTATGTCACAGACAAGTTTGTCAGTATTTTCTCCCTCCTTCTTGATGCCGTGATATCTCAGACAATTTCGTCGGCTGTATTGTTCATGTTCATGAAGATAGTTTTTTCTTTAGTTAAGACACCTGATATTTGAGAAAGTCAAAATTTTTTGACAAATCGTCTACCCCTTGCTGGTGCGGGAGCAGGTCACCGAGCCCCAGTGTTCGTCGTCTCTCTTGTGGCTGCTCATATCACATGATATTATCACTGAAAAATGTTCCACATGTTTAAAATGTCACACACGTTCAAAATACAAGATCACCAGATTCAATTTCAGCAACTCTTCACTTGCACATTCACTATAAATCTCTTTCTAATCGCTCCTTTATTTGACTCTTTCCTCTTTTTCTTCTATGTATGCCACACACATTTAAAACACTAAATTACCAGATTCAATTTCAGCAGCTCTGCACTTACACATTCCCTTTTTTCCTCTTTCTAGGGAATTCTCTTTCTTGAGAATATGCAGAATTGATATAAGTTTGGTCTTTTTCATGCATCTCTTGTGCAATATTCTGATTGTTCCTAGATTCTTATTGAAAGTGAAATTGAGAATTGATGGATAAAGCCACTCCTTTGTAGGTAAGGATTACCCTCTTCTGAGAGCAGGGATCTCTTGTGAGATTGAAAATATTGTGGAGGATGAGTGTACTCTTTGCTCAGTGTATACAATGATAAGATGAAAAGGCCACGACACACTCTTCTGGGTGCAGTTACTCTCTCCTGAGAGTGTACAGCAGTCCCCAAGATCATCACTAGATGTCACGCACCTGATGTCATGCACCACAAACCGTTGATCCTTTGGAACAAATAGCACAATGTAGAAGTAGAAGTACAAGAATAGCAGTACCAAACAGAGAAAGTGATAGAGTTGTCGTCGAATGTTGCTGTCGTCAGTTTTGACCCTGGTGCCAAGGGTCAAAACTTTCCTGTTCATGGCACTTCTTTGATATTGTTGTTTGCATGTAAATGTAGCATTCTGTTGATGAGGAAGTAGAACCAGTAAGACATAATCAAGTTGGAACATGATTTGCTTGGCTTGTCACAGTTATCCAGTAATCAGCCAAATGTGTCTTTTGTATCAGCACCATGTTGATCATGATCCTGTGGTGATTCCACATGCTGGCCACTTATTGAATTGAGAATGGAGATGATCCCTTACCCATTCTGCTACATCATCAGCAGATACAACTATAAAAACTGTCCAGCATAGCGATTAGTCTCTCTTGCAATGTGGACCATCATCTCCATGTCCAAGGAAAGTTCAAAATATCCGATACATGCACAGTCTTTTCAAAGGTGCATGTTGGGATCAACATTTCTCAGCAGAATACTAGTAATAATAAATAGTCTTTTTTGTAACACATTTTAAATAAACTCTTCAATGAGCATTACATCCAAATTTTTCCCAATGACAAAGTCAAGAAGACATACAGAACATTCATTTTTACTTCCCCATTGACCCCGCTGCCTTTTTAGTACCTGGTGCTGTTTCACTGTGTGCATTATTGTTCGACTCTGAGCTCGAACTTCTAGGTGGATCCAGCAAAATTCTGTAGCTAGAACCATCTGAATCTAAGTCCACCCTACATTGTATATCCGATCCTGTGGTACTGTCATTGTCATCTATTCTGAATCTCTTCCGGTTATGGTAGTATTTTGGGGGTGTGAACTGGGGCAATGACAGGAAGGTGAGTACCATCGATGGCACCTGCACATTGGGGAAATCCTCTTTTTTTTAAACCTGTCAAATTATCTCCTCCAAACGATGGCCAGATGGTAGAGAAATAAAACGTGGCAATAGCATATCTCTTTGATATTACGAAGTATACTTCTCTTGCAAGAACACGCAACGTTGGTATCGCAACTCTAAATAAAGTTGCAACAGTGCGATATTATGATGGGGTTGCAAGCCACCAAATGGCATTGCCTAACCTCCTCCCATAGTCAGTTTGTCTTTGCAATTAAATGTCCATTTTAAAAGAGGACTTTGTGTCGATCAACAACTTTTGCATTCATTTTCTGTAGGAGTTTTTCTGCCTCTTAACTTCCTGAAGGTGCATTCCTTGACCTCAGAATACCTACTGCATGTTTATGAGTTTCACTAGTTGCCTTGCACAAACTCCTTGTTGGTGTAGACCTGTCCTACCAGCCTTAGCACAAAGTCCATCGAGTTATCAGTCCATGTATTCCACATGAGTCAATATGTGCGCATCCACAGTACCACCAATCAGGACATTGGTGCTATCAAGCACAACAAAACTAGGCCAAATTGGCTTGACCTGTAGTTTCCTGAGTTTTGTTGAGATGACCGAGTTTGATGCTCATGAGAACTTTATATGCATAATAAAAGATGTGGATTGCTGAGTTCACATGCATGTATGACTATGTAATGCACTTACCTTGGAGTCATTGTCATGCATAAACCAATGACCTTCCAGATTCTTCGATGTGATGAATGGAACTTCATACTAGCCTTCTTGTAGGAGGGACTGATAAAAACTTGGTCTACGATACTGTCGAAGATTTTTATACCCCCACCCACACATAGTGTGTAGGGGGGTATATAGGAATCATCCTGAGGTCGGGTGGCCGGTCGGTCGGTCGGTCGGGCGGTCGGTCCGTTGCAAAATCTTGTGAGTCGAACTCCTCTCTCATTTTTTGAGCAATTGACCCCAAATTTGGCATGTGTGACCGCTATCAAAGGTAGATGTGCAAGACACCTTTTTCGGTAGTATCGCATCATGCGTTGCCATGGAAACGGCATATTTTCGTTAAAAACTTGTGGATCGAACTACTCTCATTTTTTGAGCAATTGACCCCAAATTTAGCATGTATGACTGCTATCAAAGGGAGATGTGCAAGACACCTTTTTCGTTAGTATTGCATAATGAGTTGCTTTTCGTTAGTATTGCATAATGAGTTGCCATGGCAACGGCAAATTTTTAAAAAATCTAGCAAAATGTTGTGGATTGAACTCCTCTCTCATTTTTTGTGCAATTGACCCCAAATTTGGCATGTGTGACTGCTATCAAAGGTAGATGTGCAAGACACCTTTTTCATTAGTATCACATAATGCGTTGCCATGGCAACGGCATATTTTCATAAAAACTTGTGTATCAAACAACTTTCTCATTTTTTGAGCAATCAGCTTCAAATTTAGCATGTGTGACCGCTATCACAGGCAGATGTGCAAGAGACCTTTTTCATGAGTATTTCATAATGCGTTGCCATGGCAACGGAAGATGTTCATATAAATCTTACAAAATGTGGATTGCTCTAATCTATTAGTTTTGTAGCAATTCAGTTTGAAGTTGGGATATGCGATCAATGTAATGTATATTTGTGCAAAACACATTTGGTGTGTGGTGATGAATCTGTTGCCATGGCAACAGAATTTTTTTTAACCAATCATACAAAAATGTGTGGATTAGCCTAACTCCTTCAGTTTTCAAGCATTTGGCTTAAAAATTGGCTTATGTGACCACTATTGTATGTAGATGTGCATACTTACTCTTTCGTCATTTTTTATCTGTGTTGCCATGGTAACAGCATAGTTTTAATGAAAGTCATACAAAAATATTGTGGATTCAGTTAACTCCCTCAGTCTTACAGCATTTGACTTGAAATTTGGCACACATGACCACTATAGTATATATAGATGTGCAAACTTAATCTTCTGTCAGTGATGAACAATGCATTGCCATGGTAACAGCTTTTTTAAACCTAAAAACATACAAAAATATTGTGGATTCAGCTAACTTTCTTTAGTCTTCAAGCGTTTAGCTAGAAATTTGGCACACATTACCACTGTGGTACATAGATATGCAAAGGTAATCTTTTGTCAGTGGTGATCAATGCGTTGCCATGGTAATGGCATATTTTGAATGAAAATCATACAAAAATATTGTGGATTCAGTTAAATCCCTCACTTTTTTAGCATTTGGCTTGAAATTTGGCACATGCAACCACTATAGCATATAGATGTGCAAACTTAATCTTTCGTCAGTGGTGAACAATGGGTTGCCATGGTAACAGCAGCTTTTCACTGAAATGCATGCAAAAATATTGTGAATTTAGGTAACTACCTCAGTCTTTGAGCATTAAAGGGATAGCACAGTATTGGTGGAGATGAGAATTGGGCTTTTAACTTTTTGCGAGATACCAAGAAAACACTTATTATATAGTACAGAGCATACCATTTTAAGAGGAATTCAAAGTTTATTTGATGAAAATCGGGTTTGGAATGACTGAAACATCCCAAAACAAAGTAAAACAAAGCAATCGTGACAAAGTGTGGGACCCACACTTTAGTGGAATTGCTCTTTTTTGATATCTCAGCCATTTCAAAACCAATTTTCATCAAATAAACATTGAATTCCTCATAGAAATACATGCTCTTTCATATTTCATAAGAGGTTTCTGATTATCTCACCATAAAATGTTAGAAACCTGAAACTAGGTCTCAACCAAAACTATACGATCCCTTTAAGCTTGAAATTTGGCACATGTGACCACTATAGTACGTAGATGAGCATACATAGTCTTTGGTCATTGTTGATCAATGTGTTGCCATGGTAACAGTATATTTTGAATGAAAACCATGCAAAAATATTTTGGATTCAGTTAACTCCCTCAGTCTTTGAGCATTTGGCTTGAAATTTGGCACAGGTGACCACTATAGCATATAGATGTTCAAACTTAATCTGTCATTATTGTTGGACAATGCGTTGCCATGGTAACAACATTTTTTTTCACCAAAAAGCATGTGGATTCCGCCAACTCCCTCAGTCTTTGAGCATTTAGCTTGAAATTTGGCACACCTGACCACTATGGTATGTAGATGTGCAAACTTAACCTTTCGTCATTGGTGATCATTGTGTTGCCATGGTAACAGCATAGTTTGAATGAAAATCAACATAAAATATTGTGGATTCAGGTAACTCCCTCAGTCTTTGAGCATTTGCCTTGAAATTTGGCACATGCAACCATTGTAGTACAGAGATATGCAAACTTTGTATTTCATCATTGTTGAACAATGTGTTGCCATGGTAACAGTGCATTTTGAATGAAAATCATACAAACATTTCGATTAGATCCTAACTCTCTATGTTAACAGCATTTTGGCTTCATATTTGGCACATGTTACCTCTACATTACCTAGATGCGCAAAAACTCTTTTGTCAGTGTTGAAAATGTGTTGCCATGGTAACAGTATATTTTGAATGAAAATGATACACTAATATTGTGAATTCAACTAAGCCCCTCATCCTGTTAGCATTTGGCTTGAAATTTGGCACATGTGATGGCTATGATTAGTTGTGCAAAACTTCATTTTTTTGTTAATATCCAACATTGTGTTGCGCCATGGTTATACAATTTTTAATAAAAACCATAGAAATCGTCAGTTTATTTATCTTGCTCACTCAGTTTTTGAGCACTCGACTTGAGATGTGGGACATTTGACTAACAGTGAGCAATACATTTATTTACTGTTGGACAGTGCATTGCCTTGGTAATTTTTTTTTTCATTAAAAAGTAAAAAAAAAAATCCTGGTTGAGCTAATTTCCTCAGTTGTGGGTGGGGGTATATTAATCACAATGAGTGATAGTTCTAGTTAGTTCTGTTGAGCCTTGCTTCGAGATTCCATCCCAAACATGGACTTTTGTTGTATGCTTGAGCTGTCACTCCTGTACGGGGATCTACAACATGGCGAAAGCAGATGGTCGTGTGCTGGTAAAGCTGGACGATGCACTCACCGGTGAAGGTAACGTCATCAAACTGTTCATTTGTTGTCAAACCTGACATAGCATACTCCCAACTGCTTCATCCTATTGACTGTTTGGATGAGTTGACAGTACCTTGCCCCAGTCACCACCCAACCTAGCTTCCTCTTTACTCTCCTTACTGGTAGTGAGATTGACCGACCCACAGCATTCTGTGAAGGGCGCACATATTCCTCAAGGTCACAAACGATCTTGGAACAGCAATGTATCAAACTAATCTACTAAACTAAACTAGTCTCAAATCAAAAACAATACTTTGGAATCATTGGAAAAGTCATGATTCCGCTCTCAGATCTTGCTCTCATTTGGCCTATCAAGAAGAAGGGAAAAAAAAAACTTAGAAAGAGTTGATATGTGGCAATTGTAGTGAAAAGAAGCCTGTGTGTGCATAAATAATATAAAGATTGGTGTATGACAAATGTTCACACAAAATGATGCACTTTTGCAACTTCATGGCAAAATTTTGTTAATGATAACAATAATAATAATAATAATTCACTAAAGGAGTGGAGGTGGATCCTGTGGTCCCAAGAACAATTTTGTTGCAGGAGGTACTTGCTGAAGGCGTGAACCCCCATTTGGTCTCCTACACCTTTTGAGTGGAGAATGAGGAGGCTTTTCAATTCAATTCAATTCAATTCTATTTAATTCAACATAGGTTTATTGACAATAAAAAGAACATGCAGCTCAATAGCTGAAATTGTTCATTTTACAATAAAAACACATATACTACATTGTAAAAAAAAAAAATATATATATATATACAGTATATATATATGGGTGAGAATTTTGAACGATGTACAATTGCCAGTTTTCGTACCTTATGACATTCTTTCCCTTAGAACAAGCCAGGATGATCTAAGAAACCAGATTTTTTCATGTCATCTCAAAGATTGGTAAATTTCCTTTCAGGAAATATATGGTTTGGTCGACTTTTGCCTGATATTTTTTATTTCACAAGGACTTAAAGCGTAAAAATGCGGTAAAAACGCTATTTTCACAATAATGTTTGTTTTTCAAACTAATGATGTGCCTTTTTAATGGTACGTGGCATCTAATATCTGACCATGTTCTGGATCTGACATATCATGGGTATGTACCACAAAATTATAAGAACTTTATGAGCACGTATACAATTACAGAGAACGATTGAAATATCAAAGTCCTAAACAGACGAACATCCGTGATGCTTTTATTTCTATCGCTGCTGCAAATTCTACTTTGTTGTCCCAACTGTAACGTATACGAAAATTTGGTGTTCCACCTAATGAACATATCCTGCAAAAATTGTACGTCTGCTGGCTGTACATGGGACGTAATATTCTTTTATGCAAAATTATACTCAGTTTTCGTCACGGACGTGCTTCCGCTATTTTCTAATAAAGATCGTAGCCCATGAAACGTTATTGGCGATATTGTTCTGAGTCGTAATCAACTAAGATCTAGCAACACGATAACATGTTTGTTTTGAGTTTCTGTCCATCCTTTGTCAAATAGGAACCGAAATTATATTTTTAGACGAACCTCCAAGAAAAGAAGAACGTCCGTGATGATTAAAACGTTTTCGAGTGGGACACCATCTTGCTTTGATGGCGAAGGTGCATTTTACCTTTGGCTCTCTAGCCGAGGAGCTGCATGCCATTTTTGGAGCGGACTGAGGTTCGTCCGCAGTTTTTGGACCATGCAATTCACCAAAAACCAAGCATATAATTAATATTTTCTCTGAAAATTCACCTACTGATCCCCCTCTGAGCAATACATATGTTGTAAGGATGTCAAATTTCTTATAATTTGCATTGACAATACCTTTTCAAATTTTTGAAAGAGTTAGGAAGGCTAGGTACTCTCTGCCGATTAGTTATCCGTCCTGGAACATGACCCTAGTAGTAGAACGAACGTCCGTGATAATTCCAGAGAACGTCCGTGACGTATGCAATCCCTCCGATAGGGATAACTTGTCCCGAAAGTGTCCTGTATTTTTTAAAACTTTTGGCTCGAATAGCGACAAATAAAGTTTTACAAAGTAGAAAATTAGTTTAGAGCAGTACTTTCAGAATTTTTAAGGCGTTATGTGATCATGATTAAACAACAATTGAAAATTTACTCACAATTTTACGCTTGTTTTCCCTCTAATTATACAAAAAACAGCTAAACACTTAAAACAAAGTTATAGGGAAATGGAATTTTGCGTAATCTGTAATTTCTGTGCGTTTAAATTTCTTTCTAAGGAGGTTCTGGAGACAATTTGTACTGTTACAGGTTCTGAAAGTTTCGCTCACGGACGTTCTGTCCGAGAAAGGAAATTTCTGACAATTACAAATATATCACTGCACATAAGATTAATGTTAGTTGAAAATATTACCAAATCACCGAGCCGCTCATACCCGAAAGTGAATAGCGTTCAGCACTCAATTTACCTGTAATAACAAACGGAAAACTTTTTTTCACGGATGTTCGTTGGTTGAATAAGTCAGTGGATTACATAGTAGGTGAAAGAGGATCAGTGCCACTTTTTAGTGACAGGTGCTCTAAGTGTTTATCTTGTGAGTATGGTAGCTGCCGTCTCAAACAGAACACATCTAGTTTTGGTCTCCATAACGGACGTTCGCTGTAATTGTCATGATATTAAATGCATTAATTCATTCTTATTTTTCTCTTCATGACGATTTTTCTCTCATTCCCTCAATAGCCTGAACATGCTGCGACCAAATAGAAATCAAAAAACAAAACAAAACAAACCGAAACAAATCCGAAAAGTGCTACGCAATCACATTCAGGATAATGACGGAAGAAGTCTGTAATGAGCATGTGTTGAATAAGAAACGGAAAAGTTTCAAAAGGACGTGGAAGCAGTTGAATGAAAATGACTGAGAAACAGAGAAGGGATCGAGCTCCAACACACAGAGAAAAGAATTGCCAGTGCACTCCCGTTATACCAAATTTATGTTTGTTTTTTATTCATCGAAATGCCGTCACAAGTGAACAAAAATCATGCAGTATACAATTATTGTCTGATGAAAACACACAAATCCTCCGCTTATCATCACATGATGTTGTTTTATACTCATCAATGAAAAGCAATATTCATTTGTAATTTTTTCCAAGATTTTTTTTTTTTTTAAAACATTTGAGAGACAGAGAGATGGTCAATTTGTTTGTGCATTTGTGCTTACTTTGAAAACACATGTTAAAAAAAGGTAATGATTAAGAATAGGTTTAAGGTTGCACTTTGATACGTTCGCTCTTCCAGAGATTCGTTACTCCGATGTCCAAAGGTTTGTTATTCCAAAATGAAAAAAAAAATGTAGTTAATTCAGGAGGTTTGTCATTAGAAATATTCTTCGGAAAATAGATATTAAGGATCATTATCTTTAGGTCCGTTCTTCTAAAAGTGGAATGGGCCTAATATTCGTTAAGGTGAAAACGGTTATTATGAGGTTTTGAAATTGGAGGATTTTAACTGTTAACTTGTTTCTCCACATTTGGATAAGCGATCATAATCTTTCATGTTCCAATTAATAAGCCTTTCGGTTAACTTTCGGAGATTCCTATCATTTACCGAATAAAAAGCTTCATAATTATACGAACTCTGCCAATTTTCGTATTGACAAACTGTATGAATAACGAGCCTCCGAAATGACGCGCTACAAAAGGTTTGTTATAGCAAACCATATTGTATAATATCGAAGTCACAAACATCCATCCAAGTTATATGGACTTGTTACGGACTTGTTATGACGAAACTTCGCAGTATCGAACAAATTATCATTTCTGACTAATATAACACAAATTCTAACAGTCTGTAACACAAGGAGCAAACACAGAGGGATTTTTTCCTAACGTATTCGTTTGCCCTCCCCAGCTAAACTTCGTATTTCTATAACGGAGAACATTTCTGTTGTTTTTCTATATTAATTCTTTGTCATAATTTTAGCTGTGACCATGTTCGTTATATAAAAAGCAAATTTTGCATTATAGACTTTATATAACAACTTTAGGACCTGAATATTTACTTCATAATAACGAAATTTTGATAAATACATTCGTTCTCAAGGATGGACTACGTCACTGAGATTACACGTACGTTTGTACGTTAACGAGAGATGGAAAAATTTTTTTCTTTGATTCCCCAGTATGAGAAGATAAACAAGCTTATATAATTGAGAATTGGTAATATCTATTCAGGATTTTGCAGAGGAGTTTGTTCTCGACATGAAATTGCTGTTTGTTGTGAGTAGAATGCGTTTCCAACTCAAGAGAGCTGCATTGTTCAATATCTTGTTTGTTCCGAACGTCCGTGAGCTACATGCGAACCTCCGTGATGAAAACTATGCTATGTTTGTTGGGTTATAGAGACTGCCCAGATGATATACATCTTAAAAAGGTATATCATTATTTGGGAGTGAGGATTAAAGTATGGGATAGTGAAATAAGAGGTGAAAATATTGAGTTTCTGTAAAATGCGCGTAAAGTTCAGAAAGTGTTTAGCGGCAGAGCAATATTTCCACAGAAATGACGAATTTAGTTAAATCATCAGTTGTCTACCATTACGTACAGGTTAAGAGTACAAGCTTAATATTCTGCAATCACGTACACATGTCCCTTAAGATATTTCGTTAGGATATTGAACTGAATCAGATCTTTGGAAACTATGTTAAATGGTATTCAAATGTATGTGCAGTACTATTCCTCACGGATGTTCGCTACTCTGGACATGGTAAACTTCAGCGGTGAATAAAAACTTGTTCCTCTGGGAAAATCCTAGTATAATTGGGTTCATATTAAAGCTTGAGTTATACTCTTTCTGGTAAGATGAATGATTTGGAGAATTTCCTACTTTTTAAATTTTGCCTTGTTTTGGCTCAATTGTACATCGTTCAAAATTCTGACCCATATATATATATATATATATACAAATGCAGTTGAAATTGGGTATCAAAATGAATACTGTATGAATATAATGGAAACACTGTACAGGGCCTGTACAAACAGATAAAACCTTAATATTTCAACCCGGTCTCAAATCCTTGACCTTGGACCCCAGACCCAGAGATTACCAAGAAAGTCATCGACAAAAAGTACATGCATTAAAAGATATATATATTTTTTGTTTCATTAGTTACAACCATTGACCTCTTAACCGTCAATAAAAGTAAATGTATTAAAATTATCAATAGTGCTTTACAGATACTGAGAAATATTGCACATTACGGTTATAAAAACAAATAATTAAACAAACCATTGAGTAACTAAGCTAAGCACGGAATAATTAAAAATCTAAACAATAAAATAATTAAATTCAATTATAAATGTACATCAGAAAAAAATAGGCTTTTAGGCATTGCCTTTAAAAAAGCAATCTAATAATGGAAACAAGTTATGATTTTGTGAAACTTTGATTTTATCATAAATTCAGTGCCAAATTGGCTTGACTTGCAGTTTCCTGAGTTTTGTTGAGATGACTTTAGTTTGATGATCATGAAATGTATGGATTGCTGAGTTCACATATACACATGTATAATTATGTAATGTACTTACCTTGGGGTCATTGTCATGCATAAACCAATGACCTTCAGGATTCTTTGATGAGATGAACGGAACTATAAAGCCTTCTTGTAGGAGGGACTGATAAAACTGTTGGTCCATGATAGCGTCAAAGATTTTCAGTTCTGTTGAGCCTCGCTTTGAGATTCCATCCCCAACATGGACTTTGGTTGCATGCTTGGGTCAAGCTTTGAGCTTCCTGTCAGCATTTACTCCTGTGGCAGGGATTTTCATGGCAAAAGCAGACTTTCGCGTGGTGGTCAAGCTTGACAGTGCACTCATTGGTGAAGGTAATGTCATCAAACTGTTCATCCGTTGTCAAACATGACATAGCGTACTCCAACTGCTTCATCCTATTGACTGTTTGGATGAGTTGACAGTACCTTGCCCCAGTCACCACCCAACCTAGCTTCCTCTTTGCTCTCCTGAACGTTGATAATGAGACTGACCAGCCCATTTCAGTCAAGAGTATCTTCTGCAGATCGGATGTGGTAGTTTCATCTCCAATTACAATCTGCTCGTGGATGAACTCCAAGTCGCCCGAGGTGAGTGAGTGATGAGCTCTCTGAGCATCTTTCAGTGTTCCCATAGCAGGGTATTGAGTTACTCAGGGACGAAGTGCTACCAGGATATACTAGTTCTGTCTGAGCTGGAATTACCCAGAAAGAGATCTCCATACATAGCCTCTCCTTCACTGTTCTTTTCTGTTCACTTTCCGCAGCACCTCTGTTGTGGCTTTGTGCTAACTCCTCATTGATGTAGACCTTACCTACCAGCCTCAGCACAAAATCTTTCAGGTTTGGCAGCCTTCGCATAGCAGTCCATGCATTCCGCATGAGTCAATATGTTTGCATCCACAGTACCACCAATCAGGACAGTGGTGATATTATGCGCAGCAGAACTAGGCTCTCCTTTTTATCCAGGTTTCCTTTTGAATTCCATTCGAAGCGCAGCATTCTGTGAAGGGCGCACATATTCCTTGAGGTGACAAACGATCTTGGAACAGCGGTGTATCAAACTAATCTACTAAACTAGTCTCAAATCAAAAATTATACTTTGGAATCATTGGAAAAGTCATGATTCTGCTCTAAGATCTTGCTCTCATTTGGAAAGAAACCGGTGTGGGCATAAATTAGTGTAAAGATTGGTGTATCACAAATGTTCACACAAAATGATAAACTTTTGTAACTTCATGACAAAATTCTGTTAGTGAAAATGATGATAATAATGATAATTCAGTAAAGGAGTGGAGGTGGATCCTGAGGTCCCAAGAACAATTTTGCTGCAGGAGGTACTGGCTGGAGGCTTGAACCCCCATTTGGTCTCCCACACCTTACAAGTGGAGAATGAGGAGGCTTTTAGGCATTGCCTTCAAAAAAGCAATCTAATAATGGAAGCAAGTTATGATTGTGTGAAACTTTGACTTTATCATAAATTCAGTGCCAAATTGGCTTGACTTGCAGTTTCCTGAGTTTTGTTGAGACGACTTAGTTCGATGATCATGAAATGTGTAGATTGCTGAGTTTGCATATATACATGTATGATTGTACTTACCTTGATGTTGTTGTCATGCATAAACCTATGACTTTCCGAATTCTTTGATGTGATGAACGAACTATAAAGCCTTCTCGTAGGAGGGACTGATAAAACTGTTGGTTTGTGATACTGTCAAAGATTTTCAGTTCCGTTGAACCTTGCTTTGAGATTTCACCCAAAACATGGACTTTCATTTGATGCTTTGGCCGAGGCTTGAGCTTCAAGTCGGTACTCACTCCTGTACAGGGATCTACAGTATGGCAAAAGCAGATGGTCGCATGCTGGTTAAGCTGGACAGTACACTCATCGGTGAAGGTAACGTCATCGAACTGTTTATCCATTGCCAAACATGACATGGCGTACTTCAACTGCTGCATCCTATTGACTGTTTGGATGAGTTGACAGTACTTTGTCCCAGTCACCACCCAACCTAGCTTCCTCTTTGCTCTCCTAATTGGTAGTGAGCTTGACCGGCCCATTTTCATCAGGAGTATCTGCTGCAGATCAGATGTGGTAGTTTCATCGTCCATTAACATCCACTTGTGGATGAACTCCCAAGTCGCCCAAGCTGAGTGATGGAGTGATGAGCTCTCGGAGCATCTTTTAGTGTCCCTGTACCAGGCTATCGAGTCACCACATGCCTGACTCCATCAATGGAGTGGATGTTGCCAGCTTCTGCTAACGTCTTCTGAATGTCCCGGACCGATAGCCCATCCGTATGGAGCTGTATGATGCGAGTGCGTACATGATCTTAAATTTGGAGGCATTGTACAATTGCATGTACACCATAGGTCAGTTGGAAGAGCTTGTGGAAAGTCATAGATAATGATAGCACTCACCTACAGTTGTAAGTGCAGTGACCTTTATGCCAATCTGTGCCCGTGATATTAACTATGCACCGCACAGCTTGCGCTAAATTATATTTCGAGTAAGTACAATGTGCATCGTGTATTCTTAGACCAACCAACTGCTGTCAGTCATTCATGTACTCTTGTTGAGTGTGAACTGGGGCAATGACAGGAAAGTGAATTCCAGCGATGGTACCTGCACGTTTAGGAAACCCTCTCCACTTGAATCCGGCGATTGTTTCCCTCAGACGATGACCAGATGCTAGCGAAGTAAAATGTGACAACAGCATATCTCTGTTAAATTTCAAAGCACACTTCTCTTGTAAGAGCATGCAGTGCTGGTATTACATCTCTGAATAAAGTTGCAATGATGCGATGCTCTGGTGGAGTTGCAAGCCACCAAATGGCAATGCCTAACTTTCTCCTGTAGTCGACTGGCCTTTTAAAATTAATTGTCTGTTTTTCAAGAGCTGGCTGGAAATGATTTGCTATATGTATATTCAAAAGTTGCTCTTCCCATTGTGAAATATCATCTCCATTCCTCTTCACTGAAATTCAGTACGATTTCCTTCCAAATAATCTCTCTATGCCATCTGTCAAGCCTGCCTATCTGCCTATCCTACAGACTACCCAAAGCCAATGCCATAGAAAGATGTGCAATGAGCATTGCTCTCTGTCGAATGTGAATCTGGCAGTGACCCCCATTATTTGCAATTGCTTGGGATTTTGCCACCTTTTGTCAGATGCCTGGTGAATTGCGTGTCCAGAGACTCGTGTTGCCCATTCAAGTGCCATTAATTTTTTGAATCCCTCTTCTTGGCCACCAGATGAACTTGCTCTTCCACTCTTCAGCACTTCAGCTTCACAGATTTCAGCCATTTGGTTTAGTGGATGTTCAAGTTTCCTTGCGAGGGATGGTTTACTAAAATTTGTTGTGTTTTCATCAAAGCCTGCAACTTTAAGTGCAGAGAAGACCTTAATTCTTCTGTCTAATGGGCGGGCTAATTTGAGCAATCGGGCAGCCTCTCTCATTTTTTTGGATACATAATGTTTGAAATTGTTCGTATGTCCTGCCTGATTAAGGTTATGTTCTCTAAGCTTAATGATAAAAGAATTATTTTTTTGCTATTGGGATGTGCTTGTCATCTTTCATAGTGTAGAAGACTTATTCCATTTTTTCAGATACTTTGCCTGATATGGTCATCAGGGCTGCCCGTGCCCACCGATGCCTTTTCCTCTGTGATATTCCTTTATTCACACAATTCTTTGCATGTCTGTATAGAGACGACTTTTTGTACAAGCCATGACAGTCTTCGCAGAATATGTAATTCTTCAATGTTCATTTCTCCCCAAATTGGGAAGTTTATAGGCTACCAAAGGCCCATCACTTTCCCCTTGTAAAACACATTTTATTGTGTTCGTAATCACATGCTTTCCTGAGCATTCCAATTTCTTCTGGTCTCTGTTTTGATCCTTTCTCAAGAGCTAGAATTTTAGAAACCTCCACTTCATCTGAGTGACAATCTTCCCAGTGCTCAGGAAGTTTTTTGGAAACCTTTCCCACAATAGATACAATAATGCCGTTTGTCCCAAACACGACCTTTACCACCTTTATCACTTAGCCCGATCACCCAGGGATGGCTGAGGTGGTGGAGTAGGCCCTGCCAGTGCTGGTCGGTATATGTGGAGGCGCACTTTGGGTGAATGCTCAGGGCAAGTTTCCAGGCGTTGCCCCGATCCTGTGTTGTAACCACCCAGTCCACAAAGTCAGGGTCCAGATATGTATCTGGATCACAATAGTTGAGAACTCCCCCCACTAAGTGTACCAGATGGTCAGGGTCCCTGCCGGAGTTGGGTTGATTCCACATGCTATCATGCTACCGAACAGTTTGAAAATGGGAATCGTACCCCTGCAGAGGCTCAGGTTCTGGGACAAGCCTTAGCAGGCCCCTGCCCTGACCTACGGCTGGAGCTGTGGTCACTCTAATGAGGGCTTCTAGCCCTTGGGCACCTCCCCGCCCATACCCAAGCCACAGCTTGGGAAGGCTGGGGGCCGGGGCTTGGGGCCCACTGGACCTTGCCTGAGTCTTCTAGCCCTCCTGTGAGTATGCCTCCTAGCCCCTCGGGGAGGTACCGACGGGGTGGAGGTTGTTGTCCTTCCATAGATTCTCCTTTTTTCGGTTGGGCTGTCTCTTGTGTCTCCTCCACAGTGGCAGTTGGATGTTCTGAGTCGAAGACATGGAGGTCTTCCATTACTTCAAGGAGGTCCATATGGCCTGCAAGATGAAGAGGTATATGATAGTTATTTGCTCTTTTTCATGTCATAACACTATTTCTTCTGCTTACAGAAGGGGCAAAAATACTTGTCAATGGACATGCTGTCTGCCTCCGTGATACCGAGGCAGGCACCATGAAACCACTCATCGCAGCCGTCACACTAGATCATAAGGGAACCATCATCAGGCTTCCCGCAGAAACAATACAGGTCTTTCCCTAAGTTAGTTTGGGGGATCTTATTGAGATCTCTACACCCCTTGAGCCTATCATGGTTCAAGGTAAACACCTTGTTCTTTTATATGACTTGTTATAAAAAGAGGGTGTGCCTTTTGTGGATTATGGCAGGACCCTTCCATGGGGATAGTTTCTTGACTTCTTGCCCTTCCCCTGTGGGTTCCCAAATCTAACAAAAAGACCATCTCCTTACAGCTGTTTACAGCTCCTTACAGCGTTTAAGTAAATTATCTCTGAAGAAAAGCGATGAAGAGCTGAACTGAGTATATCAGCAGAAAAAAGCGGCTTGAATGCCACTCTGAGCTCAGGCCTTCTCATTTCTCATCTCTTGGAATTGAGCTCAGAGTTGGCACCTCCAAGAATAGCTAATCAGTCCACCTGCTTATAGCGGCCACTGAAAAATCCCCCACACGAAATTGCTGTATTATGGACCCTTTGTATAGTGGTCACCTGCTTAACGTGGCCAGCGGCCACAAAAATTTAGCCGACCCGTTAAATCAGCCATGAATACGATGTCTTTAAGTTCACTGCGTGAATTCTACCGAGTCCTAGCTCAGTCACAATCGCATAGACACCATTGACAAAAATTGAAGCAGCTCTTTGATATGACAAGCAGTCTTACTACTAATTTGACTAGATTAGATCTAGGCTTCAGTAATGCCGCCCTGAATAGATGCTACAAAGGCAGAGACAACTCCTAATAAAATTTTAATAAAATCTGAATAAGATTTTACTCAAATATTAATAAGATTTTACTAAAATGCCGACTAATTAGTGTTTAAGTCCCTTTGAATAAGGACAATATGGTACATGTCTGGGTATTGTTTGTTGTTTATGTAAGCTTCGCACATCATCCATCTTCATCAAAAAATAAAATAAAAAAAATTGTACAACAAAAATCCCCATAATAGCTGCACATGCAAACTTATTTGCTGGTTTTTGTTTTTTGTGTTTGTTTTGAATAACATGCTGTATTTTCTGCTGTTATAAAATGCAAGTTTTGACATTCGAAATGGCCACCAACCTGTCTATAGGGGCCACCTGTCTATAGCGGCCACTTTTGCTGTTTCCCTTGGGTGGCCACTATAGACAGGTTTGACTGCATTTGGCAGAATGTGTCGATGTCTCAAATAGAACCTGACCAAAATTTCGGCGTTGATAAACTTGGGGCATTGTTCAAGTGGTTGCTCGTTTTTAGGACCACAGTTTTATTTTTTGCCCATATGCAAATGCAAGCCTGTTTGGCAATAGGAACATAAATAGTGATGATTCTTGTGTATTTAACTGTATTTTAAGCAGACAATTATTTTATTGAAAGGGCAAAAGACAAATAACACTTGTCTATAGTGTGCTTAGTAATGTGCAATCACATTCACATTTGATTTTGATTTTGTTTGAAACAATGTTGTTGATTTCCAGTTATATGCGTACTGATTAATACTGATATATCATACCTACTTGTAAATATGTGAATGTTTTGTAGTATTTCCATTTGTTGGGAGTGAAATAAATGAATTCAATGAACCACCTTGGAGTCTAAATTTCATTTTTGGGAGCACATGATGTGAGGGAATTATTTGTGTCTTTTTTGTGTCAATTTTTTAATGTGTAGTGGAGTGTTTGTGTGTGTGTGTGTGTGTGTGTGTGTGTGTGTGTGTGCGTGTGCGTGTGCTATATAAGCCAGCATGTTTTAAATGTGTATGATGCAAGGCTTCAGATGAAATCCACACATGTGTTGGGTTTTTTTGTTGTTGTTGTTGATAAGTCTTATTTTTATTCCATCACCCACACTCGATTACAAGTTAAACATTCCGTCATTTTGTATGCCTGGCATTATATTCAAGCATCATTAAGATGATAGATTACCAAATTATTGACATTTACCGATGAGGCACTGTGTCGTTATGTCAGGTGTCTAATTAAACATTACGAATATATGATTCCAGTGATTGCGTTAACATACTCGTCAAAACAAATATAATTGTAACTGAATAATGAAATATTGTAGTAAGTTATTGAAATTAAGGAGACAAACCAAGCATATATATATATATATAGTCAAGTTATGGGATGAAAGGAAAGAGTTGATTAGATTAAAGACACGTAGCATGTTGCCATTGAAGTTTTGAAGAGGTTGATTTATCGCCTGCCCTCTACTTACACCAGAGGAGTGAACTTATTCATAGAAGTGCTTCGTGCACAGGACAACACAATGAAAAGCCCTGCACATATACAGTACAAATTTTTAACATTTTCTCTACATTTTTACCGTCTCTTATTAAACACACCCTTATGAGGGAAAATACAATATTATGAGTTTGTACTTCAAGCCAATTTAAGGAACCACTCTACTGATTTTTGCACAAAAAATAACAAATTTTAAGGATTTTTGGGTTTATCAATGTAAATATTCACAATATAGGTTAACTGAATTATCATGAAAGAAACATTGATTTATTTATTGGTACAAACATATATATATATATATATATATATATATATATATATATATATGTTTGATACAAACATTGATTTATTTATTGGTGGTATCGACCATTTTGGTGTATTTCCAATGTTGTTTTTACATCATTTCATGTTTTCCCATTTTCTACTCCTCCGCCCGCCCCCTCCCCCCCAAAAAAACCAAACATTAACTTGAGTACCTTAGATCAGTCTGAGATATCCCGCAAAAAGAGACAAAATCTATTTTCTCTATTTGTGGCAAAAAAACAAAAAACAAAAAACAAAAACAAAAACGAAAGCACAAAATAGCTCATATCAAGAGAAACATCAAAGCCATCTTTTCGTTTTTGTCTGTTTATTTTGCTTTACAAAGATGCAGATATTATGTCAGGTCTTGAATATGCGCAATGCAACCAATACCCAAGATACGGAGTTCTTTGTACATGCGCTATATATTATAGCAATGCCAAGCTTTTTATATTCATTCACGCCAGGTTCTTTCACACAAGGTAAAGGACCTACAATGGGATTTACAAATTCTGACATTCTTTTACAACCTCTAGCTCGATCTATGAAGCCGGCGGTGTAAAAGCCTTTCCTTGCGTAAACAGATCGGGCCGGTCGTTAATATGCTAACAACAAGTAACTTCAGATTTGGTAAACAAGTCACGTGATAGGTGATATAAAGGAGAGTGAAATCCAATTATATAAATATGGATGACTGAATGGATGCAGTATTCAAAGAACGGTGACTCCAGTAACGTCTGAGCTAGAAAACGGACATTCTGTTCAATTTTTTTTTTTTTTTTTAAGTACGTTGATCGATCGGTACAGAAGTGTACCGTCATCACCACGCTTAGCTGAGAATTCGATCATTATAATACCATTTTAACTCTTACAATTCTGACATAACGGAAGAACACTTGACTCCGAATTCAACGGCCTCTTTAGAATTAAGCAGGGGGAATGAGTCGAGGGAAAATAGGCCATAATATATTTTATGATGAAAAAAAAAAGGAATTTTGTGGAATTCTCTTTCATTGTCTTTATATCGTTGTCCTGCGGTGATGCCATATTCAATAACTGATATTTTCCTCATCCATTATAACGGCACGATCCTCGACAACATAACTTTTGAAGGGAATGCCCAATTTTCCCTCAACATTCACTGATTTGTTCTATATTATGTTCAACCCGTTGCTGCGTCATTTGGTTTCTCTTCCCCCTTAAAGGATACATAATATGCATGCACATGTTATCATTATCATTATCATTTATTCGGCAATTCAATATACAATACAAGCTGACATAAAATACAAACAAAAAATCGTATTACATGATATAATAATTGTGGTGGTTCAAGGTGCATGCTGCTGGTTGCCAGGGGAGGAAAAGGCAAACTTAAAACCGAGGCTCGAGACCTTCCTCCCCGACCAGTGCATGCACCCAGAATCAGCTATATCAATGTAAAACAGATACAAACATTATCAAGTAATACATTATTACACAAAAATGCTCTGAATTCAAACACAAATATGACTAAAATTATAACTGAATATAACCGATGCCCTACCCTGAGCTGATGGTATAGTTCATCCAGCAAAACTGCTGATTTGATATTCTTTCCAAAAAAAAAAAAAAACCAAAACCAAAACAAACAAACAAACAAATGTATCATTGTGATAACATGGCAGCACATTGCCCAAGGATGATCAAATTAGTATCTGCTCATTTTAAAACTCAACATCCCTCCCAAAATCTCTATGCAGAAACCAAACCAATGGAGTGAGCGAAACACTGGTATTTCTCTCCCCCCCCCAAGAATATGGTTGCCTTGGCAACACATTGTCTAACACCAACATGTGACAAAAATTGCACTGTCATAGGAAAACAGTCTCATAGTAAATCAAACCTAAACTCAAATACTGTAAACTGAGGGAGTGTTCAGTGCACAATTAACTGTATACTATGGATACGAAAACAAAACAAAACGTGATTACTATAACAATATAATTGCTTTGGCACTGAAGAAAAAACATGTAAGCCTGTGTTACTCATTGTGGGATAATAATATTAAAGAGGTTATGTAGCCTTTACACATGAAAATTTAGGCCGCCGTTGCATACATACTCTCGTCTTTGGTTCACATTTATTTTCTTATGACTATAACCATGCCAGTCTACGCTATGAGTCGTACCGGTATTAACGTTTGATAAATACGATGAGTTAGGTAACGTATCTTTGTGCGATCGGAAGAGAGATAAGGAACATTATGTTGACCTTTACTATAGGCGACCTTAACAGGGGTCGCCTTGGTACACAGTATAAGACCCATATCTCCATGGAATGCCATGTATGCCGTCGGACATTGATCCAACATGACGTTCATCAATAGCGCTGCCCTCGTTGCAGTCACTGCCATTTTGGTGGTCTTTTTACCCAGATACTTCGAGACTCCACCTCAAGTAATCGCTCATGGGTACGTCGCACCCGGCTTCGAAAATGTGCTGGAAGTGTTCAGGTAGGTAGCCGTGTTGTTCAGGTGTTCGTCTTTTTCTTGTCATACAATATATGCCATTGAATACAACACGTGCACTAGCTATATTAATGACCCATGTTTGTAAACATGTAGAGATACAGGGTAGGTACTATAGCCATGTGCATAATTAGGATTATTAGGGCCTAAAGGTACGTTAATTGTCTCAATGAAAGCTGACCGGTGTATACTATATACGTCAGTCGAATTTATGTGTCTTTTTCATGCTGTCTCTGACTCGGCAGTGACGCTATTGGGTTTTGACCATGCTGTTAAATACACGTAAATGCACGTCACTAGCGGGATGTTAACCTGTCCGCCGTAAACATGCATCTGTGGGAGCTTCTCGGTTCCCCAGCTTCACACCACTACGATCCAATGACAGTAATCTATGCATATGTGCTCCTCCATTCTTTGCCATGTTAACTTGCCTTAGAATAGTCAATGCTTAATGTCATGCTTTACACATGTACTATATGGACGCAGAGAAAACTTCGAGACTGGCCGAGATTCTCGCTACGGTGGATCTGCTTTCTCCGCCTACTACAAAGGGGAGAAAGTCGTCGATGTTTGGGGAGGGTATGCCGACGGAGAGATCAGACAGCCATGGCGGGAGGACACAATGTCGGTATTCTACTCCACGACAAAAGGTACAACGTTAAACCTATTGAACGAGACAATGATATTGTGTAAGCCATCCTGGACTCGGGAATGCTCGCGTTTTAATCACTAGTTTGAAGTCTTCTTCATTTTCCGATATGTGCGTCTTTCTTTCTGTTCTTGTTGCGGCCTCTAGTAATTCAAAGTTCAATCCGCTAATAGCTATGCCGGAAGTTGAATAGACGATATTATACCGGGTGTCCCAAAAAAAGCGGAACGGTGGATTTTCAGTACCTTGCGTTCTAAAAGTGATATATTTTTGACATCATTAGAAAGAGCATCTTCCGCAGAAGACCATGATACCAATTTTTATTCTACGCCAATTTCTGTAGATGCAGTCATTTTCAATTTTTGGCGACTTATGAGATAATAATTTGGGCGCGACACGCGTTCCATACGGTGAATTGTGTTAGCTCGTTGATCCATGTCAACAAAAGATAACGCTTTCATATTGGGAGCGCACACACACACATACACACACACAGTGTTTTTTTCCTGGCCCGTGCCCAATGTGAAAGCTGTATCTTTTGTTGACATGGATCACCAAGCTTACACAATATTCACCGTATGGATCGCATGTCGCACTCAAATTATTATCTCATAAGTCGCAAAAATCTGGCGAAATTTGACAATCACTGCATTTTCAGAAATTGGTGTAGAATAAAAAGTACTGAACCAAATTAAATTATTTTGATATCATAGTATTCTGCGGAAAATGCTCTTTTTAATGATGTCAAAAGATATATAACTTTTAGACCGCAAGGTACTGAAAATCCACCGTTCCGCTTTTTTGGGACACCCGGTATAATGGGGCCATCATAGACATGGCCCCTTCCCTCCCCTCTTGCCCCCCCCCCCCCTATTGGTGAGCAAGATCGATGTGCTTGGAACAAAATTGATTTTAATGTTTCAAAAATATACCTATATATACCCTGCCCCATGACCGTATACAAAAAATGTTCAACTCCTCTTCCATAAAGTCATTGTAACTTTATCATTAATGAGAAAATCAAGTATCAATGTAGAATTTAGTTTATTTTTGTTTTTGCAGCTAAAACGAATTAACCAACATATTGTATATTTTTATGAGAAATAGCTGACCTCGTTTGGCTTATCAAATTGCCCTTGCATGCATGCGTCCTCAATAATAGACTTATGTTATGAATTGATGACATTATTCATCAACACCGTAATAAATATGATGAGTATCTAATCATTGATCTAAAACAGAAATGTTCGTCGTATCAATGCTTAGAACATTCTTGCTATTGTTGCAGATTACAAAATGAAATACTGTCCTTCCGATTTTTTTTTTCGTTTGGAGGGTATAAGAAATATAAACATACTTCTGCTGAGACGGTGCGTAAGTAGAGCGAGAAATCAATTCAGATCTCATTTATCTTAACCTTGAGCTCTTCAGTGTTGCTTCAATCAAAATGCCATGAGTTGCTCTAAACAATGAAATTAACACTCTATCTTTACAGAGATGCCTCGAATCATTGTCCCTGTTGCTACTAGTTTCTCTTCTTTCACATGTTTTGCAGGGATTATTTCTTTTTTGTTTTTTAGTATATAGTATTTGTCCGTGAGGATTGAAAGTGCTCAAAACAAAGTTTGTAATATTTCTGAACTAAGTTTTGTTGTCCATCCATTTCCACAAAGGGGTCGCTGCAATCTGCCTAGCAATGCTGGCCGACAGAGGGCTGCTCGATTACGACAAACCCGTGGCACACTACTGGCCAGAGTTCGCTCAAAAGGGCAAAGGAAAGGTTACCGTCCGTGAGTTGATCGAACACAAGGTATAAAATTCTTTCTCCCTTTCTTCTACAACGTGATATGAGGTGTAACCCCCACTCGAGTGGTCATCCTATTTTGTACCACATAGCATGCGCATTCCAAATTATTCGGGAAATGAGTATATGATTTAGAGGCGCATTTTTTTTTTTTTTTTGGGGGGGGGGGGTCCCAAAAATCGTGAAATAGGGGGTATCTCCAAAAACTGTGAAATATAGGGGGTCTCTTAGTATTTTCCCGAAACATTTTTGATAAGGTGTAGTTTCGAGATCTTTCCTAAACAATCCTGAAATTCGGTCCGGATAAGGTAAAATTCAACCCCCGAAAAATTCCGAAATAGGAAAAGTACAGCTTCTTGATGTTTTTTACCCTGATTCTCATTCTAATATGCTAATACAGTGCATGTTTTTCTGCAAAGCATTCCGGCTTGTCTTTTTTTCCGCAGGACATTTCGCGACATAGGTCACTCCGCTTTGCTATAGTTTCCTTCCAAAAAAAAGGGAGCTATTGAATTACTGGCTTCCCTTCCTAAAGCCCGTGATATGATGTCAAAATCCTAGCTCATTTCCACCTTTAAAGGCGGCATCTCTGTAAGAATATGGAATAAGCATAGTGTATGAATGATCGCCTCAGTGGGGGGAGGAGGGATGTGAATTGTGTTCTTAACCCCGGTTTGTCGCCTCAGTGCAGGCAGCGGTTGTCCCAGAATTTATAGCTTCAGGTCAGAGTTTGCATGTATGAAAGAAGGAAGATTTTGATGAAACCATCTTAGGGGCTGGTCTATATAGGGACTGCTCGGAGAAAGGTTAAGGTTAGCAAATGGTCGTCAACTGGTCGGCGACTGGTTGCCGACCATTAGAAATTGGTCGCCGATTGGTTGCTGATGTTTAGTTGGCGCTCAGCAACAATTTGAAAATTGCTCGCACGCTCTCTCTCAGTCGCAAAAGGTCATGTCAGTGAGGCTGTCTTCAGTGTTATTCTTCTATGATCTTCTATGTCAATTACCCTTTTGCCCTTACCCTTCGCTGACACTCCCTTAGGCATGTCTTCAGCATTATAGGGGTCGCTTTGTGACGTCAGGAATGGTACATGAATGGATGTGATCTGCATCGTCCCCGTTTCGGTTGTGTGCGCAATCAAAATAAAATGCGGGTATCACACAATACAGACCACATGTGGTCGTAAGAAGCTCGATTTCACAAACAGAATTTTGTCTAAAAGACAATACCATTCCCAACAAGCGAGTAACTTGAAACTCAGTGAATATACTCTCAAAATGATGCAAATCATGCAATTCACATGATGATAATGATAATGGTAAAAACGTCCCGAGAACGTGTGATTTTCACAGGACCGCTTGTCCGACTTGGACACAACTTTGTCTTTAACATTTTTAAATGACTGCAGAAATAAAATATATGCACATGCAAAATTTTGCTATATGCAAGTGTGTCATAGTCGTTCAACAAACCTTGATGGTGCGTTGAACGGTGTGTACCTAGCTAGTATGACAAGATTTAGGGTAACCTGATATCATAGTCAAGACAATATAGTGATCACATCGTATCTACAATTTCATTTCGTTTGAGGATTCGGTGAAGCTTTACTACCCGTTAGCTTATCTACGTGCCCATGAAGGTATATGCATTTTCAAAATGAATTTCTCACTGAGGAAAAATATGTGTTTTGAAAGGAAGTCAAATTTCGGAGATCTCTTTAGATTGATTGTCATTCATGTGGAAACATGTAACGTAATTGTTTTCACATTCGACTCGCATTCAACTCGCATTCGACATAATGATTTATAAATGATGGAATGAAAACAAAATTTTTAATGCAGCTGCTGTGCCACAGAGTATAACGCTGTGTGACATCATCACAAGAAGTTAATGAATGCTGCAAGTATGCCCTCATAGCTGTGTCATCGGAGTATATACTTTTAACTCACTTAGGCTGGTTTGATGCTAGCCGGACCGCCCGGACTCAGTGCTGAGCTTCTGAGGGATGTCTCAAAGGCAGGCGAGCTCATGGCTTCCACTGAGCCCGTCTTGGAACTTGACGGGAAGACTCATGGGTACCATCCAGTCACCTTCGGCCCGCTAACAAATGAGTTACTGCGCAGAGTCGATCCGAAGCACAGGACAATGGGCAAATTCTTTGCCGAAGAGATAGGGGAGCCTTTCGGTAAATATATGGATTATTTGACTATCAAAATGATGCCGCTCATTTATGGTAGCTGCAGTTTGCCATCGTGTCCTAGTTTAGTTCTTCTCTATAACCCCAAAAATAAGGTTAAAAAGAGGGAAAGAAATATATATGAATTTGCTGCGTGTCAAAAAGTGTAATTCTTTCTCCTAAGACTATAGGCAAATATTTCTATTATTTTCGGCGCATGCCGACGTATCAAAATCGTTCTCTGCAACCTTGACAAACACTGAGCCATTGAAGTTTCTTTCTCTCTTTTGTTTTTGCGTTTTAGTTTGGGTTGTTATCTTTTTTTCATTAGGTAGTACGCACAATATAAAGAGCGTATCAAAAAAAAAAAAAGGTAATCTAACTTTGGAGCGCCACCATTTCATAATTGTCAGCAATGGAGAGTGCAATGTTAGTTGCCTTTGTGGAAGTGACAAAGTTATCATCAGCGGTGGCCATATTGAAGATTACGGACCATAAAACGTTACAAGAAGCCCTAAACACAAACCTGCAGTCATGCGGGCTGCCGTGTTTGTGTTACCTCTTTCATTGAGAGATCCAATCCATTCAGTGAGACATGCATTGTTTCTTTAATTATAACACTCAAACTTGGAAAAAGTGTAATTTGCCATTGTTGTCTTTAGAGTTCATGTGCTCAGTCATGCATGAATTTTGTCAACATAATTAGAATGGAAAGAGGGAGAGTTCCTCTTTCCTCACAACATTGCACTCTCCGGAGCGGACAATTATGAAATGGTAGCCCTCCAAAGTTGGATTACCATTTTTTGATACGCACTGTAGTTACGGTATACGTTGTGTTGTACACTGCAAAAAGTTCGGTGTTAAATAGTGAACACCGAGCTGGTGTTAAATTTTCTGTGCTCATTTATGGTGTTAAATTAACACCTCCGGGTGTCATTTCCAAATATAAAACTGTTTTTTGAAGAGTTTCTTAGTAACTGCACTTCTTGTTGATTTTTTATTTAAACAAGACAAGAATTTTACATTAAAATACTAGATTTTTGAAAAAATTTGAAAATAGATTTACACCACAGTAACACCAGCTGGTGTGGTCTCTTATTGAAGCTGGACGGGTGTTAAACCATTGATATTAACACCAACAAATATCAAATCAACACCATGTGGTGTCATTTTTGAATTAACACCAGTACAGTGTCAAAATAACACCAGGCACAGTGTCAAATTAACACCACGAAGTGTCAGGTGAACACTTTTCAACACCATCACAGTGCATTTTCTACACCTGTGGGTGTGGTCCTCTATTGAAGTTTGATCGGTGTTAGATTTAACACCCGTGGTGTTGAATCTAACACCGATGTTTTTACAGTGTATATTAATATTGTATTCATGACGAGTAGACGCATACAAGACTGGAAGTCGACAAATGTCCTTGTGCAATGAAGATAAGATCGACATAGGTTCAAAGCAGCACGTTACTCATAATACATGTACAGGAAACACGTTTTTGGGACGCCAGACATTATGCCGTCGTATTTCGGTAACATAAATTTAACGTGTGAATGATCACTTATGAATATGTTTTTATGTGGTTTTGGTCGTTACACGGTCATGTGTATTGCGGTCGCTTGAAAATTTGTAATTTGAGTTACGCATAATGGATGATGACGATACGAATGCAAGTAAATAAGATCAAATAAAAGTAAAAACTGTCGGGTGTTGTTTGTTTTTTGCTTTTTTACATTGTACTCATTCATGTTATTAACCTATTTTTACAATGAAGGCATTGATTTCTACATCGGTCTGCCCTTGGAGCAGAACTACCGTGTGGCTCGGACTCCCGTACAGAGCAATAATATATTTCTACTCTTAGCTCAAGGCTTGTCAAGCCGTATCACACGCCAGGCCATGTGGTACTTCATGCGCAACGATCTCTTTTCTCGTGCACTGGCGAATTCGGGACTCCAACAGGTCGGTGTATTATATAGGAAGCATGATTGTCCATGTTTTCTTATCTATACCTTGTTCACGGGGAATGATGCGTCCAAAGTCACCAATTGACGCGACTGATACTGAATGTTTTTTTTTTTTTTTTCTGGGGAAAATAACTAGTCTTTTGCATGATACAACTCTCAAAACATACCGAGCCTATAACTTGATCATGAGAAGGGTTATGCTTTGCACATTTACATTGAATTTCACGATTGTCATCGGCCATGCGTGTCGTATCATACAGAGTTTGGTTTGGATACACGGACAGGAATACACGTGCAATTGATCTTTTTTTTTTCTCTCTCTCTCTTTCACAAAGGGTTCGGCTTTTTAGATACATACGTGTATCCAATACAATACAAACACGTCAGTTCAGAACTCAGCACATGTAGATAATTATATTGATCGGAGTGATGATACAGGCGTATTATTTTGTAGGTGATACGATGCGCATTATTTTCAGTATGCGTTCTGTTCACAAACAGCAAGTTGTTATTATGTCAGATTAGTTTTGGAGACACGTATATGTGCAGGATTTTATAGTCTTATTTTTCAATTTCAATTTCTGTCTTATCGTTTTGCTGATCCAATGTATTCCTTTTTTGTTTATTGTTTAGTTTTGTTATTTTGTTTTTGTTTTTGTTTTGTTTTTTATTTCATCCGACTCTCATTTGAAATGTCAGCAGAACATTAACGTATAATAAATATACGCGGTTCTTTTGTCAGTTTGTTATCAGGTAGTCGGGTATAGAAGTGATACCTTGGCAGGCAGATTGAGCTCATGATCCTTTATGTTTGTATTACTGTTGTGCAAAGGTGACATTCTCCTTTTGGGTAGGACTTCGTACAGCACATTAATGTGATCACGAAGACAGACCCATAATCTACAAGTGGTTACGTACACTGCAGGATTTTGTGTCATGTACGGACAAGAAAGGTGTCACATCAGATAAACACGAATAGACCTACTTGGTTACTAATATTCAAATTCTTTTTATTCATCTACCTTTCATGTGATATTAAAAAAAGATAAAGTTGTTATTTGTATGATGTGTAGAAGACTTTCTCGCATGGAAACCGCTTGATAATCTTTCAAGTCATAGACATAAATTTATAAACTGTGAGAACAATGTCAGACGATTCATAAGTGATCCCTTGGCAATACACCCTCTGGCAGTATGAGAACACTAAAGTAAACGTGATTGATACATATCTATACAGTGCCTAAGCAAAATAATAAATACCATGCATTCATTTATTTTGTCTTTTGTCGAAAACCAGCCAGGATTCTTTAATGACCCTTACAACCGTGCCATCGAGATACCATCGGCAAGTGGAATAGGAACAGCTCGGTCAGTTGCAAAGGTAACAGTTCAAGCGATCCGGAAAGCCACGGATTTTGTAGTAGAATCAATGTAAAAAATTGCAAAATAGTATTTACACATTTTAAGTAGAATCGACCTATACAAAGAAGGGCAGCCTCCTGTAGGGTGGTGTTCGTTCATCTGACGGTTCTTTATTCCGAAAATGAAATAAGGCTCGTTATTCCGAGACACACAAACTCCCCTTTATCAAGAAGTTCGTTTACCTGAATATGAAATAGGATTTGTCAATCAGAACATTTTGTGGCGTTATTCCGAAGGTTCGTTAAATCAAAATGAAATACAATTAGTTACTCCGAACCGGGATTCTGAAGATTCTTGATCCGAAAACAAAATGAAGGTACGTATGATTAACAAACCTTTGGAATTTCGAACATTATTTATTATTTTTTTAATTAACAGACGTTCAGAACGAAACTTTTAAATTAATTTTTGGATAAATGAATGTCTGCAGAATAATGAAAACTTCCTATTTGGCGTCACGAGCCTTCTGAATAACGAACCTTATTTCATTTTCGGCCTAGCGAACCTTGGCAACAAAAAATTTTAACCCTCCACCATTCGGTCAAGTAATGAAAACAACAATCAACAATCAACAACAAACCAACACAGATTATATAGAAATGGAATGATATGAAATATTCACACAGGTTTTCAAAAATGTTTTCACTTGACCAGGCAGCACACCTTCTAGAAATCGAGCAGACACGGACAAACGATATTAGAAAAAGAAATGTTATAAAAAGTCGGCTTAGATCGTTTATGAACATCTACTCAATCGTTCAAGCAGCATAAGTCATGTGAAGACCGCAGATGGCGTTTCTCATGCCCCAGCACCAACTTCGTTAGCGGAGGCAACATTTTCGAGTAGCCATTGTTTCTTCCATGTGTCCCTCGGCTAAATTGCCTAAAGATCTAGATGTTCCTGTAGCTTTCATGTGTGGTGCCATCGTGTGACCTTCTGTACTTGTTTGGACTGTTGATTGGCATTTAACCATGTTTTAGGTCAACTTTGCAAGAAATTGACAATATTCGTGTTGCAAACTTGTGTCAACTGAGGGACAGTGTGACGCCCTCTAAATAATGATGCAATGGTCAATGACAGTCACAATAGTCACAACACAACGCTAAATCGAATATAGGTGCTGGTGATGTCATCAGAAAATTCCTCAAAACGTTATTTTTTATCTTTGATAAAAAGAATACATTACTTCGACTTGTTACTGACATACTGTTGACAGCGAAATTATTCCCGCGTCGGCCACGTTGTTGAAAGATACCGACCAATTTATGTGATTTCTGATGGAAGTCTTCGTCATCACTGCAGAGACGGCGGAGTCTAGTGAGACTGATGAGTCTCGTCGTGTGGTGAGACTCTCAATACAATAGTTTCAACGTGAAATACAACTTCATAGATACCCAGATGAGCAATAGGATTAATCAACTTCGACAACTATGCGCTTAAGACCAGTTTTCATACATCCGGAGTTTCATACATGACTCCAACCATGAGTACTACACTTGTCATAAATACCACTAACATTAAAAACTTGCCCCCCTCCCCCCCCCCCCCCCCCCTTGTTCTACCCCGCGGGAAAATGAGTGTCTGATACTCAATGCCGAACATCACAGGTTTAAAGAGAGTGCTAATGAGACAGATGATCATGGTATCGCTGATGAAAGCAAACCTTCATCTCATCGTCTAGTTGTAACTATTTCTGAGGACCTATCACTCGCTGAAGGTGATTGCACTCTTCTTTTGAGAGGCTTGACGTTTGTTCCAAAATAGAAATCAGTGGATGATTTCGAAGTTCGGCGTGTTTTCGAGAGTTTCGCTCGTCGTCTACGGCTGAAAGTACACTTTGCCGAAAAGAACAGTGAATCTGATCGGGCTGTCAAGGAAATAAATGACTCGGCAGATTTGACTCAACAGCCGTCACCTCCGTCATTTGAATCTCTGCAGCCGAAACGTTAAACTTGGACTCCATAAGAAGGTGAGAACCCCAATATTGATCTCTTCATCAACAAATGTAGGATTGACGTCAACAAATGTAGGATTGACGTCAACAACCTCACTCATCCTGTTCACCTTTTCCGTCTCATTACTGAGAAAGAAAGAAAGGCGCTCTAAGTCCCTGAGGAAGAATACCAACTACATCATGAAACCGGCTGACAAAGGAAGAGCTGTCATCGTATGGCGACACGACTTGAGCATCGCTGAGGCCCAGCGACAACTCGACAATCCAGCGTTCTGTTATAAGGTAGGCAACGATCCTGCCAGCGATCATCAGGAGATTGCTAAAGTCACAGCTACTGATGTTGTCAAGAGCAACGCTCTCCCGCCATCCGCACCGAACCTTTGTCAGAAGACCCCCGTAGTTCAACATTTTATCTTCTCCCTAAAATACACAAAGAAGGAAATCCCGGCAGACCTGTAGTTTCATCTATTGGATGTCCGACAGAGCTCTTACTTCCTGCAGAAGTCCTCATCACCTCATTGTCCGGATGATACTACAGTGGACTCCCGTTATAACGAAGTCATCGGGACCGGCAGTTTTCTTTCGTTATACAGTGGACTGCCGTTATAAGGAAGTCCTCGGGACCGGCAGTTTTCTTTTGTTGTATCGAAATTTCGTTGTAACCGAACAAATAAACGATAAAAAAGAAAAAAAAAAAGAGCCGACAATTTTGCGACCTGGATTTTTATTTCGTTGTAACCGGAATTTCGTTATAAACGTGTTTGTTATAACGGGAGTGCGCTTTATCGAAATTTCGTTGAAACTGAACACGTAAACGATAAAAAACATAGAGCCGATAATTTTGCGACCTGGATTTTTATTTCGTTGTAACCGGAATTTCGTTATAACCCAGTTCGTTATAACGGGAGTGCACTGTACCATCTTTCGTCTGTCTGAGTTAGTGCTAAAACTTTTCCTCCTTCCAGTTCGATGGAAATTTCAACCTTCAGAAGGAAGGAGTCGCTATGGGAACTAAGATCGGTCCACGCCTGCCTATTCGTCGGCCTTATTGAGCAAGCAATTCTCAAGAGTTTCCAAGGCCCTAAACCCCTTCTTCTAAACTTTCTAAATTCGTTCAAACAACGTCTTTCACGGAGTTTCCTTGATTAGTAATGTTGTATATTTCACTGTCCTGAAGAGTTCACTTTCTTCATTAGAGATATCACGAACACGAAGGGTAGTTTTCCCTTCAGCTGATCATGAATCGCAACTCTCAGTGTTTCATTTACCTGGTTACCTTCAATGAACCTAATATGTAGAGCTGGTGCACCAATTATATAGGAAAACATACGAGCTGACGGAGCCGCCATGCTGACCCGAAATTGAGCAAAACTGGACACACGACAGGGGAAATTTTCAAATTCGGCTCTGATCACATGAACATTCTTGCATGTCGTTCGTCAGGGCATTTTGAGCCAGCGTATGACCTCCAATGGAGTTTTTGAGGCTCCGGCAGCAACTTCGTGAGTGGCGGCAAAATCCTTTGACAGGCCCAAATAGCGCGAAGATCTTGCGAAAGTTGATTTTATGTTACGAATTTTCATCTTCGTGTGGCCTGAGGGTGTCATCGTGTGACCCTCAGTAGGCATCGTATTTGCTTTGGCTCTTGACTGGTTTTTAACCAAGTGTGGGGCCAACTTCGTGCGAAATTCGTATGGCCATCTTGTCAATTTTGGGACAGTGTGACGCCACTCTAATCTGTCACTGTATATCGCAAGCTTTTCAATAGTCTTTAGGCCATCTCTATGCACCATACCTGCACATCACGAGCTTGAATTTCCTCTGATTCTCCTGCAGCTATTTAGCATCGTCGCGATTGGCGGTACGGACCCGGAAACCAATAAGACGCTCCTTTCAAAGAAAGCCGCAGACGATCTAATGAAGAGCGAGGAGCCTACCTTCGACATCTGCCTCGGCGTTCCCATGGCTTTTAATCTCGGATTTTTTGCCTCTGATGTCGCGGTAAGTACCATATAAATTTCAATGAAATTAGTTCTTCAGACGCATGACAATTGTGTATTTAAGAAATAAATTTCATACATCTGATCAGCAGAATAGGTTTCATCAAGGGCACCATCAATTTGATGGATGCTTTCCACCAGTTTGTCTGATATGACGGAGAGCCAATGTGACCAAAGAGGAACAACATCCGCAGGTATACGAATATTGTAGCGCGCTTCATAGATAGTACATATTAAGCACTGATATTTGACGCATAACAGTGGTTGTACATGTATTGCAAATTTGCCTTTATCAAAAGCCGTTACTTCGTGCCCACACTGAATATTATAAGTTAAATAATAATAACTCTAGGTGATAACGTATTGCTACTGACTCCCTACTTAAAAAAATCCAAATGATTTGCTTGTGTTGTTATAAATATATATACAAATGTAGACGTGTGCATGTATACATACAAAAGAAGAAAAATAGTGCCTCGCTGGTAGCATAGGATGGGGGTAAAACTGGATTTACCAAGCACTGATTTACGTCAAGTATTGCAAGGTTTCGGTCAGAATAGGAAGGACTGTTCAAATTAGATAAATCATTGCAACGACAGAACAAGTTCAGTTTTGGTACCCGTCCTTATATTGAAGACTTTCTGGTAAACATGTTTTGCAATGTTGCATTTTTACCGCATGCTATTGATTATTTCATTCTTTGGTTTGCTTTGACTTTTGATTTTTTTTCATCTGATTTTATGAAAATTAGTTTTGGGGGTTTTTTTTCGTGAGAAATCTGGACCCCAATGATTTTACGTGGAATTCCAAACGAAAGTGAAATGATAAATAGAACATAGTTTAAACGGCCTGAAATAAAGTTTGTAAATTTCCAATTTCCCCTCTTTTTATGAAACAGATGTAATAAGCAGTGGTAAAAAAAAAGGCTTCATTTATTCCTACACACAAATTTTCAAAAAAAAAAAACTCTTTACAGAGATGGCAGCTAAAGATCACATCAGTTTCATTGTAACGCTGTGACTTTCTCTGTTAGAAAGATATATTGAAAGGTTGACGAGATATATACTCAGATCACAAACAACGTATATGATTATGTATTTGTGTTTCATTTTTCACTTTAACCACTTCCTAAATTTTATGTCAAACTAAATGAAACTTAACATTCTGTTCGACTAATTGTAATATATTTCTTAAGGGCATTTGAATATATAGTAGTACACTGTTTTGCACCTTTATAAACAAAAGTTTTTAATCCACGTAATTTCTGCGAATGCAACAGGAGGGCGAGATGATGTACGGACACCCGGAGTCTGGCGGCCAAATGGGGTACGCTGACCCTACCCACCAGGTTGGATTTGTTTCGTCAGTTCAACAATATCACCCTTCTTTCTAAAAGACGACCCACGGACAGACGCCATCCTTGCTGCTTTCTATAAGTCAATTAGAATGCAGGAACAGAAGTGAGGGTTTACAGATAAAATTTCGTTTACTAGCCTATACTGTAGGCCTGCAGTACATTGATAACGGGATACAAAAGCTTTTGCAGTACAGGGTGTATTAAAATGGAGAGTGAACTTGCCCAACTGATTTCTTCTGTGTGTTTTGCTGTAGATCTATGTGTTGTATGTGTAGGTGTGTGTGTGCGCGCGTGCGTTGGGATGTATGTGTGTACAAACATTCAATAAGTATGGTACCTCGTAGGATGCGGGGAAAAGCGACCAGCACAATTTCATACTTTTATTTGTGAAGCTTGTAATTGCGGTTACACTGACTACCGGTGAACAATATGTTTACTCTTCGTCTCAACATTTGTGAGGACTTTATACATTATAGTTATACATTGTATACAAAGTTTCATTTTGACATTATGCACAACTTACAAGTCTGTAATCAAATCGCAAGCATCTGAAGCATTTCCCCACATTTCGAATTATCATTAAAGCTCATATATAAACTCAAGTAAATTACCATATTATTTTGCATCAATTATGCATGCAACACAAAATAAAAACGTGAATATACATGTACAATCAGGAATATACAGTATGATAACTTCAATAATACATGTATGTCAAGACAAGAGACCCAGTCGGTCTATATAGCGCCGACCCGAGTACCGTAAGTTCATTCTACACGCATTCTTGCAGACCACATATATTACCTAAAAATAACCAAAGGAAACTTTGGTGGCTTTGGAACCTCCAGGGGAGTGTGGTCTCCTTATTCATCACACTGGCGATAATACCTGCCATGTAAATACAAAATTTGATCATGCGTTTTCAAAAAGATCAGAATATGCAAGTTGACTCCCAATTCGGTCCTTTCACAGGGCCCCAGGGGGGACCCCTGGATAAGCCATGATAAAACTTCAAACTACAGTCACAAATGCACTTACTCATAGTATTAACTTAACTCGACCCCCACCGACACATACACACTCCCGCGAAGCCCATAATTGGGAGGTGGGTGGCCAGTAATGATTGGAGGAGGGGTACTTTCGAAGGAAGGGAACGACTACAAGCATACCCTTGATAATACTGAAGTGGGGGGGGGGGGGGTCATTACATCTTGTTCTGGAAGATTTTATGTTTGTTTGTTTGTTTGTTTGTTTGTTTTTCCCTGGGACTTTGGGCTCCTAGGCATGGTGCTCATTTAAACTTGAAATTGACATTGATATCCTATCACACTCTGAATGCTGTATGCCTGCCTGCCTTGGTGAAAATCCGTCATGAGGTCTCAACAAGGGGCTGAATAGTTTACGTACGACGGACGACTTACAACGGAAGCCGGACGACGAATGATCGCCATAGGTAATTTTATCCTTTGGCTTAGATGAGCTTTGATGGTACAATGTACATTGTATTTACAGACCACTACATCATACGTATTCTTGCAACACAAAGAGAAACAGTCGCTCTGAACGCGACCTCAGTACACGTACAATATAGATATTATAATATGATGTGTATACTAAGAAACGTACATGATAGAAAAATAAGAAAACAAGACTAGCGAGGTAATAAAAAAAAAAATCCTGCTGATAACGGGGATGGGAGGGGATTCATAACAGTGAACATGGGTAAACAAAAACTTGAAAAAATAGGCGAAAGATAACATGGAAACATACAGTCGATAGAGATAGGGAGTTGTTTGGGCGCCACGAGAGTTCGTGATAACCGATTTCTACAGCATATCTACTGCAAATAAACTGCCATTTGTGTCTTACATCTTGTATCATAAGAATAAACAACAACAACAGCCCAAGTGGGGCAATGTTGAGAATGCCAATAACGGTTTGGTCCAAATTATGCAAACCCAATCTACGCTGAAAGTTTGTTACCATAAGACAACAACATAAAAAGTCCGTATCGTGCTGAGCAATGATGGTACATGTAATATTCTTACATAACTTTATACTTAAGTGACAGAGGGGGAAAAAAAAAACATGGAGGAGTGCGTCTCGTCCACATACTTTCAAGTAAAGTTCACGTTACAGAAACAAAGACAGTTCATTTCTTTCGTACATATTCCTGCGAGAATAACACTTATTTCTCATGACGGAGACGGATTTTACAGATAATTAGCCGGTTATTACAATTTAAAAAATTAGGTTCTTCTTGGAGGGATGTACCTCGCAGAAAATTTTATTGTATTGCAAAGTTTACTCTCTGGATTATGTGCATTTCAACTGACTCATATCGATGAACAGTGTTTTGATTTGCTGAAACACTGGAAATGTTGCAAACAGGCTTTGATTAAAAAAAAAAAAAATCTAATTACTCTCGATAGTAAAAACAAAAATGAACTAGAGCCTCTGCATATTTTTGTGTTTTTTTTACTTGTAAACTCATTCTTACTCGTTTTTTGTTTTTTTTAATCAGATGCGTGCTATTTTCAGCTTCTGGTGACGGCATACAAGCAAAATGAAACAGCTGGTGCTGACTGACGGTCATTTGAGCTGAATTGTTGCATCAAAAATAGATAAATTAAAAGTACAAGTGAAAATGACATGCACGTAATATGCACGTATACTCATATATATATATATATATATATATATATATATATATATATATTTTTTTTTTTTTTTTTACTTATGCGATAAAGCGTGTCGTCATCAGTTAGTCTGCCTGCTTGAAATGAGCCTTGATGACGCTAAGCTCAGATCTCATCACCTGATAGAAGCTACCGAGTGTGCGTTCCATATTCTCAACATGCTCAACAAGCTCAGCCACATTACTTGTGGCAGCATCTCTTGCCTTGCTCAAAGTATCTTGGACAAAAATGAGAGGAACAACTTGGTTTTTGTCGGAATCTGCATGTGCGTTATCCTCCGAGTCCCACGCGGTGATAGCTTTGTCCCGCGATTGATTTTGCTCTGTGCATTCAGGCGAAAGCATCAATCGATGTTTCTGGGCGATTTCTTCGTTTTCCTCTTTCTATGAGTGGTAGGGGACAGAGAAAGGTTTCGGACGGGAAGAGGAAAGAGAGAAAACACAAAAGTCACAATTCTCATTGATCTGGATCACAAAGAGAAGAGGATGAATGTTTTCACGACCGTTTCATCTTCTTGAGGATTGTTCCATTTGTTTCTTTTTTTTTTTTTGTCTTTCTTATTATTCAATTTGGAAATAATGTGTTGCTGCACGACCAGACACACTAAAATGGCGAGATATATATTCTGGACAAGAGGTGTGCGTATGCCTACATTCCTCTCCTTCGTTACAAAGGAAAGAAAATTACAGAAACACAACAATCAACAAAAATATGCCCCCATCCCTGATGGAAAGAAAGCAGTGTCCCACAGTGTGGAACACAGTGTGAACATATCTTTGAGCGTTTTAACATTGTGAACACATTGTGAATCATCAATACAGAGTGAAACAAAACACTACTATGTGAACTCTCTGTAAAAAAAAAAAACAACAACCACACACACACACAAAAAACCCGACCATAGAATGAATCATCTTAAACACTGTTAAATCGAGCTTATGTGAACACATTATGAACACAATATGGGAATGTGTTCTTTCCAGCAGGGATTATACGAGTAAAAGATGTACGGTTGTAGTAGGTAACTGGGCAAAGAGCAGGGGAAGAAACAGACTATGCCTATGCGCAAGATAGACAACCTTGAGCAGGTGCTTGGTGGTGAACAGACGTTTTGTAAGCTACAGTAACAAAACGTGGAACAGCGTCGTTACCGCTTCTATTGGTTTTGACAACTTGTTGACTTACACACAATATGATACACTTGTATTTTCAGCAATTTCCACTTTCGTAAATGTTTATGCACATGACGTGACATCATGGATGTCATTGAATCTGTGCTCGTTTTAAGATTGATGGATAACATTCTTACATGGCAGGTGATTCGTGACGTTAGATGTAGGTACAATTTGACTGTAAGGTGCGTATGCTTACTCGAATGACATATCCCACGTACGGTTTTGGGGATAATATTTCAGCTATAACACCTTATCATTTACAAGCAAAATACTTTTATCCGGGCCCTGAGATGTCCATCATTTTGCAATCATTAATATCCGCCAAAATCAAATCTGAAGTGCTGTTACAGGTAGTACCTGGTTTGAAGATCTCTCATCTCTGTTTTCTTGCCGCCCGAATGAAGCTGCCATACCCTCCTCCGTCTGTTCACCACCAAGCACCTGCTCAAGGTTGTCTATCTTGCGCAGTACGTCTGTTAACATGATCGCCGTATTGTCAGCTACGAACTCTTTCACCCATTGGTCATCTGACACGCACACATACGCAGAGGAAGAAAACAAAAATCACTGAAATATACATCGTTAGGTTGTGTTATTTGATACCATTTAAGACAAATTTCTTTTCCTTGTTCTGTATAGGTATGTCGATACGATGGTACTTGAGACGTGCCGGACAATCAAAATTGAGCTGCACATTGAATAAATGTACCAATGTAATTAACCAATTTATTACAAACTTGAACCTACTCAGTCACCAGTGCCAAACGTGTCACCAACTAACCACTATCACTTTTGTTTCTGAAGAAGAAGATACACTAATTAGAAACTCCTTTATTTCGGGGTTTTGGTACCCTTATGAGGCCTCCGGGAGGTGGGGGGGGGGGGGGGAATGTACCAATTTAAACAAATTTTACTTTTTGAATTTGAACAAATTTAAACATTTGAATGTTATAACTTCATATCATTTCATTTGTTATTCTTTGTGTATGTGTGTTTGAAATTTGTAATGAATTTGTATTACATTGATCCAATTGCCCTTTTTGATATCAATGATAAGTTACACGCGGTCAAAGGGAAAGTATTGCACTAGTAAGAAGTTAAATTCTTTCAACCAGAGAGCAGTGAATTTTTGGGACAGCCTTTGTGCTGATACTGTCGAGGCAAAATCAGTTAACTCATTTTAGGCGAAGCTCAGTGATAACTGGAAACAGAAGCATAATAAATTTGATCCAGATTGAAAAAATTGACCACCCCTCGGATACATCACATTGAATTCTTCAGGCTCAGGACTGCATTGATCTGTTAAATGGCCCTCTACAAGTTTTCGACTTACTGGGCGTCATCATAGGAAATTCAGGTAATTCAGGAATGCGAAATTAAATCAAACCAAACCAAACAACTGAGACTCTATCACCCTAAGGAAGTTTGGTGAAAAGCCGTCATGGGGTTTCGGGGGGGGGGGGGGGGGGGGGGGGGGGGTGGGGGTCTACGCACGACGGACGCCGGACGATAACTGGGCGCAGGAGCTCACTTTAAGGCTCACGTGAGCTAAAACAACAGAGAAGAAGAAAAATTCATGTTCATATAATACCTGGAGTTCTACTTTTTTTGATACCCCTCCAATGATATAGGGCGTTGTATAGCCGTCGCGTGTAAACTTCAGCGGCGTCAGTTAGACCCCAGTTTGCGAGCCACGACTCCCACTTATTCAGAGAGGATTTGCCATTCTTCAATACACGGTGCAAACGCCAAGTTGCTTGAATGCAGCGCGCCGCGCGATCTCGGTAGAGATTGTTGAAATCTGGGGGAAAGAGAAACACTGTTAGAGCTACCTTTGTGTAGATATAACATGACAAATTAAATGTACATTATAGACAAATTATTGAATGTCAGACACACCTGGTGCTAGTGAATCATATTGTTATTCAAGTTGCCGAACATGCTTGTCATTCCCAGACAGTAGGCTAACACTAGCACCATCCATCCATTTCATACCAGCGTATGAAGACTTTTAACTTTCCCTTCACGCTCTTACCGGACAGTTTGATGCAAGCAGCTACCTTTGCTATACCTCTGTAGTATATATTGTATACCAGCACACCATTTTCCCTCTCTGTCAAATCAAAGACTCTAATATAATGATAGGTAAATGCTCTGCACTTGCCTTTATCAAATACATGTACACTGTATTCATATGAGCTAACAAATAACTCCGAAGATGTAATAATGTCATTAGTTTCTGTTACCACACAGGTATATTTTTCAAAACTTGCAAATTTTGAATCATATTTATCAGACACAACGAACGAGTGATATTGAGTCCTATATAACTTTACCTATTCTTTCGACGTAGGCCATTATCCTCTTTTCTTGCTGTGTTAAATGAAGTCCCTCGTGAATCACACTAATAAGTAACGCCATGAGAAAGATGCCACAGACAGCAGAGAAGCTAACAAAAGCTCTCCCGAGAAGGGAATCTGGCGTCACATCACCAAAGCCAAGCGTTGTCATGGTGACAGCTTGCATCCACACTGTGTCCTTTCAGAACCATTCCAGCAAGTATACAGAGGGCAAGAGGCAAAATAAAGCATGAAGATATATTGTTATGAAAACAACCACTATTTGAGAGTGTTATTCATGGTCGGATAAAATATCATGCAACTTACTTAATGAGTTGCTGATACTGTATCATCGATTTCTTACAGTACTAACCGCATAATCTAGATAGGCTGAGAGTAGCAAAAAAAAAAAAAAAAACACCCCCCCCAACAACAACAACAACAACAAAACCCGGCCCTTTTAAGCGGGGTGCCCGATTTCGCGATGAGCACGCACCATATACTCAAGTCATCGATATTACATACTACACAAGTGCTCATAAAAAGTAGGCAAACTAATACTTTGTATGCACTGCCCTGCTGGACATACAAAAAGCCGATGTGCCCAATTATCAAGAGCTCGGTTATGTGGTGAAAACTGTACTACTGTTGAGAAAACTGGTGTCGTTTAAAATCAGTCAGTTAGCTTGAATACTGGCTCCACTCAGGAATAAAAATTCTTTCCAACCATGTTACCATCAAAATTCTTTCAATTGCTTTTACGTAGATCAATCATTAGTGAAAAAATGTGACATCAAAGTGATGGCAAATACACAAACAGGAGGTAGCGTTTTCACACAGAAAAAAGTCGATCTTTAAAGTTAAGATCTTTAAAGTTAAGGTCAAATTTACATTGCGGTTTGCTACTGGTTTCCCTGTTCAGTTGTATCAACCTTTGCAAATCTACTTCAAATTGTTACCAACATTTAGAGAAAATCCCTTTTATACTTACTTTATTTTGTGTAGTAATGGTTGCATCCAAAGAGACTTTAGATTTTCATCCGCAACGGGAAGTTAAGAAAATCACTGAAGACCAAGAAGCGCATACCACAATTTTAAGTCGACTTTAACTTTTAAGACTGACTTCAGTTCTTTGTGACACACCCCCTGACCAGATAAAGCCCATTGACAACATCTCATCCAAATGATATCAATATCGGAACCATTGATCAATATACACCTACCAGAAACGAATTGTGGTGAGAAGGGTTGTCATAACGATCCATGGCGAACACTAGGTAACCTGATCCGACAAGATTTAGGATGTAACAGACGGTGATCATAACAAAGGGTCTCTTCAGAAAGAAAGTCTTTATAAGATAGCCCGAAGTGAGTTCAGTCTGCAGCACTGAAGCGAGGAAGCGTGTCGATTTTGTGCGCATCATCTCATTATGTTCCTTCATGTAGCGAGCTGTCAAGTAGAGGCGAAGGAACACGGACAGCTGAAGTTCTGATGGAACAAGTGAGTCGAAGTAGGGAGGAACATGGACAAAACATAGCAATAATTCGAGCAGGAAGCTGTTCCGGAGAGGTGATGTGATTACTGTCGCGTTCGTGGGTAGCTGGTGAACGATGATCAAATATCGACACTGAAAATGGTAGTGAATGATTAGAATTATACACATCAGTACAGAGCCTGAGGTGACAAAGCTCTTCATTATCACTGGATACGCTGAAGATCCTTCCGTTACATTTGTAGATTGTTTTAATGTTCGAATACTATAAGCCGTTCCACATTTATAGCTCATTTCCAAGTCTGCTATTGTGAAGATGCAAGTAAGCATCGATAAAAAGCATAGGACACTCGAGAGGCGACCCAGTACGCGTCGGACGTAAGTCTTGGCCACTTCACCTTTCTTGAAGTCTTCGATCTGCGCTGCGAACGCAGTGAGACGGCGTTTCCGGAGGGTCTCATACGACGGGTTTGAAGATTTAGTGTCTGCAATATGCTTGCGAACTTCATTTTCATCGTAAAGAATATTCACTGACGGTGCAAAGCGAACGCCGGTTGTACTTGCGCAGGATATCCGACGGAGAAGGTGATAACCACCTTCTGCAGCTAGAAATGGATCCTCGTTCGGAGTGGGAAATGGTTCAGTGGTTGGGTGCTCCGCATTGCTCTGCGAGACTTTCATGATAGAGGTCCTCCGCGTCTCATGGTTCTGATGACCAGTTCCGATGAGGCTCTCTCCTGCCTTGTCATCGTGTACTAATGGTTGTGCGTCACGAAAGAAATTGCCAATCCTCTGTGGCTTGTGCATCGTACCCATGCGCCATGCAATGTCTATCCGTATGTAGCCTGATGAAAGAACGAGATATGTTTTTAGTATAAAACATGCATTGTTCAATGCAGGGTTCTTTGTTATCATTCACGATAACTAATGATTACTTTATGCTTAGAATACTAAGAAATGTTTCGGAGGAGTACATGTGCTGTAATGATATAATTGCTCGCGTCGAAATATGATACCTTTACTTTTAATGGAATACATTGTATATGACATTTTCCATGATAATGACACTAATACACCAGAAATGTCCGTTGCTCCGCGATACGTATAAATCCCCTATACCCCAGACCGATCTAATTTCTTCTTTATTAGATGTACAAACAAAACGTACTGTAATACATGTGCAAGGGGAAAGACTTATATAGAAAAACCCGCTGGATGCAGCAGAACTTATGAGACGTATGCAGACAATATCGACAACGAAGCTGGTACAGTGGTTTTGGTACATAAAAGGAGATGAGTGAACTGCCTAGCAAGGAGGCATATACGTTTGCACTGTACTATCAACCTTATTCTGCTCGGCACTATGAAATACATAATACTAATAGCTTGACGTCAAGGTACATCAAGCGCATATCTTACACGTCTAGGTACCCGTAGATCTAAATCCCTCAGAGATCTACCTAGCCTAGGCCTAGTATAAAGACCATCTTAAAATCTATGGTGATACTGGCAATAGTGAGTAGATGCTCTACTGGTTGTATTGTACAATAGGGTGTCGGAGCTACAAGTCCTTGTACAGCAAGGTACATGCATTACTTACTATTTGCAGATTAAACAAAGACCCAGATTTAGTGTTTCAAAATAAATAGTTCTAAAATATTATGAGTCAGGGATAGAAACAAAAAGCATAAAAATATTATGTCTAGATCTAATCAGGAGCTACTATAATCAATGTCGAGTATTGAAAAATCATACAAAATGTGAAACAATGGTTATATCAAATAAGAATGTTTCTATAAACCATCTAGCTAGATCTAGGAGCATACACTTAATATATGGTTTATTAAGAAAAATAGTGTATCTCCTTTAAACTTCATTGCGAAACTTTCATATGGTTGGATGTTTTGTGATACAATTGACCTAGTCGGTCTACACATATGCATCAAATGTGACAACTCGGAACATTTTTACTGACTGTTCCCAATGGTAAACGATACCTTTTTAGATCTAACTGTTAGGCCTAAATCCTAAGACATAGCTCTAGTCACATAGGCATGGTTTCCTGAACTTGACATTAAAGATTAAAAGACGGACCTTATCGCCATGGATTGTTAAATGTAGGCCCGCCTATTTGAAGAGCAGGGAAGAATATCGAGGCTATGCTGAAACATGAGGCGTTGGATTAATAATTGAATTTCCCCGGCATTTGATGTTTCCTCCTTTCACTAATTCAGTTTCATTTACAAGAGGTTTCACTTTCATTTTCAAATAAATAACTACCACACAACTGTAACGTTTAGATCCATTTAATACTCTAACGATTAGGACTCTTAACTGTAATAGGACTTTATTAGGAGTCTAACGTTACTCTTACTTTTCCAACTTCTAGTCTAGTTCTAGTGACACAAAACTGCTAGGCCTAACGTTAGACCTAACTGTTAGTGTTACTAACGTTAGTGTTATGTTATTGTTAGACTACTAGTACTAATCCTGTAATCCGTAGACAGTCAGTTAGGTTAGAAGCTAATTAACGTTAACAAGTTAGAACCTTTCCTAATTCTACGGATATCTTCAGTAACCAAACCATGGCATATGTCAAACCAAATAACGTTATTATTAGAGACACTTTCTAATGTTAAGGGCAGTTAGAGATATATGATACCCCACCTTTTTTTTTCACTAACGTTAGATTTACCGTGCCACTACTCTAACGTTAGAGCCTAACGTTAACGTTAAACAGTTTATAAATTCTAACGTTTATAGGCCTATTCAACTAGACTGGTATCTAACGTTAACCGTATTTAACACGTTACTCACCAGTTTGCTAGCCACCGGCGTCCACTCCCAAGTTTGCATAGCATGGCCTTTTTAATGACAATACTAATTGCTATCCCAATTCCTATGATAATAAATGTATGGATCGGAGAGAACGTCCTGACGATGAGGATGATCTTGCTCTGGAATGAATGTTCGTGCCCCTCATTGCAGTTTTTTGATCAGCAGTCCAGTCCTGCCAGCGCCATGCCGTGTAGAAAATTCAGTGCTTTGTGCGTGCATGTGGCTGGCCGGCCGGCTAAGGTGGACATGGATGGTACGACCGACCTTTCTAGCTTGACCTATATCGCATGCATTGACGGTTTTATGGAGAGCCAGTACAGTACGTACGTGTACGTGTTGTGCGTACATAATTTATGTATCATTTTGCGTACGTGCAGGCAAGCGCGCGCCCTTCCACCTAAATGGTCAAACGTGCAATAACGCTGTATGTAAAATGAACATATTTTCATAATTATCTTTGAAGAGACTCGTTAATTTGGAATCATTGATTAAGGACTGTAAGCTGTTCGATTTCTATAAATTAGCTGTTTTCTACTGAACTGTCATCGAATTTCTAGCTGCAGTTCTACACAAATATTGCTCAAAATCACATTTTTTTTCCGCGTATGAGGAATGTACCCACTGCTGCGCGTCACAGGTGGCAGAAGCACGCAGTGAACTCTCTGAAGTTCCATTTCATAGTATTGTGACGTCATAGTTGATTTTCAGTTGAACTCTGCGAATAAGCTCTGTACTGTGCACTGTGCCGTATGTTGCTCTGCTGCTAGTTTGATCACGTTGATTTTCAGCTGAACCGTCTGGTTAATCGCTCTTCAGTAGGAGCCTATTGATGATCTTCACACGACTGAATATGGCACCTTCAAATCCCTTCAGTGTCTTAAAGGATAATGTTCAAATGGACTTGATATTACTTTTTGTCTCGCTGCTGCCATCGAGAAGGTCGTAAGTTCTGTCAAGCCACGAAAGCCGGAAAATGAGTCCCCCAATCAGGATCTCGGCGATTGGTGTGCCTTGTGATCACTGTCATCAAGAAGGCCTTTACCGGGACTGTCTGCACTGCTTCGGATAGCTGTATTCAATGTGGAGTTTAGGGTTTGGTGAAGAAATTTGAACCAGAGGATCCGGAATGCATGGATGCTGAGAATATTAATAGACTAGCTTCTCAAGAGGCCTAAAAAGTCATTCATTTAATTTGTTTAATTCTATGTATTATTGCGTATATTTACTGTAGTTTGAATCCAACTCACAAATAAACAAATCTGATCAAAGCAAAACAATCGATGTTCACAGATTGTAGTCTGACAGTAACATAAGCTTTCAATCTTGCCTTAAAAAACACGTTTTTTACACGATTTAACAGAGTCTGCAAGAGTGTTCTCACGGTTTGGTCCATTATGTCTTATGAGCAATCAATAACTTGGTACTTATTAAATGAAAATTTTGCGACTTACAAGTGCGAAAAGAATGAATAGTATTATTCAATAATTTAAAAAAAAACCCTCATGATCCCGCTTTGTCTATCAATGTTGTATGTTTCAATGGCGCCTTTAAACGCTGTAGGCCTATAAAACTTTTTTTCAAATGTACTTATTATTATCATCATCATTATCATCATTATTTATTATCATCATCATTATTATGTGTAGCCCAGCCAGTAAAGGGGCTTTACCAAATACCAGTTTATGTAGTCCTTTGATTTTATTCCATCCTTTGTGCCCATTTACAAACTGGAAGCACATTTTGATTTATTTGACTTAAGCTATTACTTTGTTCCATCTATCTCTCAATATGTTCATTCAGGACCAACACCCTCTCACTAGAGGTCATGCGGTCTCCCTACTGGGGTCATGCGGTCTCCCTACTGGGGTCAGAAACTATAAATTATCCCTTATCTATGAATCATACAGGAACTGCCCATTCACATAGTGTTTCTGAGCTCAGTCTGTTACTACACCTAAAGATCATATTTCAATGTGAATTCCCCCTTATTACTCCCACAGGCTGTCCCATTTACACAGATAGCAAAATCTAAAACAAAGTTTATCTTCCTTGTGTGAATAATGTAGTCTAGGCCACTGACCGGCCAAGCCCAGAGTAAATGGCGACCTTTGTCCTAAAACTTGGAATCATTAATGACTGAGGTCAGAGTAAAGAGAAGCCCAATGGAAGAGAAAGTAAAGAAATGGGAGATTATGCAGACCTCTACCCCAACCACAATTGCAACCACTTCGAAGGGTTTGTAAATAAACCAGATGCATCAATGGACAGTTCAAGGCAAGTCATGGCTTAGTAATCATTTTTTTGGAAGAGTTTGGAAGGAAGATAGGCAGAGCCAAAGAATATTCGACCAATCAGAATTTGTTTTATACTTTATGCCCAACCTAAAATGTAATCAACCAATGGTACTTGACAACCACCAGTGACTGACATGTAAAGTTAACCAATTAGCGTATGAGTTGTAGAGAGAGGGTTTTAATATTAATGAAGATTGTTTAGGATGGAGGTGATATGAGATGTGGAGGTGAGAGAAAATGATAATTGAATGCGATTTCTCCTTTGGACTCGGAAGGGAGCAGTCATGCCTCCCAAATCCTTATAATCCAGAGCAACTTTTCCTTTAGACTCTGAAGGGAGCAATTATATTTCCCCAACCCTACAACTTCGAGCAATGCCTTTCTGAGACTTCTTCTCGGGACTCCAGAGGAGCAGAAATGTTCCAAGCATCTTAAAAGTTGCATAACTTCTCTCCAAATTTTCAAAGGGATCAGTCTCGCAACGTGAAACTTCAATTTGGTACCTTCCTGAGGCTTTGTACCAACTTTCTACAGCTCCTATTTTCATCTTATGTACACTTGAGATCAGGCGCGCCGGAAGCAGTTTTGGATTGGGGGGGCAAACATTGGAGGGGGCTCAAGATTAGACCATGCATATGTTACACAATATACACATACACACACACACACACACACACACACACACGCACACACATCTATTATATATATATATATATATATATATATATATATATATATATGTAAAGTGGCGTACGGTGGGTCGAAACATGGGGGGAACCATAAAGTAATTTTGACGGTCTGATGCTTGTGCGCGTGTGCGTGAGCAATAATGGGACCACAATACATTACGGAATTTGATACATTCAACAACGCATGCAGTCATTGAGGAACATTGTAAGGTTTCTTTACATGGATTATGGAATGACGGTGTGAAACGATCGACAAATTATATACTGTCAGCAACATAAGGTGAATGGCATTACAATAAAATGCGAGCGAGCGAAGCGAGCGAGCTTGAAAATTTTGATATTCTACAGTTCCAAAACTGGAGTTTTAATTGTATAGCTACATATTTCGCTTTGAAATAAATGGGGGCGCATCGGGCGCAACTGCTGGCAATTATTGGCAGCAGCAACATTAGGAGAATGGCATAACGATTCAATGCGAGCGAGCGAAGCGAGCAAGCTTGAAAATTTTGACATTCTACAGTCCCCAAACTGGGGTTTGTAGCTTTATCTTTCACTTTGGAAATTAATGGGGCGGCACATCGGGCGCAACTGCTGGCAATTACTGGCAGCAACATTAGGAGAATGGCACAACGATTCAATGCGAGCGAGCAAAGCGAGTGAGCTTGAGAATTTTGACATTTTACAGTCCAAAAACTCCCGTTTGTAGCCATATCTTTCGCTTTGGAAATTAAGGGGGGGCATCGGATGCAACTGCTGGCAATTACTGGCAGCAACATTAGGAGAGTGGCATAACGATTCAATGCGAGCGAGCGAAGCGAGCGAGCTTGAAAATTTTGACATTTTACAGTCCCAAAACTCCCGTTTGTAGCTATATTTATCTTTCGCTTTGGAAATTAAGGGGTGGGGGCATCGGGCGCAACTACTGGCAATTACTGTCAGCAACATTAGGAGAATGGCATAACGATTCAATGCGAGCGAGCGAAGCGAGCAAGCTTGAAAATTTTGACATTCTACAGTCCCCAAACTGGGGTTTGTAGCTTTATCTTTCACTTTGGAAATTAATGGGGCGGCACATCGGGCGCAACTGCTGGCAATTACTGGCAGCAACATTAGGAGAATGGCACAACGATTCAATGCGAGCGAGCAAAGCGAGTGAGCTTGAGAATTTTGACATTTTACAGTCCAAAACCTCCCGTTTGTAGCCATATCTTTCGCTTTGGAAATTAAGGGGGGGCATCGGATGCAACTGCTGGCAATTACTGGCAGCAACATTAGGAGAGTGGCATAACGATTCAATGCGAGCGAGCGAAGCGAGCGAGCTTGAAAATTTTGACATTTTACAGTCCCAAAACTCCCGTTTGTAGCTATATTTATCTTTCGCTTTGGAAATTAAGGGGTGGGGGCATCGGGCGCAACTACTGGCAATTACTGTCAGCAACATTAGGAGAATGGCATAACGATTCAATGCGAGCGAGCGAAGCGAGCAAGCTTGAAAATTTTGACATTCTACAGTCCCCAAACTGGGGTTTGTAGCTTTATCTTTCACTTTGGAAATTAATGGGGCGGCACATCGGGCGCAACTGCTGGCAATTACTGGCAGCAACATTAGGAGAATGGCACAACGATTCAATGCGAGCGAGCAAAGCGAGTGAGCTTGAGAATTTTGACATTTTACAGTCCAAAACCTCCCGTTTGTAGCCATATCTTTCGCTTTGGAAATTAAGGGGGGCATCGGATGCAAATGCTGGCAGTTACTGGCAGCAACATTAGGAGAGTGGCATAACGATTCAATGCGAGCGAGCGAAGCGAGCGAGCTTGAAAATTTTGACATTTTACAGTCCCAAAACTCCCGTTTGTAGCTATATTTATCTTTCGCTTTGGAAATTAAGGGGTGGGGGCATCGGGCGCAACTACTGGCAATTACTGTCAGCAACATTAGGAGAATGGCATAACGATTCAATGCGAGCGAGCGAAGCGAGCAAGCTTGAAAATTTTGACATTCTACAGTCCCCAAACTGGGGTTTGTAGCTTTATCTTTCACTTTGGAAATTAATGGGGCGGCACATCGGGCGCAACTGCTGGCAATTACTGGCAGCAACATTAGGAGAATGGCACAACGATTCAATGCGAGCGAGCAAAGCGAGTGAGCTTGAGAATTTTGACATTTTACAGTCCAAAAACTCCCGTTTGTAGCCATATCTTTCGCTTTGGAAATTAAGGGGGGGGCATCGGATGCAAATGCTGGCAGTTACTGGCAGCAACATTAGGAGAGTGGCATAACGATTCAATGCGAGCGAGCGAAGCGAGCGAGCTTGAAAATTTTGACATTCTACAGTCCCCAAACTGGGGTTTGTAGCTTTATCTTTCACTTTGGAAATTAATGGGGCGGCACATCGGGCGCAACTGCTGGCAATTACTGGCAGCAACATTAGGAGAATGGCACAACGATTCAATGCGAGCGAGCAAAGCGAGTAAGCTTGAGAATTTTGACATTTTACAGTCCAAAACCTCCCGTTTGTAGCCATATCTTTCGCTTTGGAAATTAAGGGGGGCATCGGATGCAAATGCTGGCAGTTACTGGCAGCAACATTAGGAGAGTGGCATAACGATTCAATGCGAGCGAGCGAAGCGAGCGAGCTTGAAAATTTTGACATTTTACAGTCCCAAAACTCCCGTTTGTAGCTATATTTATCTTTCGCTTTGGAAATTAAGGGTGGGGGCATCGGGCGCAACTACTGGCAATTACTGTCAGCAACATTAGGAGAATGGCATAACGATTCAATGCGAGCGAGCGAAGCGAGCGAGCTTGAAAATTTTGACATTCTAGAGTCCAACAACTGCCGTCGTAGCTATGTCTTTCGCTTTAGAAATTAAGGGGGAGGCGCACCGGGCTCAACTGCTGGATGCGAGCGAGCGAAGCGAGCGAGCTTGAAAATTTTGACATTTTACAGTCCAAAAGCTGCCGTTTGTAGCCATATTTTTTCCCTTTTATTCATATATATATATATATTTTTTCTTTGTTTATTCATTTATTTTTATTATCATTATTATTATTTTTTTTTTTGGGGGGGGGGGGGGGGCGGGGGGCTTTTTGGGGGGGCAAAAATGCGTTTTGCCCCCCCACTTTTTGGATTGGGGGGGCGGCCGCCCCCCTGCCCCCCCCCCCCCCCCACTTCCGGCGCCTATGCTTGAGATGCTTGTCTGATTTTCCTGACCCCGGGAGCGGATTATGTTGCATCAGCAGTTACAATTGATGCTTTTGGACTTCGACAAAAGACGTTGATTTACATCGTGTCGTGCCCATGTTCCTGTTGCCTATTCAAAGTCGACACCGAGTACCCGAACAAATTTGATGGAGATTTGACGTCCCGACGAACACTCTAGACCCCTTTTTGGAGCCAAGCCTGGAGCGCCGCTGCCATTTAACATTGAGGATCCAAACCATGGAGACGCCTCCTCCCATTTCGCGTTTCTCTGAAATTATCTAATTTGATGACTTGTGCATCCTCCGAATTATAAAAACGGACAATGGACTCCGCGCACGGTACCGTGAGTAGCACAAATGAAGTTTAGGGTTTTATAATTCACCTCCATATTAAGCATCTATAATTTGCATGAGTAATTAAGGAAATATTAAGATACACCAAATTGATGGTTTCAACCTATCAGACTTGCAAGACACTAATATAATGTGGCATCCACGTAAATCAAATGTCTGTTGTCTTCATTTAGTGTAAGGAGTTTATATAGCGCATGCTGGAGTGATTGTGATGGATGTGGTGGTGGTTTATGTGAGAGAATTAATAATGATGACCAGTCAACTAGTGTAAACATATAACTTTACACATTTTCATAATTAAGGCAATAACAGACCAACCAAAACCTAAACCAAATCTATAGCCTAAACCTATAGAGGAGGTAAGGGTTACATATGTTTAGAGTGAATCAAAACTATTTGAAGATCTCTTCCTCGCCATGTCCCAAGTAAGTGAAGAGGCTATATAAGCCCTAATCTTTGAGTGGTTTTCTGAAAAGTAGATTTTTTTTTTTTGATCCCGAACGGATTAGATACTTTGCACGTCAACGCCTGTAACCAATATTAAATTTCAAACTTGATCTAATAAGCATGATGTAGTTAACGTAAGTATTATGAACGGGAAATATATGTGAGGCACAAACGCACTTGACGTTTTTTGTCTGCCGGGATTCTTAAGATTCCGTTCATTTTGGAAATAAAGGTGAATATTGACCATTCGTAAGGGATGTGTCAAAGTTGTATGGCTGCAGGATAATGTTCGAGTTTAAAATTGGAATTGAGTCCCGCAAGAATCAATATTCAGATATTTCTTACTTTGTGTGTAGTTTACAGTGACATACTGTCAGTCCCACTCAATATTTGTATGTATTGTATTCAGTGCAGTGTACCACTCTTAAATCATAATTCCGATATGCTTCCAGTATGTTACAAGAACATTAAATTAGGTCTTCAGTTTAAAGTATAAAAAGCATGTAAATAACATTATACACAATCAAATTCTGTATAAGATGTATAAATGATATTTCGATTTTCGTATACTTACCCCCTTTCATCGTTGAAAATGCAACTGAATAATAACCTAATCACTGCTATACAGAATTATATACACAAAGAAGGTTTTCCTTATTATAAGCAATCATATCATTTTTTTTTAAAATAAAAGTGAAAAATACGCATTAACTCAACTTATATGTATGTTAGATATCTGACAAACACAAATGGTAATTATATTTGAGCATTCCATGGCACCTATAATGTTCTCAGGTCTATGTGAATGTTTTCCTTCCGCACCATGGACCATACAGCTGCCATGCAAAATGACAATGTGAGAGTGAGGCGTTGGAGCGATTTTATTTGCCCTCTCTCTCTCTCTCTCTCTCTCTCTCACACACACACACACACACACACTCTGAACTTTCATCATCGACGAGAGTGGGCAATATTGTGCCGTAACCTCATCATGAATAACTCATAAGTATACTGGTATACTTGCATCCTCGGGCCACTGGTGGTATGTTGAAACTTAGTCTCGGTCCAGTCATGTTCATTAATGAGGTGTAACGCATGTACGTTACTGTGTGCCCATCTCTTTGATTGTTCATGTGAGACCTATGAGTTGTCTGATATGAAAAACGATTATGATAAGCCAAAACTCGTCTTCCTTCTGAGAAGGTATAATTCATTCGATAATCGAACGATAATTCATCCGCTGCAATTAATAAAAACAGGTAGTTGCCTTGGAATCAGATATTGTATAGAGGTTTTTGTTATACGGTTTCAAGTAACGATAACGGTAAATGGCAAAGATGATACACTAATCAAAGCAATGAATATGATAACAGCGATTAACAGAAATGCTTTATAGGGTAAGGAGTATAACTTTTTTTTTAATAATCTGGGTATGAGTACTTCAGTCACATCAGCTTTCAGTTACTTCCTAAATAAATAGGCTAATCAGTATGTATAGTATATGTATACATGTATTCATATATCTATATCTATAAAAACAAAACTGGAACAAAGTCCATGCTGTATTCACTAACGGTTTATTACTGCACACAATCCTTATATATATATATATATATATATATATATATATATATAGGAACTTTCCACGTGTTGCACTTCGAATGTTGTAATTATAAGAAGAACGAGTCTCAAATACGCCATGGATCCAACAAGGTCTTTTTTTTTAATTACAAAATTTTCAGCCTGCCTCAGGCCTTCGTCAGTGTAGTGCACATACTGAGACGATGATAAGTTTTTGCAAACATGAATCATAACAACATTTTGTTATTGTTCTCTCAGTATTAACACTTGAGAAAGGGCGGCGAGACGCTCGAAAATTTGTGTGCAGAAATAGACCGTTGGTGAATACAGCATGAACTTTGTTTCAGTTTTGTTATATATATACACACATATATATATATATATATATATATATATATATATATGTATATACATTAATTAAATATATATATATATATTATATATATATATATATATATATATTATATATATATATATTTATATATATATAGAGAGAGAGAGAATATATGAAGAGTTTGTTCTCAAAAACCGATAAGTCCATATTTGCCAAATGGAGATATTTGCGATTAAAGGTCAAGAAAAATAAAGAGGATAATAAGAAAATGTTTGCTTCTTTTGACCATAACTTCAAAAATGTACCTTTATGTAGTGACCAATATATCATTTATTTTGTACTTTATGACAGAGACCGTACTTCAAAATCTTCAAAAATGGATTTATCGGTTTTTGCGAACAAACTTTTCATATGTAGATAGATAGAGAGATAACCTCTTGGATAATTTTCAAATTCATTTCAGTTTCAGTTCAGTTTTTATTTCTGCATTTCAAAATCGATACAAATCAGCAAATCAACCAAATACTTACATAGTCATTTACAGAGCTAATATTCGTAACGTTTGGATCATACATACATTTTCTTTTTTCAAGAACGAATATCATATATAAAAGGAAGCAATAGGAAATGATAAAAATGAAATGCAGGGGACCATCATCATAAGCTAAGCTTGACGAGGAAGATGGCCCCAGGTAAAGAGATACATAAAGAAAATCTTGCCACTCACTGAGTGGGGGGTAATTGTGCGAAGGGCACAATAAAGAGATACATAAAGAAAATCTTGCCACTCACTGAGTGGGAAGTAATTGTGCGAAGGACGTGCGGTGCAGTGCGGTGTGCATTGTGTTGGGATGAATCTTGGTTTATTAATTGGTTAATTGATTAATTGATTGGTTAATTAACAGCAAAGGGATTTATTTTAAGTCTCAACAGCACTCTATTCAGAGCAGAACTTCACGTTCACGTTCATCTTCTTCACACACCTTCCATCTCCCTGGCTATGTCCTGCACTAATGTCGGGCAAAAACGTTAGAGATGCACCGCCGATCGAGACTTTGCATCATTCACGATGGAGAGAAGGCGGACACTATTGCCCTCCCTTGTTGGTGGCGCAAACCCTGTCATAAAAAAAAGAGAGAGGGAAAAAAAAACCGCAGGCGGGGAGTCACCGATGCTTACTCTCCCATTTATGATGGTTTTTATGTTTCCTGCTTACATTGAGGTATCACAGCTACTCAACCGTCGCTCGCATGTATGAATTAATGATTACTATAGGTGAAAGCATCCCACTATCAGGTTGATCTATATGACTTAAAAAAGGGTAGTTTCCTGAGGTGACACAATGCCGTGCGGACGTGTCAGATGTATAGTGCAGTCGACCTTTTGAAGGGGAATTAACTGCATGTTTATACTCACAGAGAGTTAAGTACTGGCAAAGCGCAGAGTCTCTGCTATTAATGACTTTCACGTATTAGTGGACATTGTGAACCTTTAATATTCTCTCTGGTCAATGTGAAAATAATATTGTAGTGAATGTTGAACATAGCAACTACAGTGGGATAATCAGTACGTCATGTAATTTGCAACGTGTGGAATCCGAAGACGCCGTCAAATGACCGTACTTCATAGCTATATACACAGAGAAAAGATTTGAAACGTGTGTAAATGTACCATCATTTAGACGAAATAAGTCACTCATTAACTGTTGGATAATCTCAGTTGGACCATAGCAGGATGGAGCACCGAATCTGAAAATTGTTAGTGAAAGCTTATTATTCAAACGTGCAACGCGGAAAGAGAAGACTACAGAAGTAATTTGACAAAAAAAAAAAAAAAAAAATTCTGCAGTAGCAACCAACTCGACAAATACGTAAGTGTTCTCGGCAGTAAAGGATTGTATTTTGGAGTAATTTTGTATGTTATATTGTAACCGTTCTTTCCTTCCAAATGTGCAGATCGACCGTATTTATTGTTGACTGTAACTCCTGAAACCTCGCATTAGAAATCAAAGCGACATGGTTCTTGTTTACGAGCAGGATCGATCAGTTCAGGAATATCTCTAAAGCTACCTGACATAAAGTAATCAGCAATCTAGTAAGTAATCTTCGAAACTTTTACTGACATAGACCATGCAATGCATATTACATGTTGGCTTGTGTAGATTTATGATACCCTGATTAACACTAATAGTATGTAGCCAAAAGAATGTCTAAATGTTTGCCATTATATATTTACAAATATGTTTTTTTTTCTTCAAATCACTGGGATACAAAAACACACACACACACACACACACACACACACACACACACACACAAACCAAACCAAGATACTGTCGATGATATCATCATTCAATCACTGATACGTTGTGCATTACTAAACGCTACTGATTATGATTACTAGTATAGTAATTATGATTAATATCAGGGGCGGATCCAGGAATTCTGTAAAGGGGGGCGTGACTAATATTTCTGGTGCCACTTCCGGGTTTCATTTCATTGTTTTTCTTTTTATTTCTTTTGTTTTTTACGAAAAATAAGGGGGGCGTGCGCCGGTTGCGCCCCCCCCCCCCTCTGGATCCGCCACTGAATATTATTATAAAAGACACTGCAGGGAACATGCAAGTTCAGCTCAGTTCAGGGGAAGGTGCATTTCAATGTCTTTTGTTAGTCAAATTAGTGATGTATAGCAGTGGAAGACGGTTTTGAAGGAAACCTCCGGATGATTTCCACACATGCTATATACACTTCTGAAATATGTGGGGCTCCTATGTCATCAGCATTGTTCAGAGTAATTTGTTTAGGATTTTCAGAGTATTGGTTTCTCTGCTCAAGAACCACAATAAATTCCACAAATCTTTACAAAGAGCTGTTTATTTATGTACTATAATCTATGATGTGAAATTATGAAAATCTCTCGAATGCCACTTCAAATATCATCTTCAGAATCGTGGTCTGAAAAATTTTTTTAATTGTTTTATTTTTTTGAGGAGGGAGGGGTGGAGACGTATCCAAGTAATCTAAAGAAAAGAAGCGGAAACATAATTATGAAATATGAGGGCAGGCGTTCTTTTTGTCACATGAGAGTAATGATCAGGGTATCATAAATCAAGTCAACACGCAATTGCATTGCACAGGTTGCTTGGATATTCTCCGTGCATTTTGAAATAACAAGGAATTTCTGTGCTAATGGCATACAGTGAAACAATGGAAAAATATCACGCAAATAAGTGACACTGGAACGGAAAACTGAGATAAAAATCTTTTAAGTGTTATCACAGGAAACGCTTGAATCACTGTCAGGAGCCGCGAATAATTGTCTGAGCTCAAACAGGGTTATCGCCAAGTGGAACTGGACGAAAGATGTCGACAGATTACAACGTTTGTCATACCAAATGCACAGAGGGCGTCATGTGGTAGGATCGCATTAGGGACATTTTATTTGGTCTCTCTTCTACCAGTGACGTAACCACGACGTGCGTAGGTTGTCTTTACGGGACTGTTCCGGAAGGAGTTCCCATATCTCTAACTATATTGTTGACTTCGGTCTCCACGGCGTCGAGGAACACGACGCGTGCGACTAAAGGGAAACTGTTATATAATGCTTATAGACCTGTATCGTGTACATTATGTTTTATCAGAGACAATATATGAATAAATCACACCTAAGCAAGACATTCGTGTGTTAAATCTTATCTCGAAGTCATAAACGGTATAGGTTTGCAGTATAAATGACAACAACCTCTCCCCCCCCCCAAAAAAAAAAGAAGAAGAGTAACGGCTTTTTTTTTGGGGGGGGGGGGGAATCTTTAATCAATTTTGATAACCCCTGGTATATAGGCAATTCATCATTTAGGCTACATTGATATCTTTATGCGATTATTCGGCACTCAGACTTGACATTGCCTTGACATTGCCAGCTTTATCTTGCATCGGTGTGATTTGTTTTGTTTTGTTTTCTTTGTTTTTTATCTCTCTGATTACTGCGGTACATACGTGTAACACACGATATTAAACCGCCGCCCTCCGAACTGGCATCCGACTGTTGTGCGCCATCTTGTCTAAGCTATCGGTACAAGCGGTTCTCCATTCATGATATCTCTTACAAGCAAGGGATTCTTTATTACCCCTATAAATGAGCTGTGTTTTGTGTCATCTGCAGACTGTCAAGTGGGGGTCAATTCCACTCAGAGGCGAAAAATAGGACAACTTGTGGCGGTGACCGTCTCGAAATTCATCATTTCTGGTTCATAGTATCGATTTTTTTTCCACCTGCATATACACTGACAGGTAAGATTATCAGTAGTGTCTGATGAGACACACATTATAGAATGATAATTATACACTCAAGTTGCAAAAGACGTTGCCTGTTGTTTTTGTTTTTGCCTAAGTATAAGGAATAGATAATAAGCTCTATTTCGCTCTTAAAGTCTGTCCTTATTGAATTATGTTGAGAAGAATTAAGATGGAACCATTGTAAGCCCCTATACCATGTAATATACCTCCACTGAAACGGCGCTTCTATCAATGTACAGACTATTATGTCGAGAGCAAAAATAGGCGGCAGGCGCTCTTGAAACAGTCGTGATATTGCCGTGACATATTTTCTTTCCCAATGTGTTTGTTTGTCTGTTTCTTTTTTTCTCTCTCTCTTTTTAACTGACTTGACAAGGAATTGAAGAATTGGTTAAATATTGTCCTGGCTATAGTCAGAAATGTGTAATATTTTACCGCTGTAAATGAGAATATTATATTCCTGCAGCAAACATCTCTTTCTGTGCCATAGTTTTTAAGAACATAGGTTCTTCGGGCGTGCCAAATTATAACTTATTGGCAACTTGGTCTTCCGTCTACATCCTTTCATTAACATCATGATTACCAAACCGGTTCATTGCATACAACAGCAACGCCTAAAATACTCAATAATCCATCTCTTTTGATCAAAACTCTATATCAAAAGGAAAGGATGTATGAACCATGGCTTATTCATCGTGAACAGTCGCGAAAGGTTGACTATACTTATACTGGTTGTAGTTTTGGTCTGTTTCTTTGGAGGGGGCTTAAAATAGTGACAATCCCGACAGGATAATTCACCGTATGGCTAGCAGTGTTGTGGCTCTTATTAAGACGTGAAGGTATACAGAGTATATTATAATCTGTTTCGAGATAGTCTAACTTATTTTGTGCTCTGTTGGTGTGAAATGTATGATCTGTTGGTATAAATGTCGAGACTCGTTTCATATTCTTATGAAGCTAGTCTTATATCGAATGTAAAGTGAAGGTCAAGCTGTTATTTTTTACCTGATAACAAAAGTTCACTTGCATTTTATGCATAATGAATTCATAATATCAATTTTGAAAAGTTTCTTACATGTAAAGTGAAACTCGTAGCCTAATTTGAGCACTTGTCATATCTATGGCAGGTATTTGTAAGCGATTAAACATAATATTCATTAATTTATCTTTCAACGAAAGAAAAGGAGGATATCTTGCAAATAAGAATAGGGTTTTCTACGTGGATTGTACTCACTGACCTTGTAAAAATAGGACTAGACACTTCTAAACTGAAACCGATAGATGATCAATTTTGATGGAAACAATATCTCTATCTACATGTTATAGTTAGAACTAAATTGCATATTATACAAATGTAACCATTTTGTTCAACAAGATTTGTTTTGGACTTTTAGTATGGTATTTAGGGACACCGTAAGAAACTGCACTACAATGGAATTCCTGCTGTCGAGTGTGTGTGTGTGTGTGTGTGTGTGTGTTTAGTAATTCAGAAATTTGGACGAAAATCAGTTATTTGGATTCAAAGGTTTGTATACTTTCTATAATTGCTATTAGCAGCCGTACTGCAGCTTTCATACGTGTACTGTGTTTATGCACTCATTACTGTGCCACTCTGGTGCAGTCTGAATTGGCATCTTTGACCTTTAAAGGGTTCCTTGACTTGTGCGGAGATCAAAGAGCTTTACACGTAGCCATATACACTGCAGCCTTCATGTATAATACGCATAATTAGGTATTTAGATATTGTATTTTTGTGTGATTAGCGAACCGTATTTCATTTTCGAACCTAGTTATCGGGAATTTGTACATGTGTTCGGGATAACTAAAGTATGTAATAAATACTCGTTTTAGTATGCACCTTCTTTTCATTTTCGGATTAACGAACCTTATTTTGTTTTGGACTAACAAACCTTCGTAATAATGGACCCTTTTTCATTTTCGGTTTAAGGAACCTGAAGAATAACAAACCTCAGGAATAAGGATCTTTCAGAATAGCTCGGCGTCACTAATTTGCATTTGGATTAACGAACCCTTTTTCATTTTTTTTTTTTGGAACTAACGAACATTTAGGTATTAATGAATTTTGGTGTTTCGGAAGAACGAACCTTCGAAATAACAAATATCACCCATTCAGAAGTGCATTCAGTGTTATCATGGGATCACAGAACTATTGAATGATACAGCAGGGTTGTAGCTGACAAGGTATTGACGGAGCATGTTTACATCGTGATCATCAAACGATCCTTACTTGTGGAAGGATACGTCGGTAATTAAAAGGGAAATTCCAGGCTATAGTTAAAAGTCATAGTCTGAGAAGAAAGACTAAAGAATAAAACTCAACAGTGAATAAAACTCAACAGTGGATAAGACCTAGGTAAGCTATATGGAACTACATGTATATGGATTTTTATGTGCTAATTTCTGTCAAAAACAGTCCTCGAACAGTTGATATGAATTTGTAAAGGGTGAACTGATGACGAAATTTATTTTTTTTTTCAATTAATATGTACACCATGATGTTATTCCGTTGTGTACAGCATAATGATATTCTAGGTTGAATAACTTCAAAAACCATTATCAGTCAAACTGGGACATCATTAATTGCATTTGAACAAAAACCTGAAAATTTCAAGATTTTGTGTGCAAACTATAATGCAAGTTGTGAGGCCATGGCATCATCAACTCATTTGCATATGCCTATTGACCAAAAAAGAACTGTTTTGTGAAAAATTAGCGAAACTTCATTTAGTTTCTCTCAAAGAATTGGATTGAAGTTTACGCTATATACACAAACTTGAAGTACATGTGCAGCAGCACAAGAATGCACATACCGCCAATAATACCCAATATACCTGAGTTTACAGTTCTTTTCGTAAGAGCGAGCTCCGTTTGATAATGATTATTGGTGTGTAAGTTATCTTAATGTTCTTAATTCTACAGCTGTAACAACCAATGTTGATATATTAGACTCCATGAAACAAGATATTTTGACAAGAAATTTGCACTCCAAATACGTGCTCCGGTTTAGTCCCGCATGCAGAATATGATATTGTAAACAGAATATGTATCAAATTGTATTTTGCCGACGCATCTCTCTACATATGCACTGTATAACTTTAAGTTATTTCATATACGGCCTTTCCCCAGCAGATGAATTTATATGTTATTCCCATATATATATATATATATATATATATATATATATATATATCTAGGATTTATTATTATTTTTTACGGCGTTCTTTTTCTACTGATTCGTTTACTATATATATATATACATACATACAAATATTATGTACTGATAATCCCATGGGCAGACAACTGTATGGAGTAATTCCTTATTGATCAAAACCATGTCCATTCCTTTCCTTTACCCCTTTGCTCTGCATTGCTATGTGCTATGTCTTTTCTAGTTATTGTGTCTCCTGCGTTGCATTCCTATCTCCTCTTATGCTTGATTCTCTTCTTAATCCTTTTTTTTTAAATTCGCAACGCAGTACTACTTGCATTGATAATGATTAAAAGAAATTATAATGTGATCCCAGCAATGCAATTCTTTTGTGTTCCAAGGAAACAACAAACACTGTGTATGGGCAATTCAACACCAAATGGGACTTCATGTGAAAATACCAAAGTCATAGGTGTGTGATATGCTTAACACCACACGATATATTACAGGATTTATGATATTTTACACTTTCAAAAGATATCTTTGATATATACTTTAGGGGGGAAGTTGTACTATCTTGTCCTTGAAAAATGGCCAGTTTTGGTAAAAATGTTTAGCCCAAAATGTAAGTATGGTTAGAAATATAAACATTGGGACTGCTACCATTTAAATTGCATTAGAATGATATAATTAGATAATATGTTATGAAATCTATAAACCCCATATTCTTTATATGTAATGTGTAATAGAAATATTCACCAAATTTGTGTATTTTGTGTAGTATCCTAAATTCTATAATATGTCACGCCGTCACATGTCACGCCTTTACATTATAACAGCATTTGTTCTCTTAAATTTTAACTTCTTGTGTGGTTTTTGTGTAAAGCAGGTTTCAATTCATTTTCATCATCATCTTCATTGCTGGGCAATTTGGAATAAATTACATCATAATTTTATCAGTGGGAGATTTTTTTTTAATGATTTCGTTACACCGTTTATCGTAACGGCGTGACATTTGTCCTCCATATTGTAATTCAAGAGATAATTCTGCTTGGACATGAAAGGCAAATTATTTCACTTCATCATTTAAGAATTTTTAATCAATTACATTGCAGTGTTTCTTTCCTTAACTCCAAACCTACTACAAACCACTAGGTAGTAAATATGAAGTATTATGCTATTGAATCCTAACTGTATCAACTAATTAGGGGAGGAAAAAAAATAATCTCTGCCTATTTAAATGGCAGTCATATCGTTTACAATATTCATGCTCATCATCTGATGCCAGATTTTCAAAATTTGCTATACTCCATTGAAATTGAAATACATGTAGAATTTTTAGCTTTATAAAGTGTGTTAATTGCATTGACAAACCGACAGTTTCGATTTCAGCTGTTCGAGAAGAAAAAATGTAACATCAAATTTGTACATGTTGAACTGCAGAGGCCTCAATTTTGGTCGTTGAAGTGAAAAAAGGAAGTGATATTATTTTGTTTCTTCTATACGAATACAATTCATGTTGAATTGCAGAAATATATTATAGAGATTTACCTAGTTACCTAGTGTGCAGAAATTAAATTGATATTAAAAATAAAAATGTTTCCATGAATCTGTTTGAACTCTATATATGGCAGCATTTTTCATAGACATGATAGAAGTGTGGGATATAAATCTCTTTAAAACAGTATTTTTCATGTCATTTTTCTTGCTATTTCTATAAAACAGATGTTTGTTACAACATTAAACATGATAATGAAAATTAAATTTGTTTTCGCTGCTTGTCAGTGTAATTGTTCTGGAAAATGGATTTCAATTGAATTTTGAAGTGAACATTTTTTTATCAAAGACAAATTTTATTTTCACATTTGAAATAATTGCTGCTATTCTCACATACTGTATTATACTCCTAATTTCATACGGTATCTCCAAATAGCAAAAAAAAAGTGTACCTGTATACATTTGTACCTTATACAAACAGGAATGCACACGTTTAATGTGTACTGAAGATTAGAACCAATCCCTCCCCAACTGAAACTCTCTCTTCCCCTCTCCAAAGAAAAAAGGAACGTTTAACAAGAAGATGAGATTCACACTTTCAATACATGTACAGGACTTTACCACGTAAGATTTTATTTCAATGACAAGATAATTATCATTTAACTTTTTTTTAATAAAACAAATTAATGGATCATGTAAAAAAAAAAAAAACATCATGGTTCCTTTTACCATAACAGTAAGCTTCCCAGCCAACCCTGAGAGTAAGAGAAAACCTGGAAAATGACTTTCCTTTTTTTTCCAAGTTATATGTAAAATTCAGGGAAAATGAGAAAAGTGCCTTCAATCTCGGAAAATCAGGATTTTGTTTTCTTATTCTTATCTTTTCTATCATTCCTTTACAGTGGTCAGACTTTCTCTTTCCATATCCATATTTAAACAGTAAATCTTTTGTATAGGCACAAGTCAAAAGTAATTTGATTGAATGGGTCAAAATGAGGATTCTGGAATTTTAAACTGTCATCTGGGGGAAAAAATGGAATCATATTCCTTGAAATGTGACGACAAGGAACCCTATTATAGTAATATTGATCTATTCTTATGCCTCCGCCACGAAATGTCGCCGGAGGCATTATGTTTTCGGGTTGTCCGTCCGTCCGTCCGTAATCAATTTTGTGGACAGCGTAACTAAAAAAACCGTTTGAGGTATCCTAATGAAACTTGGCATGTATATAAATATATGAGTGGGCGAAGTTGGATGTGCCTATCAACTTTTGATTGCATATGCCCAAGGCCAAATGTCAAAAGGTCAAGGTCAAATGCTCAAAATTTGACTATTTCCCCCATATCTATGCAATGCCTAAAGGTATGATAAAAAACCTTCGATGGAAGTTTTTATAAACTATTGGATTACTACAAACATTGTTCATTATCAACCAGTACAATACCAATAAAGAGTCATTCACTGAGGATACGAATATAGGAATTTAATAACACCAATACTTTGTTCACTATAACTTACTAACAGTGCAATTCCGGGGCAATTTCCTTGCAAAACAACCTAACTCAAATACATCTGTGTTTTTTCACTTTAACACCCTTCTAATAATCTATTCCTATCGCAATATTCAGTGATCTATTCATCATATACTATATTTACAGGTTATACTCAGTGGTAATTTGATAACCATGGCAACCAACACTTCACCACCATCAATCCTGACGTCGCTCTTTTTGCCCGTCTGCGCCGTAGTGATCATCTGCTGCTTCTTCCTGGATGCAGACCGACAGCCAACGCTTCTCTCCCACCAGTACCCCAAAGTTCGTCCCCTCCTGTCGGAAAGGTGAGCATTCTGCAACATAGCATAACAACAGTAGACGACATCCCATTGAGAACATGAACATGAGAACATTACACACAGGGGGAAACACAAAAGAAGACAGTAGGCATCACACTAAACCTGATTATGAATAATGATGACACGGGCGAGTTGTAAAGAAAATACAAGTCAAATATCTACACTACTTACTTCAATCGCAAAGAATATTTTTCCCCTCGGAAAATCATTAATTCCTTCTTCTTTTTTGTGTGTATTTTGTGTTGGTACTTTGTATTTGTTTTGTATCCGAGTCGAGAGATCATACAGAAGTAACATGCACTCTATGAAGCGTTCCAAAACAGGCTACTCTTTTGGGCCTAGTATTGGAAAAAAAACCCGAAATCAATAGAACAAAACAAACCAACATCCTTGTAATCACATGAGTGTCAAAGCTGATGACTGCTGTTAATACGAAACTTCTATTTCTATCACGGCAGCTGAAGACAACATGCACTGTATACTCTATAGTAACTGTTCAGTTTTAGGCCTATCATTATACTGTATATGAAATGTGTATTTCCAATGTATCTATAGGGCCTATAATATTTATTGTATTCATTTCTTGAATAGCCATCTACGTAGTTTGTATCCCTTGATTAAAAAGAAAAAGATGTATCCTCACTAACGAGGCATCATACTTAATTCAACTTTACCTTCATAAAATATGTTTCTCTTATTTACAGAACAATCTATGCGACGATGAGTAAGGGAAACCAGTCACTTTGCCCCACGGGGCCAATTTCCGTAACTTCGGTGATGCTTATTGCCGATAGCGTTCGCAATGAATCCGATGTTCCACATCAAGCAACCTGCCAACCGCTTCAAAGAGCCGTGTATGTAAAAACACACAAAACAGGATCAACGACTTTAGCATCTATATTTGAACGGTATGCATATCTTCACAGTCTGGACGTTGCAGTACCTCCACGCAGTCACATCCTTTCAAGTGACGACTTGTTTCTTACTTCGATGGTCATAAAATTCAAGAGTCGAAAGAGGAAAGATTTTGACATGTTAGTTAACCATGTTAGATACAATCGGAGGCAAATGGATATTGCTGTGCCTCATGCAAAATACATTTCAATAATTCGACACCCAGTGAAGCAGTTCGAATCATTCTTTGGATATTTTGAAATCGCAGAACGTTTGAAAATCAATGCTTCTAATCCTTTGGAAGCATTCATGTCTAATGTGAAAGTGTATAACGCCAATGACAGCTTTCTGTGGACAAGATTTAGAAATGGACAGTTGTATGATTTTGGATTTGATCATAGATATGATGAAAATTTTACAAGAATCAGGGAGAAAATCGAAGAATTGGCGCGGGAAATAGACTTAGTGATGATCAATGAGTACTTTGACGAGTCCTTGATTCTTCTGCGGAAACTGATGTGCTGGAACTACACGGATATTCTCTACGTATCTAATGCTGTCCGAAGCAAAAGCCACCGATACCCACTCACTGAGAAAACCGCAGAAAGAATCCGCTCTTGGAATGCCGGAGACATAATGCTTTATGATTATTTCAACACAACCTTCTGGAAGAAAGTTCGAGAATATGGCGAGAACTTTCACCAAGATCTGGCTTATTTTCGGGCCTTGGAGCAAAGTGTGATGGATGATTGCATCATGAAAAATGAGACGGACAATCGTGATATACGGGAGGATAAATTCATCACTAAACAGAACGCAACCAAATTCTGTGAAGACTTACTCCGTGCTGATGTTTTGTACACGCGCCTTATTAGAAAGACAATGACTACTCGATTTAAAAGGCACAAAAGAAAACATTGATGCCATTTTATCCGTTTAAAGAATGTGACTCATAATTCAGTTGCAGTGCACCTGCTTTTCCATTCTTCTGTGAAAAGGACACATTTTTTAATAGTAAAATCGAACGTTGCCACATTTTCATGCGGCTAGATAACTCTGTGGTTATTTCTTTAAGCTATATCACTCTTCTGCACCTGTAACTGCATTGCAGCTGGAGAGATGAGCTCGTTTTTATTTTGAAAGAAGGAAAATACCCATGCAGGTTATGATGAACTTGTAAATAACTTTCTAATGGCCATATTCCCAAAGTTGTACATTCCTAGTCAATACACATTTTAATCTTATCGCTTGCAATTTATTGGCATTGTGAGAAACAATATGAAGATATCAAAAGTTATTCCTTTCCAGAAGGTATGACCTTACTAACTTGGATTATTTTTGATAATACTGTTTATCTTAAAATAAATGTGATTTTATCTAAAAACGAATGATATATTTTCAAACGTCAAATTTAGATTAAGAGAAAATCACAACACAATATACAAGAACGAAAGTTGAGAAAGTTACTCATGCACTCTTTTTACACACAATGTGCGTCTTCCTGGAGTTTTCCAGGGATTAAACCGCACGATAAACCATGATAAACTTTTCTCATAATTATCCCCCTATACGGTAAGTATGGGAAAGCCTCGCAGTGGTTCACGAGTTACTTATCTTACAGATCCAAAGGAAAACAAAGGTACACGATAACAGCAATGGAAGGAAGCTTGCTCGTCCCACTGCTATTCATAATTTGCATTCGTGATTTCTACAGATCCTCGGACAAACTGTCATCAATATTATTCTCGGATAACCTCAACCTTTTCTTCGTTCATTATGACCCTTATATTGCGATAAAAACAGTAAATGGGAATTAAAACATGTTACATACAATGAATATGCCAGGTGATTGTCATCTACCGTTAAAATGAAAAAATAAAACAAACAAATGTTTTGTTTCTGTTCTGTTTTTGTTTTTTAGCATAGATGGCCTTCAAGGAAATATTTCGTTTGATATATTTGATATAATATTCCCCAAGAAGAAGTCTCTTCCATCAAATAATTTTTGTAAGTAAATATTTCGTATTGAGAAAAAAAAGTTTAACACCAATTTCAAATGTTGTTTGACTGTCGTTTATAGAGCGATCCCGATGTACAAGATCCGCTGTTCAGTGTATCACTCTTTTTCATCGCTATATGTATTCCTTTGTCTTTTTGCAAAGTGTACTTCCCTCATAAAATATACATTTGTTTATGATATAGCCCCTATTTTTGTATTAAAGTGTTCTCTCTCGAATTTTACTTTTTACAAGTTGTTACACGAGAGTGCTTAAACAAGAGTGCAAAAAATCGACTTAGGTCAACATATTAAAGTGAGAGAAACGAATTAATTGAATATGGGACACTATCTAAAATGTAATGCATATGCCTTTTTCAAAAGTAAAGTTGCGCGCGCGCACACACACGCTCCAGCACACAAACACAAACAGTCCCAAATTTCCCATTTGATCTAAAAATGGAAGTCAAATTAAATCATAATGCCTTGATGAAAGTTTGGCGCATTAGTATCACAACAATTTCTCCCAAGTGACACAGCTAATCTGCATCTTAACGTGAGATGTTATGTGCTTGTGTGTGTGTGTGTGTGTGTGCTTGCGCATGTGGTCCTTGTGTGCCTGTTTGTGTTTATGTGTGAGATTGTGTTAGTTCATTGTGTGTGTGTGTGTGTGTGTGAAAAAACACATACGCAATGCATTTTATTTGAGAGGATCGTACGTTCAATTTATTCGTTCTCTCACTTTGATAGTGTGATAGTGATCTCTCACTTTTTGACGCATGCCGAGTCGTGCACTCTTGCAAACGATGCCTCTTGTAAATTCAAGCATGAACACATCTGACACAAAAGTGATACCAAATGGTGGGGATAAGACAGTCAAACCATGTAGGATAATCTTTCGTTCATTTCTTTAATAAGCCTTTTTTTTTCTTTTTACTCACCCTGTAGTGTGAGAATGCGTTATGACGCAGTTATTGATACGTGCCATAACTCCACCCACTGCCCTTTGTTTCGTCAATACAGTACCGGTGAGCGCCCTCCACCTTAACCGACTTTGTACACAGTAAAGATACATACGAGGAGCAAGAGTTGACAGACACCATGCACGATTTAACCATTCAAAATTTCCTCAATAAATAGTTCCTTTTCTTATTTCTAATAGGCAATTTCCAAATAGGTCGTACTTCACGCACCAGATCATTGAACTTCAATTCTAAAAATGTGAAATCTCCCTCGTGTGAGCAAGAGATATCCCATCCTACACCCTCCTCGATCATATCCTCCAATTTTTGTCTACATCCCTTCTAATCCTGAAAAACGTTTTTTGAACTATTCTGCTTCTCAGTGACTATCAAAAAAAAAGGACCTTACATACGTGTAAACATGGCGGAAGCAACACGCCAACTGATTTTCAAGGAGACGTCTTAAATAATCTGTTTGTACTAATGTTTCTCGAAGTGCAGGTGTCTCATGTAAATGAGGACATTATAGATTACTTGGGATGATTTGAAGAACTTTATACAATAGCATTGTTCTTGTTTGCCTGACTTACTGTAATGTTATATGGGGAAATAAGTGCGTTTTTTACTCACTTTGATATGTTGATTGTACAGTGTATTACAAAAGAAGGCAATAAGGCTTACCAGTTAAAATCTAAGACAGCCGAGTATTAAAATAGGCATTATTCCTTTAGTTTTATAAGGTCACTACCACTTGATGAACTAGGGTCATTTAACCATTTAACCATTTAATCATTTGATTATTTTGTTAAAACTACAGTCCCGTTTGCACTTTTGCCGATCAATTAGACCTATTTACCCTTAGCTGAATGATTCATGATGGCAACACGGGTCACAGAACCCTCCTCTATCGACCTCACGTAAGAACCAGTGTTTCTTTGAATTCTTTCCAAACCATTTTATTAAAGAATATATCAAATGCCACCTAACACGAGGAACATTACAGCATAGGTTAAAAGTTCAACGAGAAAAAATAACTATTTGACAATCTGAAATCATTTAAGCCAGTGTTAAACAGTTGAATGCTTTATATAGATTGTCCAGGCTAGAAGTCCTATGCGTTCTGTGAGACGTGTGTGTGTGTGTGTGTGTGTGTGTGTGTGTGTGTGTGTATGTGTGTGAGTGTGTGTGTGTGTGTGTATACCTATCATGTATGTGTGTGTTTGTAGTCTTCATTTCCCATGAACTTTATCTTTTCCATTGTATATATACGTTGGTTTTTTTCCTGATTTACACTTCCCATGTGGTACACCTTATTGTGTGAACGTACGCGGCAATTTGGTCTAAAGTCGGTAGTCTCAGCGACTGATCCGATTGATTGATATGGCAAACGTTCTTGTCAGTTGACATCATTGACTGTTGATGATTGTACCATTGAGTCCAAACTTACTTGTGTACTTTTGCAGAGGCCCCAACTCAAAAGCACTGCTGCTGAAAGAGGCCCTTAAAGTATTAATGTTTAACTAATGTAAATGTATGTGTGATGCATGTAATCTTGATATGTTTTGTCTGGAATAAAGTTGAAGTTGAAGTATCAATTGATAATCGATAATTTCTTGCCTTTTTCATATTACGAGGAATGCATCAGCACATGTAACATTGGAGACTCATTTTTTTCGATCTGCATTTTGAACAAACTTATAGATATGTGTTCACATATACGTCGACTGACTCAATGCATGTAGTGACAGGTTTAAAAAACATTCCAACATTTTTTTTTTTGAGATAATAAAAACCTCTTGTGAAATGTAAAAGAACTTGTAATTCAAGGAGGGATTTCAAAGTATGACCGTATGGCAAGCCTTGTAGGCCGACTGAGTCCAGTTGACTTATAGATTAGTCTCAATCACATTCTCAAGCTGGTTAAAGTGTACGTCGGTTTCTCCAACATTTCGGCATCTCCCGCGTGCTGATTTCCATGAGCCAGGAGGCTCTATACAATAGTAAGCCTTTGCCGTGTCCCGGATATCAGAGTCTCAATACTGGTTTAATGACAATTACCCCAGATCCTTCCCCTGTCCCTAACCCTAATCTAAATCCTGAACCTAATCCAAACCCTAATCTAATTTCCTACTCTAAACCTATCCATCACCCTATTATAGTCTTTATTCTAACCGTACACTAACCGACATTTAGCCGGGAGTGATTGTCCTCGATCGGGATACCAATTGTCCTGATACGCTCAATACCATCGACTATCGGGAGAAGTCCCTAGTCTCAGTTGCCTTCTAAATTATTCAAACAACAGTCACGAAAACTTATAAACTAGTAATTAGCTAGCTGGTTGTATACCAAGGTTTTGATTGATTGATTTTATTGATTTGATATGAATTTATACACTGTAAAAACATCGGTGTTAGATTTAACACCTCGGGTGTTAAATCTAACACCGATCAAACTTCAATAAAGGACCACACCCACAGGTGTTAAAAATGCACTGTGATGGTGTTGAAAAGTGTTCACCTGACACTTCGTGGTGTTAATTTGACACTGTACCTGGTGTTATTTTGACACTGTACTGGTGTTAATTCAAAAATGACACCACATGGTGTTGATTTGATATTTGTTGGTGTTAATATCAATGGTTTAACACCCGTCCACCTTCAATAAGAGACCACACCAGCTGGTGTTACTTTGGTGTAAATTTATTTTCACATTTTTTCAAAAATCTAGTATTTTAATGTAAAATTCTTGATGGTCTTGTTTAAATTAAAAATCAACAAGAAGTGCAGTTACTAAGAAACTCTTCAAAAAACAGTTTAAAATTTGGAAATGACACCCGGAGGTCTTAATCTAACACCATAAATGAGCACCGAAAATTTAACACCAGCTCGGTGTTCACTATTTAACACCGGACTTTTTGCAGTGTATCCACTTTGTGTTCACGAACATATGAAACAAACATAACTGAGTAACAATGATCAAATTTTGTAAATTTTTAAGTACAAAAATAATCGAAACAATAATACATGTACTAATAACATCACTTAGAGCATATTATACAGATATTGACTTGACTGAGGTGGAATATAACATTTGAGATGCTCGCGGGAATTATATTTTTGTCGAGGATTATTATATTTTTCCGAAGCGCGTAGCGCTGAGGAAAAATATAGTATTCCGAGACAAAAATATAATTCCCCAAGAGAATGAAAATGTTATATTGCTACCGAAGGAAAAAGTCAATATCTGTTATATTATATGACCTTCACCTTCAAAGAATAAAGGGTTGCAAAAAGCGAATATGAAGCGACTGTCGGGTTTCCGAGCCAGCCCACACGGCCAGTACGCGCGTAACGCGCAGTACAAAATTGTAAGTCAGTGAATGCGCAATCGAGCCGGCCACACTGCTACAAAGTGTAACGTGAATCTGCATTTATACATACATGTATCAAACATCGTATAGCTTGATTGGAAAGAGAGCATCAAGAGATAACTCTATACCTCTGATCGATGAACAGGCTCTGTCCTCCACCATCGTTCCGGAAAAGTAAAGTAAGTAAGATCTAACAACACGTTACACCTGAGCTCAGATCTAGGGCCTATACTATAATGCAAACCAATGTGAAAAAAATGCAGAAAAATGTACAGAAAATACTTGTGAAAACTTACCATTGGCATTGTAGATTATGCAGATTGCTGTTAGACCCATTGATCATCAGTGTCAGAATACTCAGATGTTAAGAAATCCAACAAGTTTTGCAACGTTTTTCAGCTGGTAAACAAACACTCCAAACGCATAAAAGTTTCTGTAAATCCAAATTCCAATGTCAACTTTGCGATGACCGTCGCAGTAAGGTGAAATCCAAGTAGGAAAATAGTCCACTTGAAGTTGATGTCAATTTGAATTCCAACTCCACAGTGAAAAAATCGAATTGTAACGTTAATACGAACAGTTGAAACAGGAAAATGCTGAAAATCTGACCACCGTCAAGTAGACCATCAACGTTGTGTAACAGTTAGAAGCATAGCGTTGGGATGTGTAACGTGTTAGGCCTACAGCTAACAGACAAGTCTCTGTAATTATTAATGCAGACCTAACGTAACGTTAGATGATAGAGTTCTGTTCTAGATCTAACAGTTCTGTAACTTCGATCTAACAACGTCAGATCTAACCTTAGATCTAACGTTAGACATATAATATAGGTCTGTCTAGACCTAGATTGACCACCGATATTTTGTCATGACCCTATAAACGTTAATTGTAAAAGTTTACCGTACAATTATAAAAATTGTACTGCCGCTTCTTGTCTAAGGCGAGCTTGTTTGACACAACATTAATTTGTGGGGATGACTGAGTCTGACTCTGCTGAGATTGAGAGCTCTGCGACAAAGCAGTCTCTTCTGCATGTTGTACTGATACGAGAGCTGTTGATCCTTGTCCCGCGCTAGTAGACAGTGTAGAACTAGAACTAGGCTTATTGCTAGGAGGAATTACAGTAGTCGAAGGTGCCTCATCACTTACTGATGAAAGGCATCTACTCATCCGTCTTTTTTTTGCTTCATCGACGTAGGCATAGTGTTTGATGCTACTTTCGGACTTGTGTCCGGATACCGACATAATGTGTCTGGCCTCGAATCCACTGGCGTCTAGGACATGAATCGATGTTGCGCGTAGGCAGTGATTCGTGTAGATTTGTGATGTTTGTGCTTCAAGGGATATTTTCCTCATTTTGTCACCCAAAGTGTTCTTACCGACGGGAGCATTGCAGTACCACACTTGCTCGTCACTTTCCGCGTTCACTTTTGGACGTTGAAAAAAATCGTCATTAGCTGGATTGAGATGGGAAACATAAACTTGAAATGCTTCAACTGGACAGTCTGGTTTGTGGGTTTCATACATTCTTCCTTGCTGACTACGGGAGTCATCCAGTGATTCTCCACGATGATTTTTAGTCAGTTTGTCACTAGCAAGGTAAACGTATCTCTCATTTGTTGAATCAGTCGCGATGTCAAAATCTGTTTTTGAAAAATTGCGTAAGTTTTCTCTACCGCGATTGCAAAGGTGCAACATAATGTCAACGAACACTTTGTTCTGAAGGCCTCTGGGAGTACTCACATCCAGTGCTGATGACGATTTGATTTTCAACATGTCCTCCTGTGTAATAGGATCTTTGTGCACCACAGATCCTTTGCCTTCCTTCTTTAGTTTAACGAGAATTGCATGAAACATTTCATTTGCCTCCTTGAATTGAGGGTCATTTACAACATCGAAAGCACTCACTTTCTTGAAATGTCTCTGTAGTCCATATCGCAGAGTTATCATCGATCTCTTACTGTAGAATTCCCCATTCGATCTGCGAACTTCAGCGTAAAATGAACGGAGAAACTTATTCAGTTCTTGCGCTGTTATCGTCTCGGAAATGCTTAATCCTTTGGCTTCTGTGTAAGCTTTCAAAATATTCTCCGCTAAGTTGATGACTCTTTTAGTAGATTTGGAGTCTTTTTCATCTAGTAATTGGTCCAGATCATCCTCTCCAAGAGATGCGAAACGATTTGTCGAACACGCCATTTTGGCGAAAACAAATGTAACTAACGTAAGTTAGGTCCCTATTGCAATTTCATATTTCGCGCTACGCGCTTACGCGCTTATTACATTGGACATTTATACTACTGTAGTATACATGTAGTAATGTGCATGTTACTGTATTAGTACTGTAAGTTGCAAAGCATCTGCGCGAGAGCAGACGTTTGTTTTTGATTCTATTGTTTACGTCACTTCTCGTGATATAACACGCCTGTTGTTTACATACGGGGTTATATTTCATGATTGTACGTAATTTACGTCATGTTTTGGAAATATAACGCTTCTCATCCTCGTAACCGTGGTCACGTGACAGCATTTTGACCAATCCCGCATTGGTATCTATATAGGTCATATAATATAACGATATATTTTCTAATACTGCATATAATGATCGTATACAGTAACCATATATATTTTCTAATACTGCGTGCAATATAACACTCACTTCAAACTATATGCGTGAATATATAAATCTTTTCCTAACATAATTTTAGTACTATATATCAAATCAAAGTAACGCTGATCCGCCATAGCCTCCCACCGCTACATTGTATTCCTTTTCCAGTATGTACATTGATTTTATCACAGTGAAATTCGTTTCATATATGGCTATCCCTAAGGGATTGAAAGAATCAAGAGCACTAACTGCTGGGTTGGAGACTCTTTATCTCCGTAGCATGGAAAGGAAACCTGGCTTCAAAATTGTGTGGCAGGTTTGGCCAAGACTGGCTCACAAAATAATGGGTGGAAGAGGTGAGTACGCCTAGCTCCTAGTATCTCTACCACACCCCCGCTCAATTTCCCCTTCATAAAACCAATGAGGTTCAAGAGCTGGAGTTCAAACAGCCTGTCATTTTGCAATGGATACACTAAAGAATTCCACAGGTGCAGTTGTACCATTGATGTTTGAAGCTGCCATTTCTATCTGAGAAATATGGAGATTCATTTTGAACCATTTATAATATCGAGTACATTTTGCGTGTTTATTAATGAGATGAAAGAAATTTCTCCTAAAGACAAATCATGAATATGAAACGACGGTCAATCCCATCCAGAAATAGCCTATATGTATCTGCAAAAGTGTAAATCAGACATTGTCAGACCTGTATGCCGTAAAAACCTTTGATACTATCCCCTCCCGGAAAGCAGAATTTGTCACTTTTTTATCACTTAATTCCGACAATTAAAAGTGTTATGGTATAGTTCTTCATTATTCAATAATCTTGGATTAGCGCCCGGACGTGCAAAGTCGAGTAAATTGTTGCGTGTTTATAGTATTTTATCGACATTTACGTAATTCTTTTGTGTGTGTTCGAGTGTGTGTATGCGCTGATGTGTGTTTGGATTTTTGTGTACGTATGTATATCATATCTTATATTAATTTTGTGTAACCAAACGTAACCTAGATAGGTTAGTGTCATAGCTTGTCACAATTGGCAATGCTTTCATTCATATAAGGTGATAGCTTTCCTCGTATAGTACGCATCATAATGATAAGAAAACTACGAGAGAAATTAACATGAACCGCCTGTGCACTGGTCTGAGGTAGAACGCTTTTAACATTCGTTGCACAAGTACCAGTAAAGATAAAGTGCAGTTATTTGGTGAGTATACTCACGTGACAAAGAAAGACGATATGTTGCTGGTATACTCTGCGTCATATTATACACTATTATCCCTCCTCCTGTAACAATGTGTGTTACAGCAAATATGTTCATAGAGGACTGCGTTCACCAAACAGGACTTAGTGAAACACTTGCTCTTTTGGAGGAATTAGAAAATATTGTCGTAAGAGTGCAGCTGCTCATAAAGTATATCATACCAACTGACTATTTATCTTGTTCGTCTCGATTTCGAAGACACTTTCGAGATCTGTCACTCTTTGAAGAATCTAAAGAATACCAAAACAAAATCTTGAAAATCGGCAAAGAGGTTCCTGCACGATACCAACAATGGAGGGAGCATTACTGAACCATACTCTACCGCAGTCCCCACTGAACATTTTAGAACAGGATGTCGAACAAAAACTGCCTTCTTTAATGTTGTCTACTGCGGCTATCATGACTACACCTGAGGAGGTCGAGCCCACTGTGGTCGATCTGGACTACGTTCGCAAGGTGACGTCGATCATGATGACTGTATCCGTGGCGATGGTGAATCTTGCAATGGGTGCCTCCATTGGCAAAATCGAGCTCAGAAACCAATGGCGGGTGTCGAGTGGCCTCGTCGTCGGTTGCATCAACCAGTTCGCACTCTTCCCGGTGATGGCTTTCGGTGTGTCCTACCTGTTTCAGCTACCCGCTCCTTATCGACTGGGAATGCTGCTTGTCGGAATTTGTCCCGGAGGGTCCATGGCAAACGTCGTAACATTCTTCATCGACGGGAACATATGCCTGAGGTACGTTCCGTTCGAGATACATTATACACTTGTTCGTGCCCACAGCTTTTTTAAGGATTTGAATTTCACAAGACTGACTGGGAGGGCCGGGCGCCAGAGTTAACTGTGAGAAAGTACTTAGACGAAGTTAGCTCTTTCGAGAAATCATGTCAATGAAATATAATTAAGTCAAGATTTGTTTTTGTTTTTCTGTTACTCTGTCAAATATGTCGAATAATTGTGAAAACCAAAATGTAATCGGCAACAGTAACTATTTGTTATTCGTTTGACATTAAGAAAGGACCATAGTTTCTTATAGACCAAAGTAAAAACTGCGGGTCTCTTAAATTCCTTCACAAAGTTCAAATCAGACCTTCAATCTTTTCTCCAGTATATAATACTCTTGCAGATATAAAACGGTGATCGAAAGCAAATTATGTATTGCAATTTTGCAAATGAAGTAAGTTTCAGTATAAGTTTCTAACACGAAAAACTACTCGACAAAACATGATTAAGGAGTAGCGGAATGGCATCTCACGGTAACCTGATAAGATGGCACGAGATCTGCCATACTACCTCAATGCACTGGTACCCGCGCTTTTCAGCTCGTGTCGTACTATTAAGATTTTTACTGCTTTTCGGGCACTGCTAATAAAATTCCTGCCCAAATAAATTAAATTAAGCCAACATGAAAAAGTATATCATATCAAATTACTGAGATTGGCCGATTTCTGATTATTTCAAACACTAAATTTTCTTAACATTTGATGTTTTTGGTCACTCTCCGTTTTTTTTTTTTCAGAATAAAACCATTTAACAACCCATCAAGCTTAGTTATCGAAAAGGGTATCTCATACCGAGACCTAGAGAACTGCATACTTACCAAAAATGCATTATTTTGTTTATACAGAACTCGAGTTTGGAAGTAGCTTTGATAAAGGTTCAAACGAATATTCTTAGTTCGTCAGTAGGTATAAACAGAAAAAAAAACCACGTTCTCTAAAACACGAGGCAGCAGGTTATTAAATTGCTTATTGAGAAACTTTCGTAATTTCACCCGTCCCAACCAACGATAGAGTATAGTGCGTTCACGGATGTGTTTGTATGGATTGTTTTGTCATCATATCTTCTTGGCACACACGGCTCAATGAGAAAGATGACTAGTGTCTGTGCTGTAACATTGACATTTCTTTTTATGTACCTTGAAACAATTACTTTCTGCATTATGCTTTTACGTTTTCTACATCTTATATATATATATATATATATATATATATATATATATATATATATATAAATATGTATATTAGCTTTGAAAATGCTATAACAATAACAATGATAATGATAATGATAGCAATAATAATGATGATAATAACGATGATAATGATGATGGTACATTGTATTTGCAATGACCTTTACCATCAAGTCTGAGTACTCAAAGGCACGAAAAATTCCTCACACAGTATAAACAGAAAATAGATAAAAGATAAAGGAAAGAAAAAGAGAAAGAGAAAATATCAAGTTATGAATTTTTCATGTGCCTAATGAAATAGGAGTGTTTTCATTCCTGTCTTTAAATGGTCAAGTAAGGAGATAGTATGAATGTGGAAAGCAAGTTCGTTCCAGAAAGAAGCCAGAGAGAGGAGCGTCACTGAATTTAAGCGAGATGAGATTAAAGCATGTAATATACCATCATTTCTTATACTGCACCTACCGAGTTATCAACCCTTTACATACAAGCTCCACTGTTTAGCAGATCACTCTTCAATACCTTTTTGTCATCCTTGCAAATTAAACATTGTTTCTCACATGTTTACATTTAGTCGTTAAGTTAGACTCTGTTCTGTTCCAATCAATTTCTTTAAGTTCCTTTGAGAAAAATCTCAAAGCGATTTCTTGAAATTCCATTTTTAAGTTTAAATGTCCTACCCTGATCACTGGAAATATTTTTGTGTAAGCCTGTATACTCACAATGAAGTTTCTGTCAATCGGGTGATTGAATTTTGTTTGACCAAATCGTTGCTTTGTAAGATTTGTAACTTTAAATTTGAGTTTGAACACTCTGTAATATTTTTGTGCATTACGTAACTTTATTACATAAAAGACATTTTGTGTTCTTGTACATTTCGTAATTTTTCGTCATTAATGTAATGTAGTAAACTCTGAAATTGTTACTATGCTGAGTCTACATTCTATACGAGCTTTTGCTATTTAGTAATTTTCTCAGATCACAAATTATTTATGTTCGCTTATATATTTGTCCATTTCCATCTCAAATTGAATATTTTGTGTTGTACTTCTCTCTCGAAATCAGATGGAATGTAAAATTATGGAATAATGAATGATAACAATAAAAAATACGATACAGCTCAGTTAGTTCACGGTATAGTTCCTACAGGTCAGATAAGATGAGATCCGTAACCAGGATTTTTTATTCCATCGATCCATGCATCTCTACCGACAGCACATCCATGGTCCTGGTCACTACAGTGATCTCCATTGGCTTCGTGCCTCTGGTAACCTTGATTGTAACTACCGCGTGGTATCCCGGCACCGCCCTCGCCACTTTGTGGGTGGTTGCCATCGCTATCCTCCTGGTAGCGATTCCTCTTGCTTGCGGCATGTTCATCCGGGACCTTCGAGAGGGTTGGGCAAAGGTCGTGGTCGTGGTGAGCGTCTTTTTTTCTTCTTCAAGCGTCTTTGTGTGCTGTTTGCGTTTGTGAATATTACAATTGACTAATTTTATCATAATTATAGATATGACAAAAAGAACAATTTTTCCGACAGTCCAAATAAATCTTCTCCTCCATCATGTTTTAAACTTTTATTTGTTTTATATCTGTTCTGACTATAAAGCGTGATTAAAAATCAAGTCAAATCTGATAAAAAACACGTTTTGCCACTAAATTCTAATGTGACATAATTCATGAGGAAGAAAATACAGAAATACCTACATTCCCCCTAAGTCCTATTGTTACAAGCACATCCTAAATACAAATTTTTTCTTCTCTTTTTCTAATTGCAGTAAATCTTAGTACAGTCGTATGAGTTTCTTGTTCTCCTTCCTCTGACCCCTGCCTACTCATTCATATTCTTCTTTGTTAAAACTGAGACAATTTCTTCTTCTCCACCGCAAAAATGGCGGATATCATCTATTTCCTTTCAATTCATACTATTTTTCCATAATCCAATTCACATCTATTCAAGTTCTGATACATTTTCTGCAGGTGGGACTCACTGTCGGCCTTCTGGCGTTCACGGCCAACTCTTTGGTACACCTCATCATTCATACGGAACTGTTCCACGCCCCTTTTAGGGTCTACTTTGCTACCATGTTCCTTCCCCTGGTGGGTTACGTAGTTGCTTTTTTGCTGGCGGCTCTTTTCGGACAGCATCGCACTTCCCGCCACACCCTCGCTGTGCAAGCCGTCTTCCACAACACCTGTGTGGCGTGAGTGTCCATATCAAGCGTCGTAATGTGATTTTCAATTTCAATTCAATTCAATAATTTGTTTATTTCCATCATCAAAAAATAGAAATAAAACATGATTCAATGCGGTACAAGTTGTCCATTTGTCTTTCACTATCTGATGAGGACAGTTTTTTTTTCGAACACAATTTAAAGTATATGCACGAATGATGTCATTAAAAATTTTATTAGATTCTTACTGATTGTTCGCTCGCAATTTATTTTGTCTAAGGAGAGATATACATGTTATGAGTGAGGGTTTATTATCATTTTGACTCTCATTTCAGGGGCAAAGACAAGTTTCAAATAAGTATCATTGTCAAAGAAACCAAGTTATAGCTGTGAATTGAGTGAAAGCAGCAATTTTAGAAGAACGCATCATTGAAAGTTTGACGAAAATCGGACGATCCGTTCAAAAGATAAAAATCTGTAAGGTTTCGAATATCAAAGGAGACTACTATACACTACATGACGTCATTATGGACAACAATACGAAGAGAATATGCAGATATTTCAACATTATTTGATTTTGATCTTATTCTACTATAGTAAATTAAGAACACTTGCCTTACCTCTTTCTGAAAGCAGGGGAAATTGTTATTACCATGTGTAACATAATATGTCAATAACAAGTCGATGGAAAGTGAACTTTTCATGAAAAATAAAATCCTGCAAAATTTTCCTCATATTTTCTTTATAGTGTTGTCCATAATGTCGTCATTATGTTAGTAGTAGTCTCCTTATCCAGCATTATGATGGCACCAAAACTCTCAAAGATCAAAACCTTTGAGTCGATTTTTCCAGTAATGGATGTTAGCATCCCTCATTAATTTCTATCTTCTGTCTTTATCTCGTTTACAGGATTATAATCTTGGCGTCTGTGTTTGCAAAAAGTGAAGCATGGAATGATATGATAGTTGTTCCAGCAATCTACGGACCAATCACAGCACTTTATGGCATTGTCTACATCATTGTGTACCTGGCCGTGCTCGTCAACCAGGAGGATAATGAAAGACCTCCAGGTGGACAGATGATCGTCTCTGGATATCTCCCGATCGACGAAACGCCGCAGGGCAACAACGAATACATAGCGCTCGAAGGCGACGATGATCTCAACGTCGAGCTACGCGATCGCTCAGGTCAGCTTCAGCTTATGGAGAGTGAATCAAGCAAGTCGGTCTACGCTTCCCCGATGTCTATTCCCATCTTTTAGTGAGCCGTGATGTGTTATCTGTAACTCAAGAGATAAAACCAACATTTTTTTTTTGTCTTTGAGTCAGTACGTCGTCTCGTCTTTGGTGTCTCATTTCAATGATGGATAACATAATTGTTACCTCTGACCTTCATCAGAACTGGTCAAAAAGCAGTGCTATCAACAAAAACAAAGTTACATCTTAGTAAAAAAAAAAATGTGTAAAAATCTGAGAACACATTGTTTGTTACTGTTAAGAAGAGAAGAGTGCCCTAATACAAATATGAGAAGGTATCAATGTTTACAGTGATAGTGCTTGAGTTTTTTCGCGTGTTTTCAAGCTCATGTTATACAACAGATTGCATCTTGTACAGAGACGTCAGTCACAATGACGTCATGATGTCCGCTGACGTGCTAAAATGCTCACGTTTTCACTTCCTTCATGCTTTGCATGCCATCGTAAATTGGAAGACGTGTATATAGACAGATTCAGTTTTTGTGCCCTTTCTCAACCACGCACAACATTCACAATAGGGATACTTTAACGGGCTGGGAATTATTCGGGATTATCTCTCTCTTTCTCTCTCGATTTAATCAATTCGTGCTCGATTACTCCAACAGGTATGAATGCAAACATACGATATAGTTTACAGACGCTGTAAATGAAAACATACTTTAATGACAAGTCTACACAAAGGCAAGTGCGAAAGAGCGTCAACCATTTACGTTAGTGATATATTCGATTGTGTTCACAATATTGAGTGTCATGTGTTATAGGCCTACTCATGTCTCTGCTTGTATATTCTTGGCGTTGTAAAGGTCAAACATTGGATAAAAACATCGTTGTTGGATAGATAAAGTCGACCTTACATAACCTTTCTTTGCAAATATCAGTTATACCCTGTATGATGACTTGACTAGGGCGTACATGGATGTAAATTGAATTTCAAATATATTGTGAAATTATTACCGCCAAGCCGCATGCAATATGGTGGGGAAAAAAAGAGAAGGGGGAAAATAATTAAAGGTCTGTTGGATTAAACATCTAAAATGAGTTTTTCATGTTTCTTTTTTTTTTGAGAGTTCCGTTCTATACCTGAGTACTGAATAGTGTAATTTACCGAATGTTGAAGACTTCGCAGAAGAGTTGGGGTGTAAATAATATAGGTTTTCCCATCCATTTTCGCACTTTTGTCATTCATTTTCAAAATTTATTATTCAATTTCGTCCCAAGAAGCACGTGGAACGCAAATCCTAACTTCAATTTCGTCAATTGTCATTGTAATTCGTTTTTCGTCAAACATTTTTGAAGATATATATAGCATTCAAAATCGTCAATTGTCATTCAGATTCATTCCTCCCGCTGACGGATCACAGAATGTGAAGATCAAATTCGTTTTTGTTCACACAATTTCATGAATTTTTCATTCAAATTAGTGTCAGTGTTTTCGTATGCGAGACGGTTACGTCTGCTAGTATCAGTGTGTATAGGCCTACTCGGATTGCTTGTGTGTGTGTCTGTATCTGTGGTTCTGTGTGTGGGGGGGGGGGGACACTTGTGTGTATGTTAACTCATGAATGTAAAATGTGAACGGTTACAGAAAAAAAAAATACATGAATAAATGGAAAATCACACCGGATAGAGATATGAGACGAATATGAATGAAAATTTAACGAAAATGATTGACAAAAGATGAAATCGATCCTGCTGTTTTGAGTGCTGCGAGTGAGACTGACGAATTTGAACTGTAAACGACAAAAATGTACGCCAAATGACTAAATTGAATGGACTTTATATGAAAATGAACGACGAAAGACGAATTTGAAAGCAAGATTGGCCTATTCCCAACATCCCGCGACGAAATTGAAGTAAAAATTTGTGAAATTGAATGAAAAAAGCTTGAAAATGAATGGGAAAACCTATAGGTTACATATATATATGTAAAGTGGGTAGAAGTTGAATCCATTGCGTGCACACTGAATTTGGATAGACATTGATTTAAAAAAAAACTGTGAAAATGTTGGTGGCAATCATATAAGAAATCTCTTATTTATAAATAATATAAGGAAGTTTGGGAGATTTTCTGCCAATTCTGAATAAGAGGCCATGAATATCATCATCATCATCATCATCAGTCCCAATGTTATTCTATATACCATTCGAATAGTGTTGTTAGCGAAAGATAACACAATGTACTAGAATATTGGCTGATTTATCTTAGTTATTCTATCAATAAGTTTATCCGTGACACATTCATATTTCTTGTTTAAACTTTTTTGTCTTGAAGGTACTCTCTTGCCTATACGTTTCACACAAATCATTGAAGTCATTTTCTTAAATTTGCAATTGAAAGATAAAGCTCTTTTTTCTTTTGCTTTCCTAATAGTAAATGAAGCGTCATTGTATTATGCAAATTCTAGATGGTGTATATGTATGTATTATTATATTACAGTATTTGTGTTATCATTCTCATGCCATGAGTTCGTGATGCAAGAAAAAATGTGTTCATGTTTGTTAGAGCAAAAAAGAGAAGAAGAAAAAGAAGCGCCGCTTTGAAAGTGAGCGAAGTAACATAGAATCTCGATTACCTTTACTGAGTATCGCGGATTATTGAATGTATATATTATATCATAAATAAAGATGGAATCATGTAAAAGAAACTAGCAAGAACCTATCAACTGATATTCCCATGTGATTTACAGTGTACCTTGTATAATTTTATACATGTACTTCCTTTTCTGTAACATGTATAATGTGTGTCTCCGTATTTGGTATGTATGCACTATATTGCCCCGTGCTCTGTTGAAATTTATCCTGGCTTACAAGTTTTACCTTTTATCATTGAAGTAGAAAATGCTTTAAAGAGCAATTAGTAAACAAGTTTTACAGAGTTCAGCGATAACAATGTGAAGTACTCACTGGAATAGCTCTTATATTGTGTAGATTCGTGGTTGTGTCTTTCTGTTCACTTGTAATGAACGAGTCCGGTATATGTCATGCAACTAATCTTATCATCCGACAACCAACAGCTATAATAAAACAGATGTTAGTGACAGGTTATAATATTCTGTGAGTGTGTCAGATTAAGCCTCCCAATGTTATCATTTCACAGTAATCGGCTCATGAATTGACGATGTAAAACGAAGGCATGACCTCCACATGAATTGACAATGCTCATGATACACGTTGTAAGCTGCGATGAAATTGATTTAGTAACATTGTTGTCATTGCTATAGAGGCAAAGTAGAGTGAATCAATAAAACCGAATGATCGCACCAAATTGAAGGGTTGCTTATCTCGTATTCCATGTACGCTGTCCCTTATCCTTTCAATCTATCCCTTCCTCTCCACTCTTTCCCCTCTCTTCTTTCTCCATCCCCACCTTTCTTTCTCTCTCTCTCACTCTCTCCCCTCTTGCTATTCCATTACGTCTTATGTATCCATTATGTCTTATGGTGTACGTCATGAGCTCGATGCCCACGAGTCACACTGAGCCCACGAATCATACAGCCCACGAGTTATACAACTTACGAGTCATGCAGCCCATGAGCTAGACACTTACCTATGATTTCGACATCAACTCAAATAGGCCGATGAGATATCACGGTCCACGAGCCGGACACTAGGCAAATAAGGCCCATAAAACTAGACACTATTTTTTTTTTTTTTTTTGTGGGGGAGCATTTTGGCGGTCATCTTGAATATTTCAAAACCCTATAAAAGAGTGCAAGAGTTGCGTCAACCAGCTACAGATTAAACACAATCAAAATTGGGCAAAACCATCAATTCTTTTTCAATTTTCACCATTTAAAGAAATATTCATATTGGAATTTCAATTTTTGAGGGCCATTTCGGCTACCATCGTGGATATTACAAAACTCTCTGGAATACAAGAGTTGCATCATGCAGATTCTGTTCAAGCACCCTCGAAATAGGGTACAACCTTCATTCTTTAATTTTGACCATTTAGAAGGAAATACATAGGAATTTAAGTTTTCGGAGGCCATCACTGAATATCTCAAAACCGTCAAGGATGCAAAAGTTGCACCATGCAGATTCGTATTCAGCACCCTAAGAATATTGTGAAACCACCAACTACTTTCAAATTTTCACTATTTTCGAAGGAAATAGTACAGGGGAGTTTCAGTTTTTGGCGGCCATCTTGAATATCTGAAAACCACCAACAGACCAAGGATGCAAAAGATGCATTATCCAGATTTGGATTCTTGAATATCTCAACACCCTCAAGAATCTAAGATTTGCATTATCCGGATTCGGATTAAGCAACCCTGAAATCAGGTAAAACCATCAAAAACATTGGGTGGACCGCAAAACCAGGTTAGGCCCAAAATCTGGCTTTGGCACTCGGACTGCAACCTCCTTCTTTTGGCGGAGGTATATAACAAAATTAATGCGCCATGGTGTCAACTTGTAGATAATCGTCAGATTCTATATTCAAACATTGGCTCTGAATCATAACTGAACATTGTACTCTACCACCTACATTGAAAGATGAGAGGGAAAACCACCTCTTCTGCAGAACCACCTCTTCTGCAGGCACTGTACTCCAATACCTATATAATGCATGATAAAGAGGAAAACTACCTGTTTGCATCTCCGTGGACTTTGACCTTCGATGCATTGATCTTCTTTTTCTTCTCTTCTTCCTACTTTCAATTCCCTCTTTACTCAGTTTCCCGCACTCTTTGTAGTTGTCAGCTCTTCAGCTCTCAAATGAAATTGTATAGCATGCCTCTTTTTGTACCGATTATATAGACATTATGAACATGTCATCCCTGACTGTATGTGTAAACATTAGACAAAATGCATGTCAAATTTCTCATAATTCTTTGTACATTCTGCTAAAAAAAGTAAAAATAAAGATTGAATTGAAGTGAATTGAGGAATTGAGGTAGAAGAGTAATTAACCCATTAGACGCCAGTCCGATTAGAACAAAAAAATATTTTGCTTCACCATTTTTATTGCTTTCATATAAGAATACATAATTACGTAATTTTGAGAGAGGTCAAAGATCAACAATAGTATGTCGGAATTACTTTTTGTGACACACCATTCTCGTGGTATAGTCTTTATAGGCTTTTAAATAAACATAGCTTATAATAGACACAAATAAACATGTAGTGAGCCATCTCATATAGTTTAAAAAGTTGTCGAAATGAGAGTAATAATGCCGTACCTTCTAGGGAACAATAGACTAAAATGTATAGGCCTACGGAATCTTCAATTGCTATAAAGAGTTAAGTAATTCCATGCATTCGAATTCTCGTTCCCAGCAGCTACCACGACAACAATGCCAACAATTCGTGAACCCTAGAACACATTCTCTCTCCGACCAGCTCTGACTAGCTGAGTAGCTGCAGTCTATGAAGAGACATGGTTGCTACCGACGCAACGGCTTAACATCCTATAATCAATTTACAATCACATCCTGAGCTATCTAATCACTAGAAAAGTGGTGTGCAGCTAAAAGAAAACATAACTTGAAATGAACATATCGTCATCAGACAACCAACAAATTAGGTTATCCTTATACCACCTCAGTCCCTTATCATTTTAAGTTCCAAGTTCTAATTGATACCAAAAAAAAAAAAAACCTTTGTGAGCGACAACACATTTATAAGAAGATATATGCCTGTAAAATGCATTACGCAATAAGCGTATCACGACCTCAATCAATAAAGCTAACCAATATATTTGCTCTAACATCTCACGTCTGGCAGGATGCAACATCCCAACATTACTATCATGCACGTCTAGACACCGATAAGCCTTTTAAAATGTCTTCAGTCGGGGAATTCCACATGCATGAGACAGATGGCGTACAAAGGTCCTAGCCGCCACGTGATTTTTTCATCTGAATGAACCAAGCACACAATGGCCCCAATTCACAGGGGTAATTCAAATCAAATCCATAGTAAATCTAATCTACGGACTAAAACAATCACGGAAAATCACGTTTTCACCAAACTGGGCATGTTCCAGATATCGCAGTGTTGAAGGGTAGGTTGATTAAAGCCCAGCTCACACCTTTGCGGTTTTAGCTGCGTATAGCTGCGTCAGTTGAACGCAGCCTTAAAGCAGCCTAACGCAGCACTCCGCGGCAAAATATTTTGTAGCAGTCACATTGTTGCGTTGTAGCTCGTATATTTTGTACAAAATGGTTGCGTACGGTTGCCTTAGTTTGCTTTTCACCTCGCTCCATCTCGCTTTTGCTCGTAACAGTACGATTCAGTACGAAGATTGCTCGCCCCGTTGCGCGTGTACCTCGTTCGCCACTCGTTCGTTGCTCGCTGGCGTCTCGCACTAGCTCGTAGCAGCTCGCATGAACTCGCTTCTCCTCGTTTCACTGCTCATCCACTCGACTGTTACTCGTTCCGGCTCGATCCGCTGCGTATCAATTCGCCCTGCTGCGTATAAGCTCGTAGAGAGCTTCACTGGTATAAAAATTTTGACATTTTACAGTTACGGGGGGGGGGGGGCACAAGGACTTTTTGGTTCAAATTCTTCAAAAAGCACTAAATTTGGTACACGTGTTGCCCAAAGCATACTAGTGTATTTCAATTTTTGATGGGCGCCAAGAAGGGCGCCCTGAGGCCATATTGGCCAAATCCAATATGGCCGCCATCTGAAATTCAAAAGTCACTTCCATTGTTTAAAAAGGTAAACATTTCACAATAATTTTCAAAATCTGTATTATAGGTTTTCTGGGTCAATGAAATCGATTCTGAATGTTGTTTTCATGGTCTGAAGTCAACTTTTCCTTATAGGGTCACCCTTAATGTCGCTTTGGGTCAGGACATTATTTTCACTACAGGTTATTTCAAAATGGCTTGCCTATGGTCACTATAACAGGAATGACAACCTTGCTCATTACCTGCAGTTGTTGAGGACTAAACAGAGCATGTTACTGTGTTAAAAATTACTTTTCAGCAATATACATTGTGTGGTAATACAATTCTGAGAAAAAAAAAAGATTTTCCACAAAACCTACAACAGCGGGAAACTCAGTTTGAGGTGTTTTTAAAAACTGATATGTTTGAATCTGATGTTGCTGAAAGCACACAATCATTCCAAAAGCTTCATGATTTGATAAGCATATTGTGTTTCTTAGTCAACTAAGTGAATTCTAAACTAGATTTTGTATGAACAGATGTATACGCAGTCATAGCGAGCTAAAGCGAGCAGCATCGAACAGGATCGAGGAGGAACGAGGTAAGGCGAGGATGAACGAGGGGGAGCGAGCGACGGACGAGCTAGATTCGCAATGAAGCGAGTTACATTCGCAACGGTCCTTGCTAATGCGAGCAGCGTACTAGGAGTAGAGTGAGGTGATGCGAGGTAAAGCGAGGTAACGCGAACGAAAGCGAGGTAAGTCGAGGTGAGGCGAGCAGGTATCGTAACCATACGCAGTGAAACGCAGTTCAAAGTAAAGCTGCGTTGGCCTGCGTTAAGCAGCTCGTTGTCGCTCGCCCTTGCTCGTCCTTGCTCGCACTAGCTGGTTGTCCCTCGTCTTAGCTCGAATGAATTTTGATCTTGCGTTCAGTTGCGGATGTTTGAAAAAATTTCAAACTAGCGAGCTAGAACGCAAAGCCTCTGCGTTAGTCTGCGTATTAACCTCGTATTAGCTCGTTTCATTGCGTAGTGCTGCGTTGGGCTGCGTTAGACTGCGTTCGGGCAATACGCAGCTGAACGCAAGCTCGAAACGCAAAGGTGTGAGCTAGGCTTTAGGGCGGACGTCCACTTGGGCGCGGACAAGCCCCGGAAGGGTTGCGGAAGCAAATTTTGTCATTTCGGCATCCTGTCCGCGACAGACGCGGAATAACTTTGTGAATCGGCTTGTCCTGGGACATTCCTAGGAATCACTCCGGAAGAGCGCGGAATATGCTAATCGTAGCCGGGCAGAGCGGAAACATCTAGGATTACACCAGGAATGAACGCGGACAATCAGGATGCCTTCCGGACAACACAAGTTAGGCATGCGGACAAACTGCGGACAATACCAGGAAAATGGAAAGGTATAAATTTGGCGCTGACTTTGACTTTTCCTCATTTGACTGCTAGCCGTCATTGATGCTCCTTGTTGTGTTTCCGCAGTAGCTGCTGATATTATATTGATATGATTGGTCAATATTATTTTATAAATAAATTTATACAAAAGTCGAAGAATAGGATTGTCTGCATGTCGGCTGAAGACTCTTTTTTTTTATTTGTCTCATCTGGGAGAACAATCTTTTCTCTGCCTACAGTCACATGGATGATATTCGCAAACTTTTTGAACCATATATATATATATATATAATATATATATGTATATATACATAATAATATACATAAGATGTAGATGTATGTACATATATATATATATATATATATATATATATATATGTTGGCAAGATAAAAAGATAAATAACAAAACTGCAACAAAGTTCATGCTGTATTCACCAACGGTTTATTTCTTGACAAGAAATAAACCGTTGGTGAATACAGCATGAAATTTGTTGCAGTTTTGTTACTTATATATTCTTTATTCCCTTTTTTTTAGACCTGTGCTTTATCCATCGTGAAGTATATACATGTTTTGTCTGATACTTCCGCAGAGCATGCCAAAGTGATCCTAATCATTAAATTTGTTTTTCTTTCTCTCATTTTTACCCTTGTTCATCTCTAACTCTCTCTTATTTTGATCACTTTTAAACAATTTGCAATGATTCAAGTCCGAGATGTTTTTTTTTTTTCATGCTTAGAGCTTAGTAGCCTATTGTCAATGAAGTGTAAAAATGGGGAAATATTTTAACCTATAACTCTTTAATTTACTTTTTTTTTGGGGGGGGGTTCAGCGGGCCTGTCAAATTGGACAATCGAGTTTATTTGCAACTAAAACAAAAAGAGAAGACAAAATTATTAGTTAATAACAAATACGAAAATCATTCAGGTAAAGAATATTTCTGAAATGCTTTGTGATGCTTAATGTGTACTTAAATATATACACTCAGCAAAAAAAAAAAAGAAGAAATTTAACATTTTTTCGAGTTCATGATTTATTGCTTTTTCTCTCATATCACTTGAATTTTGAATTGGTATTATCTTTAGCTTTCATTGTTATTTTGAGCTTCAAAGATATTACATTGTAATGAGACCACAGGTATATCTTTGCAATTGAATTCATGCATTTTAGTGCAATGAATTTGTCTTTTGTTCTGATATGTTGTATCATTAGAAAGCATTTACGTATGAATAACAACTTGTTCATGTTTATATAATACATTAACATTTAGCCAAAAATTCTATGTTTTTTTTTTTCTGAGTGTACTTCCACCTACTTTTGTGATTTTTCAGCTGGGCTGTCACATGGCACAACCTAGTTTGTTTGCAAATAAAATACGAAAACAACATAAAGGAAAATGTACCATAGTAAGTAATAGGAACCAGGAAAGTCACTCAGATGAAAAATAATTTCTGAAAAGATCAAATCAACATAAACTTACTGAGTACTAGGAAGTTAGGGGGCTGATTTCACTTCTTTCTGGTTGCTTTTTGCGCAGTCTCTACTACCTTCTTCTTTGCCTTCTGGGACCGGAAATTCCTTAGATTTACCTGTTCTTCATCACTAGACGAAAGGTGTGCCTGTGATAGGGATATTTGCATGGGGGCCTCGCCTCCCTTCTTACTCATTTTGCGCTTCATTGGCATTACGCTCGCGGAAAGTGTCGACATTTTCGTGTCTGGATTACAAAATGTCCGCATCGGTTCCGGACACTTGCATATATAGATCCGCATCGGCTCCGCGCTGTCCTAAAACATTCCTGGTGTCTTCCGCTTTCATTCGCGAAGCTTCCCCACACCGCGGGATTCTTTCCGGAGCGTGTGCGGAAGGAGCGGAAGGGTTCCGGACAAGCGGGACATCCTCAGGACATCGTCAGGACAAAGCGCCGAAGGTGTCAGGAAGTTCATTTCCGCGTCCAAATTTTGGTCTCGATCAAAATGTGGACGCGGAAATTTTTCTCTCTCCCGAAGGTGCGGAAACGCCCGGACATGTTTAGGACAGTGAGCGGACACGTTCAGGAACGTGCGGACAGGTTGCCGAAGGAGTGCGGAATACAAAATTTGCATTCCGGGTCTTGTCCGCGTCTTGTCCGCGCCCTATAGTGGACGCCTGGTCTTAAGGACTTATACAGAATCAACAGAACGAGTGGGGATGGCGGTGCACGTCACGAGACCGACACCCACGAGTCATACAGCCCACGAGTCATACAGCTCACAAGTCATACAGCCCATGAGTTATACAGCTCACGAGTCATACAGCGCATTAGTTCGACACTCAGATAGCAAGGCCCACGAGACCGACACATTAAGCCCCGTGTTGTATCTGTGGACCTCGTGGGATGTTTTTACTTAATGTCGAACTCATGGGTAGTGTATGACTCATGAACTGTTACATTAGCCTGTATGACTCAAGGACCTGTTTTCAGTGTCGAACTCGTGGGCTGTATGACTGGTGCAATGGGTGTCGGTCTAGTGGGATGACCCCACGATTGGTACCTTTGGGGAACCATGTAATGAGAGGAGCCAAGGGCTAAAACTATGTGCAGTTCAGATGGGCCTATCATTCTTCCCCAGTCTTGGAAGTAGAACAGGCACTTTACAGTATATGAATAGATCATTTTAGAAATAATCAAGAAGCACATGTCAATGACAGCGGTTGCCCATGCACAGAGCCTAAAACTCTGTAACAGTGCTTAAGAAGGGGACATTTCTAAGACGGTAATTCATCAAAAAAGCAACAGCAACAACAACAACAACAAAGCAAACAAAGGAAAAAACAAAAACAAAACCAAAAAACATCAATAGCCTATATGACTTGCATGATTGTCATTGATTGGAAGGGATCATCCTCTTGTGTCTGAATGTACAACCTCATTTACATTATACACATCACTTACGGGTATTACACCTTTGCATTGCATATCGCACATTATGAATTCATATAACACATTTGTCATGTTTATGTTACACATTTCACATCACAAATTCATTTTACACTCTGCACATTATTCAAATACTGAGAAATAATCAGGAAATATTCGAACATTTTATACAAGGAATTCCAAATATAAGATTTTTTTCAAATCCATCCGGTCCTGTAATATTGGTGCTCTTCAGCGAAGTTTTGAGAGTTGGTGTTTTTAAAATTCAAATCAGGATTGAAATCGAATTTAGGTCATTTTGTACTGGAGCTTTGGATATCAAGATCTTAATTTAGGTACACTGAAAATGAATTTTCTTCAACTATCTAGCAAGTAAAATGAATTATTTACACTTATAATTGCAAGTGTCTTGTCGGTTTATTTGTATGTTGCTGTACACTTTGTTACACGGTAAGGCCTATCTTACAGTGTTTTCACAATTTGATAAAAGAAAAATGCAAGACAATATTAAAAATCATATGAAAATCAAATGACCCTTACGTCTTTGTCATTAAGATTTAGGTTCTCTATTGGAGGTGCCATTGTAATTGACTGAAATGAATTCCATTGCATGGTACAGTATTTCCACACAACTGTCACAAATTAAAGCTCTTGGTCTATTTGCGTTCACCATATATGGTACAACCGCTCCTCCAGCTTTGTTACAGGACAGTAACCACGAGAGATCTTTCATGACCATTGATCGGACGCCATTGGTTTGCTTTATATTGTGTTTCCATTAAACCCCTTACTTTTCCCGTCTCTTGATTAATAGGCTAATTACTTCAGTGGTTTTGGTTTCTTTTTTTTAATGGATAGGAGGAGTTATCTCTTTACACTAAAGAATATGTGTAATAAATGTCCAACAAATCCGATTCTAAATAGGTCTTCCAGGGGTCTACAAGTTCAGAAGTCGTAATCTTATATCAAGGTCAATATGGAAACATCGTCAAAATAAACATCTAGGTAGGTAGGTTCCTTCCCTTCATGACCACGTGACCGTTTCTGATGACCTCCCAAAAGAAACTTCCACCACATGTATTTGTGTTCTCGTGCGTTTAATTGTGCCTTTGTCTCCGACACCCAATATATTGTGATAACTCAAAACGTCCCGAAGGTTGTGCTGCTTCAAACCGCTGTCTCCTCCCCCCCCCCCCCCCCCATCAAGCATTTGATCGCAAAAAAGTTATCTTCATGCTATTAATATGAGATATCCGCGACTGAAGCTGCTACAAACACAAAGAAAATGATATGAAACTATGGAATTTCATTGATTATGACTTGAAGAATATACATCGTAATGTAACAGGTGAGGCGTCACTGGAAAAGCTTTTTATTTTGCTCTGATGATGGACTTACTTTAATTTTTTTTTTTTAAACATCGCTTAGAAACAGTTTTGCAAACAGACTCTTCATGTAACACACACACACACACACACACACATATATCTATATATATATATACATATATATACACACACACACAGAGCTGTAAATGCCAGTTTAAAAAAAATACTCCTGAAAACATCTCTAGTTTGCATGTACTTATTTCTTTATCTCTTTTATGCTTTATATCATTTTTGTGACCTAGTTTATGTAAACACTGATATACAGGGTGGTTTATAGTATGGATATTGTACCATATTCTTATAGTAATATATATATATATATATGTATATATATATATATATATATATATATATATATATATATATATATATATATATAACTTAAGCTCATGCTGTCAATACCAAGTTTATTTTTTAATACACAAAATTTTGGGCTACTCTTCCCTTATCAAGTGTTAGATATGATACACTTGATAAAGAGCAAGAAGCCCAAAAATTTGTGTCAAAAAATAACTTTTGGTATTGACAGCATAAACTTAGGTTCTGTTTTCTTTTCATTTTTTTAATATTATTGAAACCAACATGTGTCCTACAACAAATCACTCAATATATCTAGAGAGAGAGAGAGAGAGAGAGAGAGAGAGAATAGAGTCATCTTGTTTATTTTCATTATTGCGATGTTGACCCTGAAAAAGGCGTGTATATGCGTTGAAAATTTGGTTTGAATAGAACTGCTGGACTAAAATGCATTACTATCCTACTTCTACCTCTTCTTATATAATATATATATATATATATATATATATATATATATATATATATAATGTACAAATGTGTCAAATTCTGCTTTCAAGAAGAAAATGAAGCAGAAGTAGTAAACTAAATACTTCTGATCAGTGTTTTAACTTCACAGGATACAAAGTCAAATTTGTTCCATTGTTCTTGCATAATATCATAGGACTTGCCATTCACAATCTCTCTCGTTTACTGAGTATGACATACACACGTCAATAAATCACATGACCACCATAAAATGTTATTAGTTTCTCATTTAATCACAGTGGTAATATAATAATTAATAAAGTCAAGTACTTCTTCCAACATATAATTAAGCAGTGGTAAACATATTTTGCAATAATTTGAAATTTTACCTTTCAAGTATTATTCAGGAAGGGAAAAGGATTAAATTGCTCACAGATACGTAAAATGGGAATATCTTGTGATAGAGCTCAAACCTCAGATTTCTCGTAACGGGATGCTCTCCATGTCTTTAGTTGTTTCATGCTTTATCATTTGACTCTCACGTTGGAGCAAGTCTGCATATCAACAATGTTATATGCTCACACTTTAGGTATGGCCATAACTTGGCATGGCATGTACAGGATTCTAAAGAAACATTGCTACAAAAAGGGGTACCTGAAAGGGAACGTAACAGCACCTCAAAAACTGGGGTCAGACTGTCATGGGAAGGGTCCCATGTGAGAGAAAGAAGAGAAAGAAGAGAAAAGAGAAGAAAAGTACGAGAATGAGCATCGGAGTGCATAACCAAGATTGTTTGTATTTACATGCCTTTGGGAAGGAGTGATGCAGATTTATATACAGCACCTGGACATTACCATTCTCACACTTGTCTAGCACTACTCGGAGGAATAAACACCTGTGTCACTCTGGGGCAGTTTCCATGCCGACAACCAACTTCAAAACGCAAGTTCCTTTGTAATGTTACCAGCTCATCTCACCTTCGCACTATGTGCGCGTGTATTGCTAACAAAACATCACGACCGTTTCGCTGTGTACACCACACTCAATTCGTCATTTGCTTTCATGCTTGTGATATAAAAAGGAGTACATGTATAGCCCACCAACTGATCAGTGACTCCACCCATCCAAGTCTCTTCAGATTCCCCCATTTCCCCTCCACAAACCCATCGATCCCCTGCAGTGCTTCAGGCTACCCCATCGCTCCTGGCTCTCTCATAGCTAACTACCCGACATACAGCTGCTGCCATAAGATTTTATTCCACATAAAATTCCCAACAGTGAACTGGTACCCAGAAGGGCTAACCGGTAATTACAAAGCTCTTCCCATATGGGCTTATAAAAGTAACTGAACTGCAATGCAATTCTATTAAAGTTGCATGAGATATTTATGCATGGTTTACCAAATATTGATGGTTTGCAATGAACCAGGAATCAACTTTAATGGCTTGAATATAATTTGACTTCGATGTATCAACTCACAAGAGGCTCAAAATGAGTAAAAACAAACAATGTGTTCAATTAGCATTAGCAATCCAGTCTAACCTTTAAAAACAAAACAAAACAAAAAAACTGCTAGTGAAGAGCAATCTCCAATGTGATGAAGTGCAAAATATCTCAGTGGGATTGATATAGCTCAGAAATACCTCATCTTCCTTTAACTTCAAGACCAACTCCATTTGATTTCATGTACACCTTGCGAAGAATATCCAGGATGATTCTAATCAATATGAATACTTGGTGCACCATGGCATTAACATTGCCCACACTTTAGATGACAATGTAGACATAATGTTCATCAAGATTATTGAGCCAGTCGAGTACATATAGATATGTGTATGTATTACGCGAGTACAATATACTAATAGTCAGGAGTATGCTTGAACCCTTGTTTACCTTTAATGGCTTGTTTACCTTTTTTTTTGTATTACATCATTTGTTTTTTAATGTATATTAAGCACTGCATTTCAAAACAAGTGAAAAAAAAATAATAAAAAGATCAATGGCAGCAGCTATTCACAAGCATGTGCTCATAACTAGATGAATGAAACTAGCATCCAAAGGTGGAAAACAGAGTTTCCCAACCATCCTGTCCAAATCATATTTGAAAATCTTTCATTTGTCTCTACAGCTCTGTTATATTTTTAAATCTGATGATCAAGCCAATACACAGCAATCCTCAAATGATTCCATACACCCATGATTCCTTGATTTTGTTTAGCTGAGGTTGAGCGGTATCCACACCCGTCTTGAATCATCCCACTATTTCCAGAATATTGTACTTTTCGATCATCACCACAATTATTTCTCAAATGCAAGGTAAACGGTGAGGTCAAGTAAGATCATCACTCTTTCTTCATTCATAAACTTACAGTGTAGGGTAAGAGTATGACTGATCAACACCCTTGGAATATCTGCCAAAGCCACACCAGAAGAAAACATTCTTCAAGCCGCTTGGTAATCATTTGTTACGGCAGAAATGGTAATTGTGATGGTGCATTGGGACCAAGAGATATGCTTCCGACTTTCCAGACCTGTTGATTTGCTATCGTAAGACTGGTCGCCACTTCACCACGGGTTATAAAAACCTCACCTTGGTATATGTACATGTGTATGCTCTGATTTACTCTATTTTAAGCCACTAGGAACAAAACATTAGCTCATCTGTTACAAGTGAAGAATTAAAGATATATACCACTGTTTTTGAGCTCGTTACACACATCGTGCCAAGAATGGCCAAACACTAACAAGAGGCTTGAACGCTGCCTAAATTGAACATGATGCATCTCTTATTCTCTCACAAGATTGCGAGCATCCACAGAATGTCTGTATTATTCTATTCTCTTTTGTTTTGATGCAAAATATGGCTTAAGAGTATCAATATTTTCCATAAAATGTCATAAAAGGAGAAAGGAAGGGACTGATTCTTTCTACTGTCATAATTATGTTGTTTACATGTTCACACGGTATCTGGAGATTAAGACATGGTATTAACACTGCATGAAGAGCCATTCCAATAAGATTCTTAGTTAAATGTATGCCACTCTACTATCATACTGTTGGATTATGTGTGTTACGCACTACACTCTTATCATAGAGGGATAACTGCCATGTTACACATTACAGTAATGATGGAAACAAGATAAATACAAACGCATTATGTACATCCCACTTACATCAACAACAAGAGCCCGGGAAGGTACACCACAGAAGGGACTGTAGTACTGCACAAAAAATAATCTTTGTTTTCCTGCTCTTGCAGTAGGCAGATAAAAGAAATCAAATGAACAAGCAACAAGGTACTCATGTACTTGATAATGACAAATGCATTATACAATAATTATCATGTAGCAGAAAATATATCATCAGTAAATTGCAATGTCAAGAAACAACACAATCAGATTTGTCATCAATTTATACTCTATGAACTGTGTTATTTTTACAATGAAAAAAATATATGCCCATAAATACATGTACATGTGTGTAAAGGAAACATAAACATGGTAAATCATAAATAAATACAAGTAGTGCAGGAGGTACGCAAGATAACATAAAATAAGGAATTGACATATGTAAACTAAGTGATCAGCAAAAAGTAGAAAGCGCCTGTGAAATCTTCTCCCCTATGACAGCACTTACATATTGTGACTATTGACCACTTTTTATTCACACTATTTATTAGCTACATTGCAGTCAAGACGGGTTTCTATGCAAACGCGAATACCAGTGATTCCCAAGCAGGGCATTCCTACTGCGCAGCAATCCATAGACAGTAGGCACGTGTGAATGTCAAAACAGAGACTATGCTATACACAGGTGAGGGCAATTCTCAGTTGAATCTTACCTAAGCAGAAGGAAAGCGGATCCCAATCCATTACAGAATGGAGAGAAAAGCACGCTTTATGCCGAGGCAAGCTTCACTGTAGAAGCCACACTCTTTGCCAACAACGGTATAATTCTGGGAGAGCAAGTAACCCTCATAAGATTTTTGGTTCTATGATTATGGTAATGCAGCATCTGAAGTTAAGAATAGGTATCTCATAGCTGATGCGTGTTCCAAACAGGTTCGATTTGCCTAAAACCTGCATCATTTTCCATCTGTGCTTGTCTGTACAGATAACTGATCTCAGAGCTTTACTTTATGTATCTATTCGTTTATCTGAAATGTAAAATATTGTAAGTGTGCACGTCTCTGCGTCAGGGGAGAAAGATGATCAACAAACGCAATTCAAGCATTGGCATGAGACATGGTTTCTGAGGGTTCATCTCTTTGTTTTCTTCACAAACATCTGGCCTGTTAACATACACTGGCATAAGCTTAAGCAAAAGTATTTTTTGAACCGCAATAAGGAGAAAAGAAGACCAAAAAAAAAAAAAAAAAGTGTTTTAGCTGCAGGAAAAGTGGCAAGATACTTCATTTATTTTCCACATTTTCTTTTCTACTCTGTGATAATGGTAATGGATTGCCACAGAAAAAACCCCCACAAAAACCTGACATCATCAATCTATGCCCTCAACATTATTTTTGACATTGAACAAATAAATCCTAAACCCAAGATTGTCTGAAGTAAATTATCACAATGAAATCAAGAATAAATCTATGGGTAGCTTTCTCCATGGCAGGATTTTCATTTCAGTCAAAATTTTCTCATTTTGGGGGTGACCATCTCAGTCAAAATTTTCTCACATTGGGAGTGACCAACGTAACTCTAGCTCAATAGCTAGTCGAAATATTTCAAAACATGCATAATCTTTTGTCCTAACTTCTGAATTTGAAATAAGTTTCTCACAGCACAAGCATATTAGAAGTCACTGTTGCACATGCTGTATCTATGCAAAACTGTAACCCAAACTCAGCTGCAATGCACTGTCCTGTAAATATTCCTCGACTATAGACTTAGAGGCTCATTCTCCATCGTAAAACAAGGGCAAAATATTTTTGACAGGGCTATTCAGCAAAATTTAAGTCATCGCAAAACACAATAGGGTTGATGGCGACTTCTTTAAGATTGATGAATGCATATTTTGATGACATTTGACAGAGGGATAACATGTCCCTACAAAATGAGCAGGGACACAATTCATTTCACCAGCAGCGACTGGAATAGGATGAAAATGTACATAATGCCTGAACAGGGTTGCTGCCACATTACGGTTTGTCTTTCACGTTGATGGTCATTTTTGTGATTGCATTCCAAGTGTACTAAACATCTTTTACTTTTTCATGTGGACGGGCCGTGGGAAAATATAATAAAATATTAATTAAAAATTGTAACTGCAAGTCAACAGGTGCATTTCAACAATAGAACCTTTGAAGTATGTTTTTGATACATCACTGTACAAGTACACCAAGAGAACATCACATGCATACCCTTCGGGTATGTGCATTAATGGGTGTGAAAATATACTGTAAAAATAAATAATGATAACAACAACAACAGCAGGCACCTTTCATTTTTCTTCTTTATCAATAACAAGGGGTATGATGGAAAATACGAAAAAAAAAACAAACAACGACTTGAAGGGTGGTAAAGCATGTGATGTCTGGACACTTGCTGCATGCATAAAATGTAGGCAGAAGAAATGAACAGGTATCCACCATATGCAAGTGTACATTGGGAAAAGATGTTCTGACACTAAAGCAGACATTTGTGAGCATAATGTGGTGATCAAGCCATTGTACACTCACTCCAATCTTAAACGATTGCATAAAGACCGACTGGAATTAGCCCCCGACTCATGTCTTACTTACTTCCAATATACATGCTTTATATGCATATGGTGTGTGCCTTTATCTGATACCAATATTCCTGGTAAAATATATACATAATTGGTGGAAGCGAAGAGAGGAAAAAAAAAACCAACAACAACACACACACACAGCATTACAATATTTGTGAGATTTGTTTGCTTTTTCTTTATGCCTGTATTTGTGTTTCCTACTTGAGTTGGTGACATCCGAGTGCAGGCTATACCTACCCTACTATTCCTTTAACAAGAAACAACTTTTGGACATATTTTGGACGTATTTGCTGAATATAAACACCGCCTTCACATAAAAATTCTAAATGTTAGAATATTATGAAGAACAGGCAAACCAAACACAAAGCATCTGGCGACTTATCAACCAATGATAATGTACCAAGCAGTTACTCAGTCACACACACACACACACACACACACACACACACTCTCTCTCTCTCTCTCTTTCTATACATCTCTCTCTCTCTCAAGCCAAACAACTCGACATGCGCAAAGCACACTCACTAACAGCTGCAAGGCAGCATTTTATTCTGCAATTTCCCCTTCCTCACGATAATTGATTTCTTAAGTTGCTAATATCAAGTCTCATCAAACATCAAAAACTATATATAATATGGGTCATACAATTGTTACTATTTACAGAAATGTACAATTGATATTTTGTATCCCCTATGCAAGATGACTACAGCAAAAGGCATATATTACATGACCGTGACCAGTTTCTTACTGGTCGTGCCAGGGAGTGGAATGAAAGAATCCTACACGGACACATGAATGAAAGGGTATTTTAAACACTTGTCATAGATTCAAAAGAGATAATTTTTTTTTTTTTGTATTATTTGTTTGCTTTGTAACTGCATTTTGCTCACCACAAGTCATAGAATACAGTGGACTGGATCATCAATCATGAAATGTGGGAGATACATTAACTGTCTAGGACCTACAGGTATAGTGAAAATGGTAGCTGGTTCTTTCACATTTCAGCTTTAAGACTGCAACAGACATATGGCAATGCCCAGGAACTAGAAGAAAAATCACCTGTACGCTTGAAAAGCTGGTCCCCCCCCCCCCCCCCCCATTACTTGACAGAAATGATTCAAAATATGCTGCATGTCAACATTATATGCAAGTGCATAATCAGATATGCATGTGTAGAAATATTTATTGATTTCATAGTTCAATTGAATGTTTCAATCACTGGTCATCCTGACACGTACTGGGTTTTCTAGTGCTTTTCAAAATGAAATCTGCCATTAGCTGTTTCATATTGCTCTGATATTTGAGTTTTGAAGAAAAGAAAATTTTAGGATATCAATAACCATTACATATATCTTTATCATAAGTCCCATGTTATAAAAGTCCACACAGAAACCAGGGTAGCGGTGTACCACAAAGGGAAGTGGTCCTTACAGAGTTTACTGCTTTTGGGTAGTAATCAGCTGTGTATCCATAGAATTTGACTCGCCAACCCTACACTATTAAATCCCACTAACTGGGTTCATGCACTCCTAAACTGCAAAACTACATCAGAGCTTTTTGTAGAGTGCCAGTGTGCTAGCGATTACACTTGAGTATGGCTATGACCAACCTTTCAAGAATATAGGCTTATCTTAAAGAAGTATGTATGAAATCACAGCGATTCATGACAAGTATATTTCAACTGCAGATAATTTGATTTGACAGTGCCAGAATACATTTCATGTCATAACAAAATGTTTTCCTGTATGATTGTTCATTGTTTTTATGATTCATATGAAAAATAATATGCAAACATTAATGTCTCTTGTTTTTTGTTTTTTTAAACAACTAGTAACAGAGTACAGCTTTTCTTCTTTCCATTTTTTTTTTTTCGTTGTTGGGACAATGGGCACATTACAATTGAACACCAAGCTTAAATCTAGCTGCAAAATACACTCCAAAGACACTTGCATTCAAAATATTTACAAATCTTGGGGATAGGTGGAACACATTTCTATGCCTGTACTTTTGATTCTCTTCTCGCACTACAGCTGTCACAGAGGTGCCAGCGAAGACTCAACTCATCAGATCCGATGCTTGTTGAAAAACAGAAGCACCTCGAAAGGTTGTACAGTACAACGGAAGCTACATCCATTTCCTTCTCTCTTGCTCAGTTGCATGCTCTTCCAAATGCGCGATGTTGCAGTCCCCCAAATAAGGCAGTTTCTTTGTTTCAAAATCAAACACACAAACAAAAACGAACAACACCACTCATCTACTGAGTTCTCTTCCAACTCGGCCTAACTCATGCAGCACTAAAACCCATCGCTATCTGTAGAGAAACTTAGCTACTCACACACATAAGCAGTTCATGTAAATTAGTTCCAACAACACACCTGCACATTTTTAGCTTCAAGGAATGCAAAAGAAACTGTGACATAATTCCAGCGGGACACTGCAATTTCCTGCATGGCAGAAAACGACATCTTATAATTACAAACAGTAGTATATTCCTATGTTATACTAAGCCGTGGGCATCATGTAATAATTACGTGCTGCTCCTATATCACCAACAGCCACAGAGCGGATTTCTATTAGACCTTCCTCCCAACCAATATTTTTGAAACTGACTTTGCAATGACAGAATTGAGATTACCCTTAAATTTCTTCTAATTACTCCATATGCTGTGCATGTTATTATCATAACTGGCTATGTGAATTCATGCACTGCATCTGCATGCTTTCCTTGCAAGGAATATCATGACACCAATACACAGGTCATCAGCTGAAGAATTCCTAATATGGCCTGGAAAATATTGTTTGTTTCATCAAGTTCATGAAAACGTGTGTTGCCAAACATATACCAAAGTTAACTTGCCATGCTCTTTCCTGCATGCTCTATGCAGCAATATACAACCGTGTGAAGGAGATGCTATTCTTTTTGCCGCTCCCATTAGCATATACTCATGTGAGGCAGCAGCTCTCACGTCGTGTTCCAAATACTGGCCTTACACACAAAGAACAATACAGCCCTTTGCTATGCAGCGACACGTGAAAGCACTATGCAGTAATTGATATTAATATTACATTTTCCTTTAACAATAGCATGTTATCATCACCACAGAAAGGTGAGTATTTTCTTTTTTCTGACTGACTTCTGCACGATCAGTAATTACATTACCCAGACATGCCACTTGGATGTCACAATTTCTAGTGCATATTATCAACTTGCTTTCAAGAATTCGTTGTTTTTTGTTGCTGTTGTTGTTGTTGTTTTTTTCATTTGTCTTCTGTTGTTTTCCATCACAGCAAGTTCCAACTTCCTATGCACCATCTGACGGACTACTGAGTCCCTAGCCCCTGCAGATCTTGCTGCTGCTTGGCACGCTTCAAGTCATTCAGGCTGACTTTCTTCTCCTCCAAGCCTGGCCTTACAGGTGCCTTTTTGCTCAGGTCTGCGAGGTTCTTGAACTTGTCGTCGGCAAAGGTGCCCTTGCGCTTGGCGACTGGTTGGCCCACGGCCATGTGTGGGTGCTGCTGGGTCATTTGGTCTGCCGACATCGTATAAACACTGCTGTCAGGTCCTTTGGCTTCGCTTACAATCTGCTGGGCATCTACCATACCCCTACTGTCTCTCTGTACATACATTTCTGCGGGCTCAGTCAGCAGAGCACCTTGGTTTAGACCACCTGGTCTAGCTTCCTCCAGTCTCCTCTCGACAAGTCCTGTGTCCATCTGGGCCTGATAACCTTTTAACGCTATACTCTCAGCGACACGGTCATCCACGCCCAAATGTACGGGAGTCTTTGAGTAATCAATTTTCTCTGTCCCTGACCGTGTCCTCACGTGTGATGGCTGCCAGGGCTGCTGCTGCTGCTGCTGTGCAGGGAACTGCACTCCCGTCTTGTCGATCCCTGACGGCAGCTGCTCAGGGGACCTGTTCATGCTGACCATAACTGGCTGATCCACGGCTTCTGTGGGCATCATGGTAGTTATTGGGTTCATCCTTGCTGTGCTGACTACCGGCGTTGCTATCGGCTGGCTGGATGGGGGGTAGAAAGCTGGCTGTGCGCTAGGTTGAATGGGATACATTCCTCCTGCAGCCTGGGGCATCACAGACTGGTAGCTCACGCTCCGCTTCAATCCCTGCCCAGCAACATAACCTTGTTGGGTGATCATGTCGCTGCTAGAGTAATGGGGATGCATGGAGGTAGGCACTTGATACTGGGGAGCACTCAATGCAGGTGCGCCCGGGACCGGCCCTTGACTGGGCAAGTCCGATGAAGCCATCTCCAAATTGACGTGTCGGTACGCTAACATACCCCCATGACCTGGGACAGGAACCATGGATCCAATGGAAGACATGCCTTGTACGGTAGGTGGGCTGGCCCGCCGAAAACCTCCAAAGGCTGAGCCTGGTCCATGGGTGAACGTTGGCACCCCTTGCTGGTAGTGATTGAAGGGAAGCGGAAGGCCACCCGCATGCCACATGCCTTGGGCAGGAAAGTTCTCTTGCACTGGGTAGCCCATCATGCCGTACATGTTTGGCTGATATAGTAGATTTATATGGGGGCTTTGGGGCGGCGTTGTCTGGGGATGTTTCCGAGCAGCCAGGAACTCTCGAACTTCATTCTTATGTTTCTGAAGCATCTTATGCCTCTCCTCCTCATGCCTGATGATAAAGAAAACAACAAATAAAATCAATCGGACTTCAACCACACGGTTATAAAACAAATCAGTTCTATTAAACATTATAGACAAGACGATTGCAAATTTATGATCGACATTGTTCGACATGAAAATGTCATCAATCTTATAAAATGCTTCTCTAGACATAACTCAGCTTTCGTGCTTGGTAAGTCTGGCTGTACCAACATTCATATTGACTTCCACATGTATACTGAGCAACACCATTAGGAGCACAGTTGACTAAAATGCTCACGCCTTCAACGTTATACATTTGATACAATCATTTCTACTTTTTTTGGTCACATGACTCACGTCTGCCAGATACATACAAAGATAAAGAAGATAATTTCCCAACAGCTACTGAGTACAGCGTGCAATGATTTTGACCTCATATGTATATATATATATATACAATGTATATATATATATATATATATATATATATATATATAAAATATACACACATATAAATGATGCATGATCAATTACCTTTGTAGAAGTTCAAGTAACTCCATATCCTTGCCAGAAGCAAATAACTGAAGTTGTGCCATTTCATTTTGATACTGCAGAAACAAATGTGATGATTGGTTGGAGACAAATATCAACTGATAGAACACATCAATATTCAAGGACATACATTTGCTAGCATTTTCACTTTTCATGTTTCCTTGTTTTTATCTTCTGCTCTTTGTACTTTGCAATGATAATAATGATAATCACATTTCACACTTGTTCAGAATTATTATGAAGAGCACAGAGAGGATCACTTGAACACTTTTATTTATGTCATACCTGTAAAATTAGATTAGAAAGAGAATAGTTGTGTGACATAAGTTGAAGACTAGCTCCTGCATGATCACGACATGCAAATAGTTTTCAAGTGAAATTACACATAGATACCTCACACATCACTCAGTAATTGTAGTAGATCAAAGTACTTCAACCATACGATGTACTTACATTGGCAGAGGGCCCAGGAGACCCTGACCCAACATCTGACAGTGGTGGTGTATTGTGTGCCTCAGACTGCGTAAACACATTGTGACTTGCTCCGGAATGAAAGGCCACACTCCCCTCGGGTGGCGGAAGAGAGGGTCCGTCAGGCGGCAGCGAGTAGTGAGAGCTTCCATCCGACGCGATGCTATCCGGTGTTCCCCTCCCACTGCCACCTACCATGCTGCTCTTTCGCTCTGGCTTGACCACCTGTCCAACTGACTGCCAGTCTGTCCGCTGAGGAGGTGGCATTTCTCGCTCGGCTGCTTCCTTATGTGCCAAGGACATTGTCGCAGAATATGTCTGCCTCTGCCTGTCCATCTTGTCAATGGCAGCCCTTGTTGGATCCTCCCAGCTTGGTAGCCTCGGCGACATCTCTGGCTCAGGTGGTGGAGTGTCGATGACCGGCTCTGCTTGATCTACAACCTTGTCGACATGGAAACGTCCCCGTGTCTTCACTGGTGCGGGGGCGGTCTTGACGGGCTCTGGTGCCTCGTGACTGCCGCGGCCAACATTCTTTTCGGTTTGTGTGACCAACTCCGAAATCACATCCTTGACATCCTGTGCCTGCGAAGACTGGCTGACCTGCATATTGTCTCTGGTGGAACTTTCTTTTACAGGTGTTGGTGCTGGTGCAATGGTAAAACGTCCTTGCTTTTTCTCTGCCTGTTGCTGAGGCTGCTGATCTACACTAGAATTCACACTAGGCTGACTGGAAGACTTTTCTGTTAGGACTTGACTACCTTCTACGTTCTCTATCTCAGGTCCTACTGCTTTCACTGCCTCCTCCATCTTTTTCTGTGTTGTAATATCGCTTATACTTCCTTCTCTCTGTATGGCTTTTTCAGGCACTGGGTTCACATTGAAGCGTGACTTCTTTACAGGACTCAAGGTGGCCTTCGGTGAGTGAGGTGGGATGGGCTGTTCTGTCTGTAATTGTTTTTCCTCCATCTTCTCTCCACTGGCCTTTGTGAAGGGATCATCAACAGGCTCCACACTAGGGGTAGAGGGCTGCAAGCCAGGAGTGGCAGAGCCTGGTATGTGTACTTCTGGGGCAGGCTCACTTAGCGGACGGGGCAGGTAGTTGTTGATGGGGAAATTTTGAACGTCCATTGATAATTTTCTCTCATCCTGAATGGGGACAAAGTCCGGTGCCAGCATTCCACCAGATGGGTGTGCTGCAGTGACCACGGTAGCAGGTGAACTCTGGGCGTTCACGGACATTGTTGGAGCAATGCTCACACTGACTTGGCTATGAAGTGGCACTGGTGCAGCTGATGATCCAGGGAAGCTTGCATTTGATGCTGCCTGCCCCAAATGCTGAGTTGTTTGGACTGTCTGGTGAAGGGATCCTTGTTGTTGGGCAGGAGGCACCTTGGTTGGCACCTGCTGCTGGTGGGGGGTTGGTTTCTTGTGAAGCTGTGACAATTTTGCATCAAGATCTGCCAAGCGGGCTACTCCAGATGTGGCCTGGTTTGTCTTAGCTGAAGGCTGCTGCGCCTGTGTGGATGGTGGGGCAGTTGGGTTTTGCCCAGAGGCAGCGGACACTTGAGGCGGCTGTGTTTGCACTGCTTGCACTGGTTGTGGCTGCTGAGGTGGCAGCTGTTTCTGCTGCACCGATTGTTGAGTTGACACAGGAGGCGGCTGCTGTTGAGATAAAACTTGCTGGGGCTGCTGCTGCTGGGGCTGCTGCTGAGGCTGCTGCTGTGACTGCGACTGGGGGATTTGCTGCTGTGTGGGAGCTTGAGTCTGCAACTGCTGCATCTGTGCTGGAGTTGGTCCCTGAGTATGGACCTGTACAGGGGGCTGTGATTGAGGGAGTTGGTTCTGAGGATGCCTCATCTGAGACTGGGCCTGCTGCAGCTGCTGCTGGCTGATTTGCTGCTGCTGGCTGATTTGCTGCTGCTGGCTGATTTGCTCCTGCAACTGCTGATGGGGCTGGTTTGCAACATGCTGGATACCGTACAGCTGAGTGGCTTGCTGGTTAAGGTAAACTTGGGGTGCGCCTGCCTGCGAGACAACGGGCATGTAGTAAACATTGCCTGAGGGATAAATGGGCATGGGCAGATAGGTGGGAGCACTCATCACTGGCACACCGGGCATGACCCCATGGACTGCATCTCCCACTTGACTTGGGTACACAGGCTGGGGGGTCACCACATCCATTGGCATGGGCTGGCTGGATGGCATCAGGGCCGGATTGGGTAAGCTATCAGCCATCACAGGAGGGGACTGCATAGGCTTGGGATACCCCTGCTCCACGTACAGTCCATCTGCAGAGGACATCTGAATCTGGCCGCCTCCTCCTCCTCCCACTGTCAGTGGGCTGCTGGCTTTCCTGGATAGAGGCTGATGCTGGTTCTCCTGAGGCCGCAACTGCTGGTCAGCTTGAGATGCAACGGCCATCTCAAAGCTCTGTCTCGGGGCATTCTGCAAGACATAATGATGCACAATATAATCACAAAGCCAATCAGCAAAAGTCTTGAGTCACCATACAAGAAACCTTGCACAAATCAATGAACATTCATGACAAAGTTCATGCAGTTACCACAAATCATCATTAATGGCACTATATCTAATCAAATGCATCTGAGAAAGAAACTCTTCACACACACAGCTATCCAATTATTCAGCTTCAAAAAACACTTCAAATAACCATCACACTCAAAAGAATATACACAATCATGCTATTAGTGAAATTCACTACAATATCATTCCTAATCCATTCTATGTTGTCTCAAGGGAAAATTGATTGCAAGCATTTTGTCATCCTTCTAAAAATCAACTAAGTCAATGTTGGTCTAAATAAATCAAGGTGTGATGGTTGGTTTAATCTCCATGAAAAAGCATTATTTGGCATTCAGTTTTCTGAAGGATCATCACAACAATGGGCATGTCATCAACAAAGTCTAATTGAGATGAAAAGTCCATGATAGAAGTGGGAAAGATATAACTGAGATACAAGTATTTACGATTTACAGCATCAAATGATAAGTCACTCAATTTTTCTCTCAAATATATCACATTAGGAAGCAGAAAAGCAAGTCTTATGATTAGTCAGAGCTTAAAGCAAATTAGTACTGAGATGGAACAATTTCCAAAACTGACCATTACATCAGATATGCACAGATTTTTTAGAATAAAGACCACAAAAATAAGGGGTAAATACAAATGGGAGAATGAATCTTCTCAAGTGAATAAAATGCATGTGTTGTTTAGGAAAACCAATTTTGATGCTGCAGACAAATGATTACACCAGTAAAAGATACCCAAAAAGGCCGAAAAGGCACTTTCCCATACAAAGCATTATGGCAAGACTATGTGTAAGCCCTGCCTCATGAGCATGCACCATGAAATGTCATGGAAAGACCAGGGACAGGTTATCAACCCATGGAAACAAGGTGCATTTTGGTATAAAGTGAGTTTGGGACCAGGATTGTGACTGGCTGCATGTCCGAATGGCCTGAGGCCATCCAACACTCTACTGCACACAGAGGAAACAGAGGTTGGGTGGGATGGCTTTACAGTGAGGTTTAGAAGGGAGTAATCAAGCCACAGACTTCAGGCTAGCGAGTCATTCCTTCACAACACATGGATATTAAGAGTTTATGTGGGATATGAGCCACACCAAGGCTTGATTCACAGCAGTCTGTTTTGCAAATCTAGCAAATAAAGAGAGTAAGGAGAGCGGGCCAGTCCCAACCAACCCACCACAGAGGGCCAATAAAGGGGGCTGAGCCTTGGGCTTGTAGGTTCAGAGATGGGTGAGACAGGTGAGTTCAGTGGGGACCATACCAATTGCTGCTGGGATTCGTCCCCACTCGGCGGGGAGGCGTCCGACGAGGGGGCCGTCTTGGTGGGGCTGGACAGCATGTCGTCCCGCAGCTGAGTGCCGGGGGCTCCGCCCTCGCCAGCCGCCGTTTGCACTTGCTCTGGGCCGGAGACCGGACCGCGGCGCTTGGCCTCCTCCGTCACCCGCAGCAACTGCTCCTTGAAGAGAGCAGCGTGCTGCTCCAGCAGATGCTTGGTTTCCACCTGGTCAGAGAAATGGAAATCAGTTTACGCTTTCACAATTCACAGGTGGACTTATCTTTCCCTTGTTACAGGAATTTTGCACCCAGCAAATAAGATGAAAATGGCAATGCTACAAAGCAATGGAATCAATGAAATTTTGAGAACTTGTACCTGTCCGTTGAATGCACAACCGCATAAGGAATTTACCTCGGTGTTTGATACTCGTTTTCACATTTTTGGCACAAGCGATGTTTCCAACAAAAAGGGAAATTATGGCTCTACTTGGAATTTAGAAGATGAATGATTCATGTAAACTAGAAAAATGTAATAGAGGAGTTTTCTCCAGGGTATAAGTCTTCATATAAATAGCACATGTCTGCGTTTAAACATGGAGAGGGACACTGAAGGAAGATTTTGACTGTAACCTACAAACAAGCAATGCACAGATGAACTAGAATGTATGATGATACCATTTTCATAGGTTATCTTGATATTGCATAGTTGCATTACATTGGCTTTGGTTCTCATATTTCATAAATCAAGCTGGCATAATGCTATGCTGTTAATACTGTAGGGTAAATGGAGGTAGCTATGTCCCATTCACATGTAGATCCCTTCATGTGCTTTCATTCATGGCAGAGAATTTATTTGCTTGAAAATTGTCGGGTCTGTGTGTCTGTAGCCATGTCCAAGTTTGACAAGAAAATCTATTGCTACACATCCCTCTGGCAGTCACTCAGTGGTCACTCACAAATTTGGCCACAATGCCCTCATGCTGGTCATCTTCGCTGAACTTGAAGATGACCGTGTCACCCCGGTGAGTCTCCAGCGAGCACTCGATCACTTGATCCTCGCTCACAGACAGCATGCTCAGCTTGGGCCGCTTCTTGCTGGACTTGCTGGACTTCTTCTTCTCCCGCCGCCTCTCCACATTCTGGCTCCCCTCCGTCCCACTGCAGGAACAAAAAGCCAACCCCACGATAAAAATCTAGACTACTAGGCTCCCCCTGTCACACATCTCTAAGAGACTTACAAGTCGTGTCTCTTGAACTAAACGAACCGAAAGTATGGGTAAATACATCTCACAAGCATAAAGGTCCAGAGGATCTTTGAACAATATTGACACCTGAATGACAAAAGTGTTGATTTGGCAGTCTATCCTTATCCCTTCAAGTCTTCCTTACTGAATTGAAACAAAAAATATAAAATGATAGATAAGAGTCAAGCATCCAGTTTTCTAGAAGCTGGCAGCAATTGAATTTCCTTTTTTCTTTCTTTCTTTCATTCTTCCCTGAGGATGGTTACAATTACTGGGTCACATTCATAGGCAGAGAAATAAGGGGAGAAGCTAAATGCAATGGGTTCATCATTGAATCAAGGATTTAGCAACTTTTTTCGACCTAACATGTACAATATAAAAAGTTGAATTGCCTGTCCCTTATCTTTGCTGAACATACCAATAGATTCCCCTGTGAGGAAGTGTTGTGTGTACTATTCAGAACAGGACCAGGAACATACACATAATTTCTGCAATCTTTGGAGCTTTCAGTTTTGTTTTGTTTTTCTGAAACAAGGAAGCATTGCAACATGATACAGTGGAAACCTAGCCACAATATCACAGAGGTTAGGAAATAAAACTAGAAATGTCGCTACAGCGACTGGTTATACCCCCGCCAAACAACATTTCATAAGCTTGGGTCAAAACAACATTTGATAAGCTTTGGTCAAAAAACTGAGGAAGTAGTTAAATCCGCAAGATCTTTCCTTGATCTTCTGCCATTAATATGCCGTTACCATGGCAACGTACTTTCGGGTACTGTCGAAAAATGCGTCTTGCACATCTACAACCAAAGGCACACATCTGTACCAAGTTTCATGGAAATTGGGCAAAAACTGAGGAAGTAGTTTGCAACACAAAATTTTCCATCATTTTGGCTCATAATATGTGAGCTGTTACCATGGCAACATACTTTTTGTCACTGTCAAGAAATGTGTCATGCTGACCTATATCCTAAGACAAACATTCAATATGAATTCCATGATAATTGGAAGAATACTGATGAAGCAGTTTTGCCATGAAGCATTTTGCCCTATATTTTACCAATAACATGCCGTTACCATGGCAACGCACTTTTTGCCACTGCGGAAATATGTGTCTTGCACATTAACATATTCAGATGAACATCTGTACCTAATTTCATAAAAATTGATCAAAAACTGTGGGAGGAGTTCGCGACGCAAGATTTGTACCCATTTTTGCCCATAATATGCCGTTACCATGGCAACGTACTTTTGGGTACTGTCAAAAAATACGTCTTGCACATCTACAACCCAAGGCACACATCTGTGCCAAGTTTTATGGGAATCGGTTGAAAACTGAGGAAGTAGTTCGCGACGCAAGATTTGTACCCATTTTTGCCCATAATATGCCGTTACCATGGCAACGTACTTTTGGGTACTGTCAAAAAATACGTCTTGCACATCTACAACCCAAGGCACACATCTGTGCCAAGTTTTATGGGAATCGGTTGAAAACTGAGGAAGTAGTTCGCGACGCAAGATTTGCAACGGACCGACCGCCCGACCGCCCGACCGCCCGACCGCCCGACCGACCGTCCGCTGATTCCTATATACCCCCTTCAAACTTCGTTTGGCGGGGGTATAACAATAGCAATCAATTGCTCCTCAAAACTGTTCCATCAGAATGAATTATGAGGTTTTTTACATGATAAATAGAGATGATCAGCCCCCACTTGCTAAGTTTTACATTGTATGTTACATGCACTAGATCTACATAGAATTCATACTGTTTTGTTTCTTTGTGACATTTTGTTTGGATTCATTGTTTCAAGAAATGTTTACCTCTATTGCTAATGAAGAAGAAGGAAAAGGAGAAGTAGAAGAAGAAGTAGTAGGAGAGGAAGAAGAAGAAGAAGGAGAGAAGAAGAAGGAGAAGAAGAAGAAAAAGAAGAAGAAGAAGAAGAAGAAGAAGTAGTAGGAGAAGGAGAAGAAGGAAAAGAAGAAGGAGAAGGAGAAAAAAAAAGGTGAAAGGAGGTTGATGTTCTCTTCATGTTTATCCTACAAATGTACCTCTCCTCTCCAGTGCCAGCTGTCCCAGACACGGAGTCCCCTCCTGTAGCATCCTTCCTTTCCAGGGCTGGAGATCCCCGGGACTTGGACGACCCTTCGCCTGTTGCCTATCAGAGTGTAAAGGGAGAGATCATTGGGGTACAGGTTAGGATTGCACAAACAGAACATGAATGCTCCAAACAATTCTCAAGCAATCTAAAAAGACAAAAACAATAATGACAATGATGTTAGTTAAGGGTAGGATGAAGTGGGAATGCACGTATGAAGCAGGAGATGCTAAGACAAGATATCTTATCCCGCAGGCAATTCAGTTTTCAGGAGTAATGTCATGTTCTTGATTGTCTACAAGCATGCACTACCTTTCATCTTGTGTGTGTGTGTGTGTTTTTTTTTTTTAATTGATAAAAGAGACCTTGAAACTTTTACTGTATGCCCCAAGCATATCTTGTCTGCAACAACATTTAAATGAGTTCTTATTTTTCCTTATTTTGTTTTGCTCTTGATTTGTGACATTTCAGAGGTTAGGGTTAGGTCAAATGTAAATATATGCACAGACGATTGGTTGATTACAATAATTCACTTTGTTTTACACAAATCTGATTGGCTGTACTGCTTTGGTACACATGCGAGGGGCAGATTGGGAGGGGGTGGATTTTTCCCTTCCCACCTCTTTACACTTTCAGTGTAAATATGGTCTAAGGAATAATCAATAAACCTTGTTCTTACTTTCTTGTCCAGAGCAAGTCAAATTTACAACACCTGACAGGGATTACACAACTGTTGACTGGGATACTACAGAGCTACAAACAGATAGAGAGAAGGAAAAGGGAGACAGGAGAGGAAGGACAGAAGGAAGGAAAGACAGAAAGGAAAACACAGAGAAGCAAAGCTAGTTGCCTATACATGTATGTCATTTGAGTGTCCTAATAAAAAACAAAATATACACTGGTATTATGTGTACAGTACACACTCTCATCAGAGACCATTTCACACTTCACAGCCTTTAGTCCATCAATCATTAAAAAAAAAGAGAGGAATATTCTAACATGGTCTTTTCTTTGTCAATAGGCGTTTTCACATCAGCCCGATGTTTCGAAATAGCGCGCTATTTTGCTGACTATTTTCTGCGAAAAATATCTCGAGCTTGGATTTTTATCGGGCTGATGTGAAAACGCCTAATCCTACACTCATAGGCACTTTGAGCTTCACTGGTACCTTCATAAATACTTTTTTTTTAAACTCCGAAATACAACTCAATGTGACAGGACACGGGAATGACAGGGCTTCAAAAGGAAGCCATGACATGTTACGGCTAGGTGGAAAGCATTTCAATCACAGGACAGACAGGTGAATGCGGATGGATGGTGACATATAGAAAGAGGGAAAATTAAACAAAAGCTGAGCAGGTGACTGCACACCTGAATTGGCATACAAGGTAATGTAAACAGAATGAGTCATCCAGCATTCCACAGATGTCTATTACCTTCAATGCACATGTGACCACTTCGCAGAAAGTCAGATTATTTGAAGGCTGCATCATGAAACTTTCGGGCCTAATACTGAGTAATAAATGACAGGTAACCTTGAGGGCCCATAACAGAGGAACCACATCACACTTGATGAGGCAAATAGTCATTGGCTTAAAAAAACAGCATTTGGTTTTTTTAATGTGTGGATTCTTTAAAGGACAAGTTCACCTTCATAGACATGTGGGTTGAGTGAATGCAGCAATATTAGTAGAACACATCAGTGAGAGTTTGAGCAAAATCAGACAATCCGTTAAAGAGTTATGAATTTTTTAAGTTTGTACTCAGTCATGGCTGGATGAAAAGACTACTATAGCTTGTGATGTCACATGAGTACAACGATATAAAGAAAGAATAAAGAAAATTCAACATATTTCCATTTTTCTCGCATAACAAAAGAACACTCCACTTCTCTCTTTCAGAAGGCAGGGGGAATAATATTACCCTTAACATACGTCAGTAGCAAGTCGAAGAGATGTGCACTTTATTCAAAAAGTAAAGTTTTATGAAATTCTTCTTTTATTTTCATTATACAGTTGTACGCATGTGACATCATACACTGTAGTAGTCTTCTCTTCCAGCAGTGACTGCGCAGATACTTAAAATATTCGTAACTTTTGAACGGATTGTCCAATTTTCCTCAAACTTTCACTGATGTGTTCTACTAATATTGCTGCATTCTCTCAATCCTTATATGTATATGAAGGTGGACTTGTCCTTTAACAACATATGACATGTGTTCCATGGGTTTATCTCACCCCCCCCACAATGGTTTGACTTATCAGCACCATTTATCTCTATGTGACATAATAACTAGATGCAATTTGAGTCACGATAGCAATCCTAATCAATTCCTAGAAGTAAAATGACCATCACATATGATGATTAAGTCCTTCAGTCCCCAATTCCAATTTGAATGTTATTGGTTGTTTTGGTTGTTTGTTTGGTTGATTCATTTTTGGGGTGTTTTTTTTTTTTTTTTTTGCGGGGGGGGGGGGGGGGGGGGAATCAAGTGCACTTAGTAAAACATTAATGTCTGTAGCAATCCAGCACATTTGGCCACAGAAGAGGCAGCTGTGAATTCCACAACCACAAAGTCTTGATTCTGAAAAGGGCAATAATTATCAGGTGTATGAGCTGGGGCACTTCACCGACGATTCCTGGAAACATGACACGTAGGACTGCCTACGACTAACAAAGTTTGGAGAAGGGGCATCTGTTGCGGTTCATTTGCAGGTGTGAAACAGTAAGACTGTGTGACAACTTCCTAGAAACATTTCAGTGAAAACTGACTACATCCCATGGCCATCTCCTGCATGATGGCTCCCAAAGTGATTTTAAACAATGAGAACTGGCAGCATTGCATCGCACACGGAAAGACCTACACAATCAACTTTGTTATGTATCAAAAAAATGGGTATACGTATATTCATATGATTATAGACCCGTTGAGAAAATTTAAGTAATTAGTGATCGAGATCTCAACTATGCATACAGAGACAAGAGGAAAAAAAAAAAGATGCCAGGAATATTTGTGATCACTCCCTCTACTGCGGAATGTTCCAAGCACTGTGCAGCACTCAACATTGTATGGAATATATGTGTAGCCCATATGGCTACTAGCACATATAATAAAGAAAAGAATAGAATAAGGATAGAAAGTTAAAGAAAACAGAAGCATTACAGTTGTTTTCCAAGTCACCCGGTGACGTCAATATGAATCAGTCTTTTCCCCTTCTTGGAGTTTATGAAACCCTTTATTTGGCTTCCAGCTAGACTTCCTTTTTTTTGTCAATTCTCCTCTCCCAAGAAAAGTTATTGGTCCTAGGAATTTATGAGTTTGACATTGGCTACTTTCTCCAGCTAGTGGTCAGTTCCCCGCACTCTCCATCCCCAAAGCCCCAATCCAAATTATGGGAATGACGTGGTTTTGCCCGCTGATCCCTAAAACATGAATGACCCTCGCTGGGCTAGAAGGTTGTTCTCCAGCTGAACTTCTCCTTTATTTTGATGTACTTTAGTGCATTGGGTCAGACAGGAATTCCAAAGACAAATTCAGGGACAACAACCCAGAAAAATGATGACGATGACGTTGGACGTCATAAGGACACAAGCATTCATTTGTTTTATGATTTTATTATCCTAGAAACAATAAGTCTTGACCAGTGGTTACAGAGAAGAAGGAAATAAAGAAACTAAAAGACAGTGGGCGAGTTAATCAGAAATTGAGATGAATCCAAGAAAACGGAGTCCCACAGAAACGAATGGGAGGAGCTAATGGAACAACTGACCAATAAGAAATTAATTTCCAGTGAAGATCACACCCCAAAATAAGATTTAGCCAATGAAATAATTTTAGGGAAAGGATGCCAACAGTAAATTTGTTATAAAAGACCATGTTTGAGGAGAGTTAGATTATTGATAGAAGAGAGGGGACACAACAGAGGAGCTGCGTGATTAGAGAGACCGGCAGATAGAGAAGGGCCATGAATAGTTGGAGACCACATCCCCTTCCAGATCCCTTTCCTTGTACATCATGCTCCCCTCCATATTAATCAACTAAGCTCTATCAACGCTGTGAACGTGACAAGGATCTTGGTTGGACTGCCAAGAGTTAACGAGCTAACTGGTGAACAAAGTATAACTGGTTGACAACGACAAGTTGAGAAACTTTACACCACGACGAGACAGAACTTTGGTTTACACCAATCTGGGGTGTAATGAACTCCAAATAGTCGACTGGTATGTGTCAGTAGAGATGTTGAAGCGTCCTGTCAGGTTGCCACAACGTGGACGGCAATGGTGATGAATCGTTTAAAGAAGCAGTGAAAGCAGACCGGTTAACAAACGCCCCAGTCCCGTGGACCAGCTCGATATGCAGGCGAGAACCTCATCCCGCGACCATGCCGATGTCGAGATAAGTGGCCACACCCACTAACATCATTTTCCCTATTAACCAAACCCCTCCCTTTCCCATAGATTAAGATGGTAGAATATGAAAAGGTCTCCAAAGGTGTAGAAGAGTAAAGTGATAAATGATGTGTTCAATTGCAAGTAATTGGTGTTTGTAATCAAGTATAATTTCAGACCTACGAGAAGGCAGGTCGGTGAATAAATATGCTGTTCGCAGCATCGACATTTTTGAACGTAAATTCTATCCTTCTCCCGCATTTTATATTCACTGTTGTCGTGAAGAAATATTTAGTCTCTCTCTAACTTTTGATAATTTGTTGATGATTGGTGTCTATGTGATTAGCTAACCCCCGACCAGTACAGAGAGAAGCTAACAGACCAGACCAAAATTTATCCGCCTCTGTACAACATTGGTCGCCCCTTTGAGACAGTATTAGGGGTGTGGGGGTTGCATATGTATTGCCCAGAGACCTCTCAATAAACACTCATACCTCACCTCTGGACAAAGCAGCGTGAAAATAACCACTGAATAATTGATAACAAAATGTTCACACTGCGAAACTGTCATTAGAGACACTCTTAGGCATACTGGTGAACAGTACAGACCACTTTGAAGACAGAAACCATATCACTGTTAATAGATTGAAACATTGCACATTCTGAGCATATGAACAAAAGTTTACACAATATTTCATTTCAAAAAGATATTCAGCTTATTTCTGATGAAGGTATTCAGCTCATTTCTGATGAAAGGAACAAACATTATGTATTTTTTTTTTAAATGGCAGCTCTGTGTTCAATATCGTGGCGCCTTAGTTTAAATGCTATCACAACTTGCTGACTGAGTTGTGAAGTGATGTTGAATAGGATGAAGAAACACTCAAGCATATGAAAATGTTTGAAAATTACATTGTCACTATCAGAATGTACAGAGAAATATCATCATTCTAGTAAACTCTTTCCATATTTTGACAACTATTGCCCACTAATGTCTATGGGAGAAAACTGAGCATGGTATAAATAATGTCCCCTACAGATTTTCATTACTCGTCTTGAGGCCTTTAACTATCATTTTCAACTGTACGGTTTTCATACCATCATTTTTACACAACATCAGAGACAAGAGTGGCCATGTAGGACCATATGTCCTGTTTTGCTGTGTTTTCTTTTTTGTTTTTCAAAGTACAAATATTGTCAGACAATGCCTGTAAGAAGGGGCAGGAAGAGGGGCGCAAAGATGGAAATATTTCATGGGCAGGCAAATTTCTGCTTCAATGCCTTGACACTGCAGCACTTCTGCCCACCCGTACCCCCCCCCCCCACCCTCCCTCCCTCCCCCATCCTCGTATATCTGCCACTGAATCATTAGAGGAGAGATCCCATGTGGGACAAGGACCACTGTTGACAAGTTCTCTCACACTTTGTGTGTATCCACAGCTCCCTACCTGTGACGGCACAGAAGGAAGCTGCTACACGCTGGAGACTGCTTAAGGGGCAAGGCAGGGGCTAGACGGGATTTACAACAGGAAAATTAGAATTAATTAAACTGCTTGGGTGTTTGTAACCGTACTTCCTATACCTCTCCTTCCTTGATCCCCCCCCCCCCCTTTCCCTTTCTCTCTTCTTTCTCTGACACAGGAGGTATAATGTGCCTAATGCTGTAATAAGTTCCTATGGGTGTATCCTACTATAAACAACAGATGAATATTATGCATCATCCACAAATATCCAAAAGAAGAGAAACACAGGACAGTTTTTGAAACCAGTCTAGGGTTCAAACGTACCAATCATTGTAATTGATAGTCTCATACATGGCCTGCATGAGATCCGCTTCCCACTATATTCAAACACAAACACTGTTGGTTGCAAGCTCTTAATGCTATCCACTAATGAGAGAATATGACATGGGATATTCCGCATGGGACGAATTGCAATTGGCAAAAATCCAAGGACAAATATTGTCACATCCTTCTGTATGCACTTACGTTGAGACGACGAATGCCTACCAGTAAGAATGGCACACAACGAATCTGGTCAGGGTTAGCTTGTTAGACTATACGGCTGTAATTTGATAATGCCATGACAAATACGTTTCTGTCAGCAAACGCCTGACACTTAACAAATGAAGGGGGGGGGGGGGGGTTGGGAAAACAGCCGTGTGCATTTTGACGTTTTGACACACATAAACTAATGAACAACCATTGCTACAAAGTGCAGCTCTGGTCCGTAAAACAATGTAAAATGACATTGATATTTCTCTTCAAGACAATTTCTATCTCACTCTCATGTTTGAAACAGAAGAGATGTGAAGGGAGACAGACAAGGAAAGAAAATATTAACTCTCTGACATCATCCCATAAAATTTTTAGTACAAAGATATTTAGTCTCCAGAGATCCAGCCATTCCTTGAATTATCAAGGGATAGCACTTCATCAAATTTGCAGCATTGAGGGGCAGGTGAAAACACCAAGCAATACACACTAGCCTTTCTTCTGAATTTAAAGAGTTTTATAAACTGGTGAGAGAGACAAATACTGGAGCTGAATAATACATGAGAAATATATTAATTCTCTCCCATGATGAGCAGGGATTAAAAGATCCCCATATTTTATGCATTCAACCCGTTAAGTCTCAGAAACCAACATTACTTTCGTTTGATGCTATAAATGTTTCAAAATTCAAACCATGTTATCATTTATTGCTATTACTCCAAAAGGCAGAATAACAACTTCTCCATTTCATTTGCACCTTATTTCGGTCATATACTCTTTGCTCATTTCAGTGGCAAAATTATCAAGAGCCTTTAAATAACTAAATCTGTTAATGGTTCTTAAATTGGCAACATATTGTCAAAAATTAAAATCAATGTCTGTCTGATATTGCCAAATTTTGTAATCTCTTATTGTGATTCTATGCAGATATCTTATGAATTGAACAGTGCCATCTAATCTTTCTGTAAAATAGGAAACAAATAAAATTCAGAGTTGCCAATTTAATAAGGATAAGTACAAAACACTTATTTCTGGAGAAAAATTGTCCTGGTGCATAACGGTGTAAAACAGTCATGATGGGGTATGACTTACAATCTTGAAGCCCTTTCCTTTCTAATGGAGTGTGCCTTTCTGAATGCCACAGAATTGTGTTGTATACTTCACTGGCAAAGGCACACACAGATTCTGGGCCATTTCTGACTTTTTGAACCCAACAAAGATCTCACTGGTAAATCCTCTCTATTTTAGGGATCTTACTGCCAAAAACAGTTAACAATGCAAAATATGATCATTTCTGCTGTGTCATCAATGATTCAGTTATCCCACTCCTCCCTGCAATAAATGTGTCTTGAAGCCTTTACAGTTGTGATTTATGTAATGCACGTTTCACAAAGACAACTGGAGATCAGAGCAAGAATTTACTGAAGCTGCCTTACTAGTAGCATGAGCTTTAAAATTTCAATTCTCACACTCCTTACCTTTTGTTTCTTTTGTTTTGGGGGGTTTATTTATCTCATTTTCCCAACAGTTTTTTCACATCGGTGTTTCCAATGTTCTATTGAAATCCAAACCCATCACGCTTGCCTTCACCGGTGCATGATCATCAGATTATTGAGGCTTCACAACCAGACAGTCTTCTCTAATCATTCAATTGACAGGATGGCTTGGCTTGTGCATAGAGAGCCTCTAGTACTAATGTCTACACTCTCTGATAGTTACTTCTTTGGGAAGCTAGAGCAAAGCAACCGCAGCCTGCAAGTCAACTGGGATGCCGCTGCCTTCACACGCAATCACTATTAAAGGACCCACTTCATTTAAAATCTGATAGAATCATATATCTTGAACACTGACTGTGGGTATGAACCTTTATCATTAATACTGGGGATGACAAGCAAAAGTCAGGGCCAGAATGACTTTTCTGCCTATTTTATACCTGCGAGCATGACCTTTCACTTGATATAACATGCAAAAGTTACGGCCAAAAAATTACTGTTTTGGGGGTTGATTTTGTGATACTTTTTGAGCATGACCTAAAACTTTTGGTTGTTTTTCTTGTAATATTTTTCATTCTTCTTAGCAAGAAATATTACCACTGGACATTCCTAGCATGAACTTACAACTGGAAAATGGCAATTCATCCAAATACAGACAACCTTTGACCTTAGTTGATTCACAACTATCATTCCATGCAATCAACTGTCTTATCCCCATCCTTGCTATCAGTATACTACCAGTGCACATTTACAGCTGAAGTTAGGCTAAAACAAATGACATTTGTAATCCTTGCGACCTTGACTTTGACCTTTACCAGTCATTCACACGAACAATTTGCTGCATATATCAAACCTTTCTCCTAAATTACATACATCATCTCTGGACATTCTGAGCTGAAGTCAGAAAATCGAGTTGCCAACCAGTCCCTAAACCCTTGGGACTTTGCCCAAAAGATATTCCAAGTTATATATAAAGTTCTCTGATATTGTCACTATGCCTACATATTTCTACTTGGCTACTGAATACATTTTTTTTTTCTATATGAAAAACAGATTAACATCCTACTGTTTTAAGTTATGAATAGGATCACCCTTCACTGCTTTACTTTTACAATATTTTGTTCCTTTTATGCATGAAAACATGAACTTCACTTAATGGCTTTAACTGTCTGTACAATATCTATTAGATTTTTTATTTTTTTCCAGGGGGGGGGGGAATTCTTCCTTTAATTGAAAGAGAGCTTTTGTGGTGATGATCGCAGGAAATGATACAGTCGTAAAAGTCCTTATCATGTTTTTCTCTTCCACTTCCACTGAATGTGATTCATAACCCAATTGTGATATTTAAAGAACTCTGTAATACCTGCTGTTAAATAGACATGTGCTATGTATGTTCAAAAAACCAAACCAAACCTGAAAGCATTACTGGCACAAGAATTGGCTATGAAGTCAAATCACTTGCTTGTCACTTTCTGGTCTCCCTGAAATTTGGGAAATACATCTTTTTAGGGCCAAATTTCCCTAAACTACACCTTTAGCAATGTTTAGTGTCTCACCAGCAAACTATAAATCCAGGGTGAGGTGAGCGTATGACTCATTCACGAGAGCCCAGATCTAGTCTCCAAAGAAAAGTCCTAGTTCATACTTTCCTGCCCTCGCACATCGTAAACACAAGGAAATACAGCAAATGAAATCTGGTCACGCTATCCTGCCAGGCAAATCCCTTTTCGCAGCATTCATAACATTCCCTTGCAGCCTTGCAAGTCTCCTATCACATCTCTTCTCTGATGATAATCTCTGCAAAGCATTCCTCAATTAAACAACATGTCAAACAAAAAAATGTGTATTTTTTCATTTTTAACTTAATCACAACCAGTCGCCGCAACCCAAACTAATATTTCTTTCATTTCTTCCTCTTTCTTTCAGGGGGTTGGGGGGAGAGGAGAGGAATAATGTCTTTTTCAATTTTGCATGTTTCTTTGAGGCAGGCTCATTAAACATGACATTGTGTACTTAGGCCGAGAGGGAAGACATGAGATTGTGGGTAATGTCAGGCTTCCTTCCCGACCGCTGCGGAGTGCTCAAGCCCCTAACAAGGTCAAGGAGAGGGCAGCTAGGGGGTCCAAACGGCTCTCAGATGTTGGCAAGTTGTTGCCGGCAGAATTACTCGCATAATTGGACATAGCACATGGAACACTGGTGAGCAAACATGCTAACGAACGTGGCCACACCTGTCTGAGCCCCACATGTGGCCCGTTGGCAATCCCTTGCTGCCACTTTGTTGATTGCATGCACACAGGAGATATGCCTACCACCCCTCCCCACCCTGATCCCCCACCCAAAATGTTGTCCAAACATGTTGGGTCTTTCACTCCCAGCATTAAATAATCATTTTTTTTTTTTCGTCACGGAAATCACGAGCGAGTGCAACTCTGCTGGGCGTGACTGCCGGAGAGATAAGGGGACAACCATCAAGAACATGGAACACCAGAATGGGGCTGTCTGGCACCTCTATTACACTTTGCATTCACTTTGGAGAAAAAAACAAGAAAAGGACAAAAAGCTTCCATAACGGGAGGGAAACACTTGCAGTAATATGCTACATGCATCAAGCATACAAGAAGTCACATTACAGTGTAGTTTACCTCTGCAAGACATGTACAAAAGTTAGAGCAAAATTTGCCACATCCTGTTCTTGACATTGATATCATTTTGGCAAGAAAGACTATCTGGTGAGAACGACGCGATTTCGCACCCATTTTTTTTTTTTTCAAATAATGGTTGATATACATGTGCGATCTTCTCATCTCTCCACGTCTGTGTATTTGGCGGATCACCATAAGTGATATGAAGACGGGGACATTGACCAGTGTGGGCTGACAGTGGTGCAAACACATTTTTGGCTGCCTGTCTACGATGTCACATTGCCATGATTCACGCTTCCTGCCTGAGGCGGGGGGCAAAACTATCCCCTATCCCAATGGAAGTTTCCATTCTGGTTTGCCTTGCTCCTACGACTCGAGCGTCGCCCCGCATTACCTCACCGCATTAGCTGGCAGAACAAGACAAGAAACTTCATGTATGACCTTCTGCCCATCACACTTAGTGTATGTTGGCACATTTCTTTGAAAACATAAATGTACAGATTAGGACCGTGTCCCCGAGGAATTCATTTATGGAAGATGAAAGGGTTACACAGCACAAATCTTGGCAGCTTATGTTTCCTTTTCACTAACAGCTTGAGTTATCATTAATTCTCACTGTCACATCAGATCAAACAAATATCTCAATGAAGGATTGGAGACAGATGCATCAAGTTATAGGGAGAGGGTGTGAAATACAAATTTGGATGTTCCCTGAAGCAATTTCCTTCTAGAAATACACTTAAAGAGAGTTGTTCGTGGTAATGAACTTGCCGTCTCCAGACTCCCGTTGATTTTAAAGCTCGTATGAATTACATGTCCCTACACATACAGACTCCACATGTAGAAGGAATCAGGATCTGCATGCAATCTTCAAAATATTGTCGGCATCAACCATTACATTGTACACAACCACTTCACAGCAACTCAATGCCAGAGTTACTCATGCAAGCTATAAGACATGGGTAAAAGTGAGTTTGACTTTTTGACATGCAAGAGGGTTACAGTTCTAATGTGAACAGGGAAAAGACTGAAGTGTTCAAGCCAGGCACAATGCTGTTTGTGTGCTTGCTTTTATTGCCAGTGATAAATAGAGCTTGGAAAATATCGCAACAAGAGATGAGTTGTCCTGGGACAAAGAGAGGTCATGCTATGAACATGACTGATGCTTGCTATTGACTCCCAAAAGGACATTATATTCTTATACTCATCAGAACAAAAGATGTCTAGCTAGTATATTATGTTGCTGCATCTTTACAGGATATTTCATTTTCTCTTCATTGTTAACCTCTTTTATTTAATGTTTCAGATACGGCAGAACAAGGCTAAAACTGCCAGTATTCTTTTCTTTTTTTTCTGGGTCAGAAAAATGATTGCATTTGGGGTAATTCTCACTCCTATGAGACAATTCCATTCCACCCATTCATTTTTTGTGACAATGTGTGATATGACAAAAAGACTAGAGATAAGTAACTAAGGCTATGTTCAGACCTTACACTAGAATTTGCTCCCTGCTGACCTCAAGTTTAAAGTTTCCATGACAACAGCACAAAATCTACGCTTCTAGTCTTGGTGAAGGGATAAAACTGTTTTCATCTTCCATACGCTGTGCGAATATATCCACATTACTGACAAGTTGCACTGTAACCAGTGTCGCTACACTATCATAAGTGTAGCTGCACTTACAGCTGGGCCTCAGAAGCAAAAGTCCCTCACCCCACACTGGTGCAACATGCTAGCATTTGTTTGCAGATTATTGTAATCATACTAATCACTCACTCTGGATTTCCAGGAACTTAAAAGTTGACTGTATGAACAATTATAGGATTGCCTCTGTCAATCCAAATTCCCCATATCATATCGCCAAGAAAATGTGACTATTATGCCTATTAAACATGCTTGAATTCATATACATACATTTGAACTATATTGCAGGCAATTGTGAAACTGGAAATCGGTGGTTACACAGATAAGTGCTAGAAAGTGATACTAAGTGATACAATCAATGTACAGTAATACGAAGGGTAGGAAATCTATTTCACTTTCTGCTTTTTGTTCTTGTTGTCAGAACATTTTCGGCTCTTGTTTCTTCTAACACTTAGTACCTACAGATTGCTTCGTACAAATAATGTACACTATCAGTTTGCTTACAGTGCCAGCATATTCCACAGATAGAACTTCTTCAAGAAGGGTTTGAGCTGGGGCTCAAAATATGGTATTGAGGAATGGATAAGATTGGAATCATACAGAATTACTGCCACAGTGTTTTGGTAGAGAGGAGTTTAGGAATCCATCCAGGGTCTCTTGAGACATTTGCAGTCAAACACTAGTACTCCTGTGGGAGACTGCAAAGAGGTATATGGAAGGTGTATGCACACAATTTGTTTTGTTTGTTTACTTTCAAGTCTGTATATGGGACTTTCTTCCACTACTTGCCTTCCAATCCTGTGCTATGAGTTACTTCATGGTCACTGACCATAGTTTGTGGGGGCTACAATATCACACAATGACAACTCATGCATCACATGCATATCAATCTAATGCACTAAGTCAGTTGAATGAGATGAAACAAGCTGCAGATAAAGAAGGGTTTGATCTTATGCAACCCTTGGGGGGAATAAACAAAATCAGGAGGCAGTTTTGATGGGCCTTACAGTTCATCATGCATAGACGCAATAGGCGAGGCCTCACTAATGTCACTATCCATGCTACAGGGCACTGGGCATTGCTTCCCAGCATGAGCGGGTCGAGAATCATTTATCAGGCCAGCTAGGCAGGCCGGTATGCAGTACACGTATTGCTAACTAGCTAGAGGCTAGGCGCTTTGCACATGTTTTGCATTTACCTCTCGGATAGCACATTGGGTGATGTCACAGAACCTAGTCTACAGGGAGACCATTTCAGGTACTATTCGACAGAGACTAATCTAAAAATGACATTAGTGTTCCTGTATGACCAAGTACCTTGGTGGCGTCGGCAGGTTGGGGCCTGCCCTCCTGGCTGAGCTGCTGCGTTATGGGGACGGACGGGTCGGGGTGGAAGAAGGACCTGGCATCAGGGCTGCTGCTGGACTGGACCTGTTCCCGCTGCTGCCGATGCGGGTATTGCAACGGGTGCTGCTTGGGATTGAATCAAGGGCTGGCTGGGAGCTGCTGACTGTTGTACTGGTGGCTGTTGGGGTGGGGGCATCTGAGAGGGGAGGGAGACATGTTTGGGGAGAAAAAAGAAGAAAGAACATTTTTTTCGTTTTTTTTTTAACAAAAAGAAACAGATCTGATATCATTTTGAAGTCTTCACTACTCTATTAATAATTTACAAGTCCAGAATTGGCCATCATTTCTTAGTCATCAAAGTGTCCATTTAGTACTAGAGTTATCATGTTCTCAAGCTCAATGAGACTGGAAAACACAAGACAGTAGTATTAGATTCCAAATCCTATAAGGAAAGCAGTTTTTGAAATTTAAAAAAATGGAAATTTCAGCAACCACCACATCTAGTTCGAGGTAAAATATTTTGGGTACAACTGGTCGTCCACCACAGACATCATCCAATGCTGTTGCCATACCACAATTAAAGACAAACCCACCTGGTGAGTCTGTTGTTGAGAAAGGGCCTGGTTTGCTTGCTGGACTGCAACAGACTGTTGTGACGGTGGCTGCTGGGTTGTAGCTTGGCTAATCTGCTGCTGTGAGGTTGAAGACTGCAGGCAACACAAAGCAATGGGAAGGCATCGCTGTCAGTACATTTACTATGCCATTTACAGTACTTCATACACAACATATTTGACTAGTCTAGTGTTCTGTGAATCGGGACTTCCTGACAGTTTTGCGAGCAGTTAAATTCGCGATCGTGGAGTACAACAATTATGGAGAAATTGGTATCATTTACTCCTTTTCAACATTATTAAATAAGATAAGCCACTCAAGAAGATAAATACATGGCAGGTTGTGGCAAGAAACAATCTTAACTTAATGCCTGCTGAGATATGGGGTTGTGTTTACACATAGATCATATTTCATATATGAAATTGCAGACAACAGTTTCAGAGCTACAACTTTTCAGTTGACTTTCATATTAAGTTAAAAGAAAAAGGTAATCACAATAATGATAATACTCCACGAAATCAAACAGATATCACTTGGACTAACACATAGCATGGGAAAAAGTGTTTGTGAGCAAAAATTCCTCTCTCACCTGTAGGCTTCCTGCAACACTTTGTTGCGGGATGGCAGAGGGTTGTGACACTGGCATCTGTTGCTGCTGTGGAGGCTGTTGTTGTGGCAGCTGCTGCTGAGGGGTTGGTGGTTGCGGCTGTTGCGGGCCACCAGAGATGGTCCTGTGGAGCGCCTGCTTGGCCTGCTGGTCCGGCACCGTCCGCAGGGGAGTTCCTGGGCATTGTTGCTGCTGCTGCTGCTGCGGCTGTTGTTGCTGGAGTTGTGGCGGAGCTGGTTGCTGGAAGGTCTGACCTTGGGAAAACTGGGCGTAGGTACTCGCCTGTGGCATGTACTACGGGAGAAATAAAGATCATTCATAATATCAGTATCTCCTATGACAAATCAACTTAGTAAAAAAAGAAAAAAAAGTTGTAATAGCATATGGTAGGCATTGCATACTGCTTTAGGCTCCAAATACAAGAGCCCACATACAAGTAAGATATGAGCATGCTTCTATGGCACATTTCTTATTTTTCCACTTTGTTTCACCCTTTATCTGAGGAACAAACAACTTATATTTCTGCACTACTGTGTGAATATCATATTTACTACCTATAATTAAACTTTTTGGCAGTTCCACTGACATGCTAGCACTGTTTGTAGAATTCACATTGCATACATACATGTATCATCACAAAGAAATATGACCATGCATTATCTTTTTGCTGCACTAACTGCAAAGTACACGAGCAAGCCCACTAATTGTACTTTTTTTTCGAAATGGGGCAAGTCAAGGACACAAAACACCTACTGAAGAACATTTTGTGCATTCATGTCACCATAAAATATCAAGTGCATTTTGCACTTAAGATATTAAACATTACGCTCATCAGTGTTGATGTGCCCCTTGAAGGTGCAAGAGTGGTCACGTCACAACTGTGTGATGAACCCTAGTCTATACATAGGGACATTTCAACAGAGGCAGATGTCTTTAGGGGAATGCACTTAAAAAAAAAAAGAAGAAGAAATGTTTGCAATGAACTCAGTGAAACAAAGCAACAGATCTGGACACATTTCATTGAAATTTGACACACGTTACATATTAATGCTTTCTGAATGTCTGTAAGTCATCTAATAAACATGGTATCATGTCCATCCCCTAAATGGCTGCACTCATCAAGTGACTGTGTTGTCACTTGTATGCACATCTGCATCTATCCATATAGCAAATGATCAAAATATGATTATCTTGCATGACCATGCAGTAATCAGCGCAGAAAATATGTGCATTTTGCAATTTTTCATGCACAAAACTGAACAGACGATATGTCACATACATGACACCACAGTCAATTGACCAACAAACTAGTAGGAAAACAACAACTGAATATTTTGAATTGTAAGTCACTGAGTCATTAACATGATCATTTCTATAACTGAGTCAGTATTTGTCCAATTTTGTTCAAATTTAAGATGATCTGTTGCCTTAAAATCACTGCATTTACAGGTCTGTTTTTTCTTTTTTCTTTTAAATGGTAAATTCTCTAACAAATAATGATACAATTTGTCAGAATCTCAACTGAAGCACATCACAGCATATGTATGAAAACTGCATAATTATCTAAAGCGCAACTTCACTTACACATACTTTAACATGAACTGAGATCGGGGTGAAATGAATCTATGTATTATGTATAGGGTTAATTTGTACATATATGTTGCATATAGTGTAGGTACAAACACTTGTAAGTGCGAAATGTATCATGCCCCTGGATAAATGAGTGTTAAATATATCACGGATTGCCCGGTATCCATTTTCTGTTCATCAGTCCAAGCACTCATCATACTGACTTTATGGGTAACGGCAAAATCAGTACAGAATACTGTGTATCTTAATCCTCAACTTGAAACACGCACTGTAGCCCTGTGAAATCAGCCAATCAGAATGTTATGAGTACACTCTGTGCTATAAATAGTTAAAAGTCAGGTCATGACACAAAACCTGAGACAGTTTACCAGCAGTATGGGTGTTTACATGTAGGTGCATTACAAATGAGGTTGATTACCATAGAGCAGGCCTCAGTGCACATATTTGAAATGCACAGATATATGATTAACAATGTGACATGTACAGTGAACAGTTTCAATATGAAATGTTAGTTCATACATGGAATGAAGTTATAAAACAGATTAATTACATTATTCCCTTGAAGTTTCTGTAACTTGAGGACATTCTGTATCTTTAAAAACACTAAAGCATCACCTGTAATAACCATCTACCATTTTTTTGTTGTTGATATGAATCAATCATTTAAATGACGTTGATTAAAAGACACATGGAAAAAAAGTTTGAAGTTGCTGTATTTAATAACATCCATTAATACTTCCAAGCACTCTCTAAAATTTTGGCAAAGTGTGTTTTAATAAAAGCATTAAATACACATTGAAACTGTAGAAAGGATGTTTCAAATGTGACTCTTCAAACAAAATAAACAAATTGCAAAGGATGCAGCTAGAGGTGATTTCCAGTGGCAGGGTTCTTCTGCTGCTTGATACAGCCCTGGATAACTCAAAGACTTCAAAACGAAGAAGGAGGTGAGCATTCTGTTTCCTCTCAAGCTCTGGCTGTGCCAGTTCATGACTTGAGGAACGAGAAACCTTGGCTGCACCTCATTCATTCTCGTCTTACTGGTCTCCACCCCCCCCCCCCCCACCAATCCCCATTCTCCCCCAAACTTTCCATTGTTATTGTTTTTGCTTTGAATCCTTTAAATGAACAAGGGTTACCTGGCCTGTGACTCTCACTTCTGTCTGCACAGTATAAAGGGGAGGAGGGGGTGGGGGGTTAAACAAGCACCCAATCACCCACCTATCTGGTGCAGCGATGATGAACTTAACCCCCCTAAAAATCACTTTCCTGATTCAAAGCTTGGCATCTGTCATCTCCCCCTCCAGTGACAAACCAAGCACGTGGCTGTGGGTTGGCCCAACACCTCCAGGGGCTTTGTCATGTTTTACTAGTCATCATAGACCCCCCAAAAATAAAAGAACTACATGATGACATTAGTCAGAAGATACAAAAGGAGAAGAATGATGTTGCACTGTTCATGTCCTTGCATAAATGTTGTTGTTGGTTTTTTCCCCCCTGTTGCTGTTTTTAACATGGTATGCAATCTTAAAACACTTCATGCCCTTTGAGCACTCAGACAGAGTGGTAAAGGAGTATTACAAATACAAATTGTTACTACAACTATTATCATCATCATCATTATCATTATAATCATTATTATCATTATACATGTAAATACAATCAATGACTTAGTCAAAGGGATGATTTTTTTTTTGTTGAGGGTGCGATATCAAATAAAGCAAATATCAGCTTTGAAGAGACAGAAATTATTAAGTTGGACTACCGAATGTTCATTACTCATCATTATCATGTACAGCTGTGTAAAAATCAAATTGCTTAATATGCTATATAATATTCTGCTATATATTACACTACTTTTGAATTAGCCCTTTCCAAAAATCAAAGCAGTATTACATTTAATACTATATAACAGTTGTAAAGAAAAATACAGAAACCTTAAAAATTGTGTCTATGGGAGAAATGTTATACTAGACTTGTTTGCTGTCAAATAATAGTTAACATCAGTTTGAAGAACTGATTCTTAGGGGGAGAAATAAAAATTTCTTTTCCTCCTGAAATTTGCTTCTTCCTGTCTAAGCAGCCATAGAAAACCAACATGACTACTGTCTCAGTGGAAAAACAAGAAATATGCCAGTTTTCTATTTTAGGAAACATTCGTAAGGGGGTATCTTGCTCTTTCTTGTTGCCCCCCTCCCCCATAACCCCTTATCTCTTTAGCCTTTCCTTCACTGCCCACACAAAATCTGCAAAGGTGTGCCAGAGCAGCATCATTCTAAATGCCAAGCCACAGGACAGCATGCAAACTGCATGTTAACTCATGTGCATGCATTATTGAGCAAATAATCATGTCGAGAGAGGGGCTGGGGGTAGGGGTGGGGGGGGGGGGGGGGACATATCGCCCACAGACTCAAGACTGAAATGCTTCGGCTCAGACTCAGTCAACACATGTCCATGTTGAGCGCAAGGAGGCGCTATGTGTCGTTCAGTCCTGTGTGAGTGGGAGGAAAACCTTCATCATTCTGCACAAACAGGGGTCCCTGGATACATGTCACGTCACCCTACATGTACAGCGTACAGCCAATTGTGTCCTATTTCTCAACTTTTCTGTGCCCCTCCCCAACCCCAACTCCCCCCCCCCCCCCACGTCAGTCCTTGCAACACCTTCTACAACCCACTGAGAAACCATGATTGAGGTTCAAGAATATTTTGCTAATACAGACAGGAAGATTGTTCTATCACACTGTCATACCCATCAATAGCCAAATGTTCTGTTTGTTGTGTTCTGAATAAATGACTCTTTAGGTTTAATCCTCATAGAAAACATTCCCCACCTCTCTCTCACTCTTTGCATTTTATTCATAGCATAACTAATCACATCTATTACATCCTAAGAAGAAGAAAGCTGTATTTGACTGAAAATGGTGGAACACAAATCACTGAACAAGATGGTACAGTTTAAACACAAAAGTTTAAGAGTTAAAGAATGAATGAAAGTGTTTGATAGATTTTCAAGCAGGCAGAACTTCACTCAGATGCTAGTTACTGAAACAAAATTGCTCTTAATATACCTAAACATCATCAGAACAGAGTCAAAGCAAGATATCAGGCACCTGGTATAGGGCATGCACAATGAAGGGTTACCATCGGCAACATGCGATGCAAAGAGTAGGCTCGCATTCACTACTCAGAAAACGCCACAGTTGCAAATAAGACATTCCCATTAAGAAGACTAACACATCCCTTTATGCATGCTGAGGAGGAAACTTTATATGCAGTTATTCTCTGACTTTTCTTTTTTTAAAAAACCATCTTCTATGCATCTAAATTCTTTCTGACGGCTAAAATCACATAATTTGTTGAAGGGTAATCATGGGGGGGGGGGGGGGGGATTACTCAGTTCTAGAGCAACAGTTGCTAAAAAAATATGAAATTGGCAATTCAATTCAATTTAATTCAATTCAATTCAAAAGTCACTTTGCATCTCAACCAGCCATCAATTTACAGAATAACCACATGAGCCTCCCCCTTCTTTATCATCAATATCATTTGGTAAAAGATTTTTTTTTACATATCTTCCTACTAATAATTCTGTATGTTTGTTTGTTTGTTTGTTCTTTTCAATCTGCTCTATAGTTTTGTAGGAACAATAGGCATATGGCATGATAAAATGTTACTTTAATGTTGCATGAACAGGAGTTAGTAAAGTGATCTTATAATTCATTCATGCACAGACATAACCCATTGTCAACAATACACTTTTGGCATGCATTTCATCCAAATGTAGACATGAAAGGTATATAATCTTAAGTCCAGTAAAAATGATGTGCTGTAACAATTGTACTGTCTAACAAATATGTCCAGAAAGTGGCATGAAATGGAAGTATAGTAAATGATTCTATAATGAACATGTTACGCTATGAATTTCAAGACTACAATGTTTACAATTGTATGTGTAGAAATAAAGTTACTGAAATAAATAAGGGGGTAGAATTTGCATTAAATCATATTCATGAAACAGAAAAATGGTGAACTTTGCATTTTAAGACAAAGTTCTGATTTGGGGTGGAATTTTTTTTTCCTGTTTGAAAAAAAAAAATAAAATCATTTGAATGGATTATGAAAAATAATTGTTCAACTTCTGGCTAAGATTAATTGAAACCAAAGGAAGAGTACGAGGTGTGCAATATCTAGAGCTTGCTCCACCAGATTAGGGTTTAGTGATCTGATTAGTATGGCTACTTCAGAGGGGATATAGGCATGTTGTGAAGAATGTCTCTTGGCTCTTGTTTAATACAAAGACTTTAAAGAGAGCAAAACCTGTGGTCGATGATAAATCACAGGAGGTGACATCGGAATAAACCACGACATGGGAACATGGTGACCATTCATGGAGTTGGTTGGACTCTGAAAATACATACAAACATTGACAGGTCTTAAGCAACATCAACTTTGGTACAGAAATTCCTGTAAATAATATATATATGCCTATGAGATAAAAAAAATAAAGACAAGCAACTACAAACATTACTTACAAAACACTAATATTACCATGCAGGCTGTCACATTTGACAGATTTCTATGTTAGTATTCAATAAATTGTGACAATCATACAGGCATCTAAAACCAACACTACATCAACAGAAAAATCAGTCTAGTGTATCTGTACATGTCATGCACACTCTGCACAGGGCACAAAACACAACTGTAAATGAACATCAAAGAGGTATCACGACTATAAATGGACCCCTCCCCCATGTTGAAGAAAAAAGAAAGATTGGAGACAGAATGGGAGAATTACTTCATATTAAAATATTTTCTAAATGATGAGACTTAAAACATGCTGTGTAACCTTTGGGATGTTGAACAAAAAAATAGGAACAACATATCAGTTGTAAAGAAAGTGTATTGACTGTTTTATGTGGGCGCATAACTGATTCAGATTTTTTCTGTCTTTCCAAAGTGCATGTCATAACAGGGATTTTCACTTGCTCTGAGCCAACGGGCAACAAGACAATACCGAAGCTTTATGATCCTCCGGGGAAACTAATTCATATTCCTTCGCTACCTTTGCCTAGGTCCTAAGTGGGCTTGAGTGTCTCTCCACCTCATCCAAGTGTCTGTTGCCGCACATTGCATTACCATAAACCACCAAGCGAGCATTCTGTCTACGGATTGAGTGGCATCCGGGAGTCAAGATTGTGACGGCATATTTTTCCAGAGTAGAAATATGAATCAGAAAAACGATACATACGTAGCTACAACTTGTAGCTGTTTCTTTGCCCGACTACAGCTAGTGCCCTACCCATACTGATTGGCAAAGGTGCAATGAGCTAAAATGTTCCAAATGGTGCATAGAGTCACAATCCTCTGGATGTCTTTTATGATAACAGCAGCAATGTCAGGTTGCCCACTACTAGTACCACACATATGACCGCTGTCAGTATTCAAGTGAACAACTCCAGTGTAAAACGGAAATCGCTCCATAATTGTGATTGCTCACAAATTTGTCGCTGCTCTTTGGCAGTCTGCAGATCTACACAGTAAGCCTACACCATTTTTATATGGTATAGCATGTAAAGTATTCAAGCAATTAACACTGCAATATGACCTAAGTGTATGCTTGTTGTTTTTCCCAGTTTATGAGCAGCACCATTTGGTCACAGACTGAGAGCATTCCAACTTTAATATAATGTATACTGGCAAAGTGTCACATACAAAACTTTTGTAGCTCCACTTGATAAAAACAAAAACAAACATACAATCAAAAATAAAAGAAAAAACTTAAGACTTTGCACAGCACTATCATTACCAACCTCCCGGCTCTGTGGCAAACTAGCATTAGCAATGACAGAGCTAATTAGTGACAGCAATGTTGGCATTGGCCAGGTATGCAAAACTGTCATTTTGGTACCCCCTTTTGCCAATCCAACAAAGTGGCTAACCCACTTTGGGAGGCACCTACTGCATGCTGTGTATGTCTGCTACAAACAAGGCAAAAAGACCTATGCCCACAACTATCTAAACAAACAAATGAATACTGTATGGGTTGCCAGAGCATTCATTTTCATCATCAAAACTAGTCTTTAAAAACATAGAAATCTAGTTGATAGGCTCTTTATTCCCTCTGGTAAACAGAACATGGAGGGTAAAATTCATTTCACCGCACATTCACGTGAGGACATGTAAACACAACAGGTGCTAAAGTATGGGCAAATGCTTCTTATCAAAACAAAAAAACAAAAAATCAAAGATATAAAACTGAATACATTTTTCCTCCCATTACTCTGTGTTTGTGTCTTTGCCATATCATCACTGCATTTGCAAAATAACAAAAAAGAAACAAAGAAGCAAAGAAAGCAATGCCTAGAAAAAAGGCAACATTGAACCATAATCACTCTGTTTTCCAAAGACCTAATTGGTGCCACCTCTGGCTATGTGCCCTTGCTGATGAGGGAGAGAACCCACAGAAAAGTAAGAGCACCCAAACTTTTGTGTGCGTCATTCCAATTAGCTAACATGGATGCTTGCCAGCTGAGGTGCAGCGCAGAATTATTTCCTTTCCATCTGAAGTGAGAAGCCTTTCAAGTTTTGTCTCGCACACGTACATATATTTCTACAAATTACAGCTGATGTGCACCGATACTCTTCTTTTCGCCAACAATGCACAGTGGCAAGAAGTAGGAGATTACACTCTGGCTGTGCAAGGTATTCAAATATGTGGATATGATCTTTTCTAAACATATGGGACAGAGTCTAGACAGTGCTGCAAAGACATTTTTCTCCACTTATTTCAAGTCGCCTATGGTTTCCAGTACTGAGAGTGTGATCTAGAAGCCAACTGCTCAAATTTGACTTTAAAGCACTACTTTAGTTTCCAAGCATCAAAGCACAAAACCCAAACCACCTAGCATTCCTGATTTATAATGTCTATAAACAGAATATATAAAGGCAGGGGCATCCTGGACAGAGCTGAACAACTGAACAACTTGCAATGTTTTGCACAAGTTAATGATTAATTACTATTTCACTTTGAGCACACCAGAATGATCATATCATCATAACTGATGCATGCACAATACACTTAACCTCATGGAAGGTGAATAAATCAGGAATTGGAGGGGCACCAGTGGGTGAAACCGGTATGTATATGGAAATGATTACTGAAGATGTCCTCAACCATAACCACACGTCTGCGTGACCTTCTCATTCTCATCTTGCAAGTTTGAGTACACAGTCTTATTGACTTTAAATCCTTTGTCTGGATTGTATGCCAAGATTTCACACTCTCATCCTAAGTTGACATTTCTAGATACAAAGTGTCAGACATGTGACCTGTAATAAGGGATTCTGTTCTGACTTTAGGGGGACTGTACACCACCACAACTATGAATTCCATTTCAATTTATATTTACAGTAAGAGTCAATTCTTTTTGTTACCACGATGTGGGGGAAAAATGACATGACACAGCATGAATATAATGAACAATCCTCCACACCTCAAAAGTGTTCCTGAGCCTTAAAAGTCTGCCTAAGTTACTTGCAGGCATCAAAGTCATCTAATGATCAAGGAGCAAGCAGTAGTCAAGACCTGCTTCATGTTTATACTCCTTCACATTTCTGTCTGCTGATATTTCACTTCAGTGACATTTGTGAAAGCTTACAAGAGTGTAATGCAACATGTTTTTGTTTTTGTTTTGCTTTAAAAGTTTCAAATGCCACTTTTCAACCCTGAAGAGAACATTAACACTGAAAAACAACAACCCACCAACAACCCAAAAGATCTTTTTTTAATCTCATCACATACATGTAAAACTACAGAACTGCAGAAAGCATAGTGAACCTAAACTCTCAACCTGTCACACAGCCCCTTTCATTGTTGTTTCTTTAGGGGTCATTTCACAATAAGTTATGCCAACGACCCTTTGAGTCAGAGCTGTAAAAGTGGCAGGAGGAATGGGCAAAATTCCAGCAAGAGCCATTAAAACTCTGCAATTCAATTGGGGACAGTTTGTTTGTGTGTGTATGTGTCCCTTCAACAAAATTAGTTGCCTACACAACAAAGCTACACTCACCTTCCATGGGTCACTACACACAACACAGGTGTACAATTCCATGAAATAGAGCATCATGCCTAATCCACCATGACCATCATTTGGACCCAAAGTTCTGCGAAGCAGTACAAACTCCCCTTTTCTTGACTGGAAGACTGGGTGTTTACCCCAGGTGTGGACTGGGCCACATGGTGAAGGATAGCTTAATGCTAAGTGTCCTGATACATCTAGTTTGAGCACTGGGGCCCCAGGTGACCTATCCCAACTTTGATTAAAAAACAAGATCTGTTAAAACTATCATAGCGTCATCACTTCCACCAGAGAAAATCTGTCCTGGCTGATATGGTGGCGGGGTGTGCAGGGGCAACCAGTACATTTTTTGTTCCTTTCTTTTTTTATTCTGACAGATAACATCCGAAGGGGTTTCCACTTCACTTCTGTTTATCAATGGAACAGGGATTGTGGAGGACACTACACAATCTGGATTCAACCATTGGAAGAAATATTTGGAAAGGGATGTACGGCCCAGCCTTGGCTTCTCTTGATAACTGTTTCACCATTTCCTCCCAGCATCCGTCATTACAGAGCTAAAGTTCTTGGGCTGGTTCAATACGTCTATGCTTTAAACTTGGGAGTTGCTAACTCCTAATATGGAAGATTTAACAGTGACACTTGTTATTGCTTTGTTGGTTGGTTTGTTTTTTCTTCTTGGCAAGAATCTCACCATTGTATCCTTATTGCTTGATGCAAAATCATACTGCTTCACTTTTATCTTAATGACATTTGTAAGAATTACCCATTTGTTTACAAAATTACAAACTTTTCTCACATGTTTCCTTTTAAGAGATGCCTTATTTTAGAGATATCAAGTCCTCTGCAAGCATACACTGTATACGCCATTATTTACAAGTATAGAGCAAGTTTAATTTTTCGTGAATCTGGACTTTCTGACATTTTAGAGAGTGGTTAAATTCGCCTGTACAGCAATGGACAAAGAAATATACACTGAGCACATTCAATTCATGTTGGGATCAAAGTTAATATTTTTGCCGGTAACTAAATTCGCCAATAGCACCGACTTGTGAAATTTGTACAAATAAAAACCTAAAAAAATGAATGATGCAAACAGTAAACTGGAATGATGACTTCTGCAAGGATCATAGGTATTCATAGCCACTCCAACAAAATCTTGTTTTATGACCTGAACAAGCAAATAATACAGGAAAAGCTTGTACTTCTTTGTAGCATGCAAATCCGCGCATAACAACCAGATTCAATGAAGGGTGTGTGTATTTATTCAGACGAACTAACAGCGAAATGCAAGCTTGTACCACAAACATTCACATTACTTATGCCTTGCAGGCTGAAATGGACCCCTCTCCTCAGCTAAGTTTACTAGATCACAAAAGAAACAGCAAGGCCAATGGACCTGAAATTTTGATACTGGATAGCTGAAGAAAACATAACTGGCAGTGTATTCCAGACTGCTTATCAACGTTCCTCGCAAAAGTACACCAACCTCCCCGCCCCCCTGGGTTCACAAAAAGGTTTCACACAGAGGACTACACTGTGTAGTGTAGTTGGATGATGTGAAAGAATTCATGGACTTTCCTGGCCTTGTTGCATCGTAAAAAGAAATGATCATGACAATGATAACTGAAACTCTCTTCACATGTTATAATTTATTTCATTAAGAAAACAAATTGCCTCATCTGTAGGCATAGCAGTCAAATGGGTGAGGAAACAGTGAGGGCAATCCTTTATGACTGATGTAATATGCATAATTTTTACTCCAATAATGGCAGTCCCATTATGCATCGGTGGCTCCTCTGAATTTTGAATGTTCCCCATTCTGCCTTTCCATCATAATAGCTAACTTTTACATGTGCATTAATCTATCCCATCCTTGATTCCTTATCTCCTAAATCCCCACCTTAAAAAAAAAAAAATCTAATCACATGATCATTAGAGAATCATTTCATTCTTTTTCAGTTTTCTGCATTTCCTCGACTGTCTTAACAAGAGTTATCCATTTACAGAAGAACTTTGCAAAATCAGCCAGAACAGAGTTTATGTAGAGTTTATCATCCAAGCAAAGACAAACAAGATTTGCATCATGCTAACGTACTTTCTCTCTCAAACGTGTAATCACGCGATAGCATGAATGAGTTCCCTGGACATCCGATTTGGCAGTGGCATTGTGCTCCATATTTTATCTGCTATGACAAGTTAAAATATCACCATAAAGTTCACGCTTTCAACCCAAATGACAGGAACCCATCTGTGATGACAGCGTATCCCTTTCACATTACAACCACAGTTCAAACCATCCAAAGCACTAATCACAACAACAACAACAAAGTTCGAGTCAAGTCATCCTCACATGGCTGCCCTTCTGTCCTCTGGATTTTTTATTTTTTATATAAAGGTACACCTGTATATTGAAACAGTCATATCACTTTCTGACAGTTTTTGCTCCCCCCCCCCCTCAGTCTGTCTGTCTGTTTGTCTGTCTGTCTGTCTCTCTCTCTCTTCTTTCCCAGTTATTTATCAATCTAGCGAGCCACAAATTTCTTACTTTCCTGCGGTCTTCATGTTAGTGGCTATATTTTCCCCTGTCTACGATTGCTTTTCTTCAATATTTTCATGCCTTTAAACTTGTCATTGATGAAAAAGATACTTTTCTATCTCGTTTCATATGTTTCTATGTACTGCCTACCATCACAAATTGAAAAAAAAATAATAAAAAAACTGATCGTTTCTGCAGGTTAAAAAGCAATTGTTTGGAAGAGAATGAAGGTAATTGTAAGTTACAGGTGAGAGATGCCTACCCCTCTGTTTTGATATTCCTTTCATGAAGAGGCCTGAATCAGTTGTATGTTTAATGAATATAGAGTATACACCAAAGTCACAAATTTCTTCCATATATATGACCGCCCAGCTGAAAACCCACAGAAATTGGGCCAAAATGAATTTCCACTTTTCCACATCCGATCATTTAAAAGAGTAAGCTCTAAGCTCTGTAGTGATCTGTAACTTGTTAGAATGAGACCATCCTAGCCTATTTAAAAGTGATTGAAATAAGAGAGAGGCAGGATGTGCAGTTTCATAGGAAAGGGAGAAAAGAGGATTTAAAGATTAGGGTCACTCAAGCATGCTGTGCACAGGTTTCAATTTCCCAGAGAAGCAGGGCGTGTCCCCAAAAATATGGTCCAGAAAAACTGTTAATATCTCAATTTCAGCTTTGTTTAACCCGCCAAATTTTGATACTACGCAGAGAAAAGATCGCTTTCCCAGGTAAGATTAACTTTAAAAATCTAAGTCCGTCAACCAAAATTACATATTTGGTCCATTACAGAGAATCCTGATCTGTGACTGTGGGTTTTGAGTTGAGCAGTCACATATGACCTTCTACCCTTATTCTTTACCACAGCACTAAATCTGCCAGCGTGATTGTTCATCTCACAGGCAGACTAGACTTAAATGACAAATCATGATACAAAATTATTTACATATATACGATACAACAGGGAACCCAGAAAAAAAAAAAATGACTACCTTTCCCAATTGGATCCAAAGCTAACCAATATAATTTCAGATATTTTCAACAAAACAATGATACATTTAATGATGAGTTTTCCACTGATATCCCACCAACAAGACCATTCAGCCATTGATAGGGATATATCTGATCTGAGAAACAAGAAGTTAATTCTGAGCACTTAAAACATCAAGCTTTGATTCCCTCCATGGGGCTTAGCTATTTTGTGATAATTTGTACCAGCTCAATTACTGTGCTCAGAGGAAATGCTCTGATAGGTGATATGTGTATTCCGTTTTTAGGTATACATACAGTAGCTCAGGAGCTGACTGTTTCACACTCACACTACAGCAATGATATCGTTAAAGAATTGTGAAAAGAGAGGAGAATCTATGTGTGCTTGGGTTTTGTTTTTTGTTTGTTTGTCTTTGAAATGCTTTTAATGGGCATTGGGGGTCATTGGGAGGAAGACAAGTTCATTTTCTCAAGACATACCTGTTGTGTCTGATTCTGTTGTTGCTGTTGCTGCTGGGGAGGTGGTAATGAGAGTGGAAGCTGGGGTGCTTGCTGGCCTTGCACTTGTGTCTGTGTGGCCGGTGTTGGTTGTTGGGGCTGTTGCTGCTGTTGCTGGTGTGGTTGGAGTTGGTGCTGGGGTGGTACATGGGGTGGTTGCTGCTGCTGCTGCGGCTGCTGTTGCTGTGGTTGCTGCTGTGGTTGCTGCTGTGGTGGCTGCTGTTGTTGCTGCAGTTGGGTGGATGACTGGGTCTATTTGATAAGATAAGAATTGAATTGGCTATGTTACAAGATACGCTATATTTTTCTTATATTCCATGACTTTTAAACATTTTTTGTACTGTTTGGCAGATATCACAACTACAAAAACAGATCAAATGAGAATTATTGACACATCAAACTCACATCAAAGCATGAATGCAGCCAAGTATGGCGCTATGCTATGTGAACATTTCTTGAGTCTTGCAAAAGTACATATTGTATTTCACACATTATGTATGGAAAAATTGCCTCATTAATACAAACTTGATGCTAAGTATCATGACCTATTGGTCCAACCCAGGAATTCATTTTCTTCTTCTTAACTGGCTTACCATGATATATTTCAACAAATGATTGACAGTATTAACATTGTTGCAGATCATATTATGCTAGACTGTATAAAATACTCTGTAGGACCATATTCCTTTCCCTTTAAATAAAGAGGTTTTTTTGTCCTTTGATGTGATGACAAAAAAACCCCCAAAAAACAGACAAATTATAAGTATCATGACCTATTGGCATAAACCCAGGAATTCATTTTCTTCTTCTTAACTGGTTTACCATGATATATTTCAACAAATGATTGACAGTAATGGCATTGTTGCAGATCATATTGACCTAGACTGTATAAAGATACACATTCCTTTCCCTTTTGATTTTTTTCCCCTTGTATCTGTCGACAAAAAAAAAAAACCAAAAAAAAAAAACAAAAACAGACAAATTGGGGTTAGTACCTTTAAAAAGCAGGTACAATGTAAGTGTGTACAGTGTCAATGTAGTATCATTACAAGCGGACATTGTGGAAAATATCGAAACATGTACACATAATTCGGATGTCAGAGATCTAAGCCCACGAATTTGGCTAGGTACGGGCCTTTCTCCAGATACTTGGTAAAAGAGAAATGAATGACAAAGAAACCCAAAGGAAAATCAGTACATACAAACTAAGTGGATCTCCTTATTTTAAATGAAAGTTATAAAATGACACTTCTTATCAACATGGTGAGTTTCAGAAGTGGTTTAGGCTGGCTTCCACCAAAGTTACATCATCATGCAGAAATAAGTACAAATTTGGAAAAGAAGGCAATGTTGTCTTAGTATGCCCTGTCACGGCAGACAATATATGGAGATCCTGCACATGTTCATGAGAGGCATGTTTTATTGGCACATGTAAATTTGTTTTTAGATCTTCCAGACAGAGTTCCATCACGAACACTGGGAACGCTGGCCCCCCATTGGATCGAGGGTGGCTGATCTCCCCTTTGGCAAATGTGTCATGTGATCACGTTTAGGGGATGTAAAAGCTATCATGTTCCCCTCCTCGGGGAAGTCAATGTTACATCTACGAATATTAATCATCTGAACCACATCCCAAACAAATTATACAGAGATAAGTGACTTAGGGGATCAACATGGCTTCCTCTTTAGACCAATGATCCGGAGTTCTGCCAGGAAATGCTGATTTACCAAAACCCAACTCCCCCCACCCCACCCACTCCACAAAACACACATGCACAGAGAGAGAGAGAGAGAGAGAGAAGGGGGGGGGGAGGGAGAGAACACACACACGTTCACACAGGCCAATTTAGCACAGTTGAAGGCTGCACTATCAATTTCTTTTCATCACATATTCAACTTTGAACAAACATCTTTGAAACGGCATGCGATATCAAGCTCATATTTTTTCTTCTTCTCATTCTCCACACTTCGCAACCCAGCACTTTTTGATTGACCAAATTGTTAAGTAGACGATGAAATTGGGGTCTAAATTACTTTGTCGCAGTGACAGTCGGGAGAAAACGAATAATTCTGTGTGAAACCCGCACATTGAAGCCGTTATATTTGTAGCCCTAACTGGATGAGTCACTGTGCAAATATGCACGACACAAACATCCACAGACCTCACTGTCTTGTTTATATATTGTGCGGCTAGATGCAGTCTTAACTCACTTGGGAGCAGCTGTTTGTAAGTTTCAGGTCTACCAATTATTCACAATAGAATAAGAGGAAAACTGAAATCATTTAGCAGGGATGCTGCTGCTTTCCCTGAACTGCACACCTACAATGTACCCACTTCTCTTGCCACTCGCAGCAAACATGCCCCGTCCTCCCACACACGTAGCAGCCCACAAGACAATTTGGATGTGCCACGATTTGCTCTACGGGGCATATTCCTGCCAGCGTGCAATATCGTAGACAATGCAGGTAAAAGACTGTTTACCCAAGTGAATTCTGAAAGTGGGTCAGAGCTGGGGAGAGCATACAATAGGCGCGCAGACACGCGCCCATTTCAGTGCTGATTAATGATTTGGGCATAATGAATGCAAGTAGGTGGGGATGTGTTCAGGCATGGTGGCAAAATGGAAAAACATTTATTACATGTTGCGATGCGTCCATTTTTTTTGGAAAACAAATTAACATAATTGTTTCGGCTGCATTGCCCGTTGTTTTGCTGATGATATCCAGGTTTATATTTTTGTATTTCATAATTCACTTTTCCTACTGCGCCTTGAGCACATTAGTCATGTGGAATTGGCACATTATAAGTACCCTGTATTATTATTATTACTACTACTATCATTATTACTATTATTGCTTTTATGATGCAAAAACATCCTTTAAGATATCAGCATGTGATGTTGTTAGAGGAGCACAAGTGTGGAAGTTCAGCTTGGATTGCCTATTTGTCAAGTACTTAATAAATTGCTGTCTTCTTAAAATATCCTTTTATTTTCTCTGAATGCTGAACATGTCCACCAGTCAACATTGAGACAAATCAATCTTCTGTTTCATCATTGTTTTTCTGTAGTTCCTTTTGAATGTCATACCACAATGAGCGAAAAGCAATGTATATATGGGGTAAATACCACGCGAACTGCAGCTCTAAAGGAGAATTTCACAAAGAAACTTTGCGTGATATTCTCATTTAAAGATACATAGCTGATGATGGTAGAGTACAGTATCCAAACCGGTCGATAAAAATCACATGCTCAACAGTGACAGCTTGCACTGGTACTTCTTACTGCATGTCATGTGTCAACACTGAACAGTGTTTTGTTTTTGTTTTTGTTTTTTTTAGATGTTGTAAAATAAGTGATGCCTGTGCTGTCATAATCACATAATCAAATGATCACAGCAGCTACATGGGGATACAATGCTCTGTGACTGACATGCCCTTTCACAGGGCTCTTTATACCTCACAATGTAGCTTAAACCTATACGGATCATCTTTCTGCAACAGAAAAACACCATATCTCCTATAATAAGCAAATTTTCTGCACCCTCCATTTGTCACTACTCACTTTTAACAAAGCATCATATTTCATTAGAATTACAAGCATTATATGTTCATGTTACCAGTAATCTAATACACTATTAATTTCTGCATTTCTCTTGCTATAAATCTGGTGTTTGCTTGACAACAACAACAACAACACATACACACACACACACACATGCACATGCACACACAAATTTAATAATTACCTGTTGAGATGGAGGGATAGTGGGCTGTGGCTGCTGCCCTGCCACATGGGCTTGTTGCTGCAGTATGGACTGTTGAGGTTGTTGCTGTGACTGATCTCGTTGTGGCAATGTGTCAGCTGCTGGTTGTTGGTTCTCCTGTGACTGCATCACAGTCTGAGATGATGGCATGACTGGCTGTGGCTGGACTTGTTGCTGCTGCTGCTGCTGCTGCTGCTGTTGTTGCTGCTGCTGTTGCTGTTGCTGCTGAGCTGGAGCTTGCTGCAACTGGGGCTGCTGGCCCTGCGTGGTGGGTGCAGACTGCTGGGAGGTGGGTGCATGGCCCTGCTGGGGCAGTTGCGAGACAGCAGAGAGGGCCTGTTGAACCTGGGCTTGGCTCTGCGATGGAGCTTGAGGTTGTTGCTGCTGTTGGCCCATTGATGGCTGCGACAAAGGCCCAGTATTCTGCACCTGACTAGAAGCGGTCTTTCCTGTGGCATCTGATTGGTACGACGCACCTGACATCCCAACTCCACTGTCTGCAGTCATGGTCATGGTCATGGTCCCAGGATCTCCTTCACAAAAAAGAAAGAAAGAATAAGAATCAATCTTTTAAACATTAAAATCCTTAACTGCATAGCATCTCACCCTTGGACTATACATCAACATATCATATTCTTCAGACATTAAAGCCCTCACTTTCCACAAAGGAATTGGCTCTGCAAGTACTGGATTGAAGGAAGAGGTAAAATGATTGGCTTGGAATATATTTTCTCTTCAAAAATATGATTCATCAAAAGTATAGTTCAAATTTACCTTCAATAAACACCTATTTTATTGTCCAACACAAGGAAGGGGGGGGGGGGGAGGGGGAACAGGCAATACCACTACATGGACACTATTTTTTATATGTTGGTTAAAATGTGATTATTTGGTTTTTCTAGGACTTTCATTTAGAGTATTAGAATTAGAATTGTGAAAGCAATAACTCCTGCTCCATGCTACCTACAAAGGTATCAGTTGAGAAGGGCTGCGATCTGGAAACTGAAATAAGTTTACACTCAATGTCATTCAAAACTGAAATAAGTTTACGCTCTATGTCTTTCAAAACTGTATCAAATTTGCTTTGACAAACACATATCCTGGATGAATATTCATTAACGCGTACAATCTGCAGAGCGTCTTCATCATATGAAGGTGCACTGTTGAAATGAAATGCAATCATCTTTGCAATTACTTCATATCAAGAAATAATAATGCCTCTAGCATCCTTCAGGACACAGCCATACAAATAGGCAATTTGCTCAATTGACCTACAAATCACTGTTAACAATACCAAGATATGAACAACTGAATAAATAATTCATTCAACAATGCTGGAGGCCCTTGTTCAAATTGGAGTATTTTGCAAGGTTTAATCATCATGTCTTCAAAGAAAATGCATAATTCATAAATTTCCTATCATGAAATTGCTATCATTTCATGGGCTAAAAACCATAAATACAATCGGAGCACACATAGGCTATAACAACACAGCATGATGTATGTGTTTCCATATGCACGTCTCTGAAAGTGCATGGGTGGTTGTAATTTCATACATGTATAAACGGGTGGTATTGTGCATTGTGTATGACTCTGACAAAATACAGGTAAGAAAAGTTCATATCACGTTTCTTGTGCTATGAAGAGGGGATTGCACTATTGAAGAGCTATTTTAGGTAAACCTAGTATCACTACATTAAAATACAATCTAGTATCACTAGTCTAGATAGCAGGACAGGTTGCACGCCTACAGAATATTATCATACCCTTTTGCCATGCGTAAAGCCCTTCCTTCTCATTTTTTTCTTTTTTCTTTTTTCGGGGGGGGGGGGGGGAATAGTTTAGAAATTACTACAGAAGAATTATTTTCATCAGGGAATCAAGCTGCTGCAATGCACAGAACAGCATGGAAGCACCGATCAGACTACAATGTGTATCAATGGAAAGATACCGAAGGTGACAGTACAAAAGGAGAAAAAAAAAAGAAAAAAAAAAAGAGGGGTGGCAGCCCTTTACCAATGACAGATACGTGGGCTGTTGTCTGGGGAAATATGGGTTGAACCTTTCAAGGAGGAGTAAGGAAGCCTAAAAACTAATCCGTACGATCATGAAGGGGTGACACCTAGGAGTGCTACAACATCGCCACCAACATCAACCTCAAAGAAGTTCCAGAAAAACAACTATTCATCAGCCCCTTCCCTCGAAGTCATTTCTTTTTTTTTAATCCAGAAAACAAAGAGATGGATCAAAACAGAGATTAAGACTGTTTTCATTTCAGTGGCAACACAACTTTCTGAGATGTTTCACTCAAAAAAAAAAAGGAAGACTACAGAAGAAGAAATAAAAGAAAGAGACTCACAGCAGAAACGGAGACAAAAAGTTGAGTGATCATGTTTACCTTTGTCCTCCTCCTGTTTGCCTTCCTGTTTCTCTTTCTCCTGCCTCCGCTTCTCCCGGTTCTTCACCACAGCAGCCATGCGGTCCCTGATCACCTTGGTAACAGCCTTCAGGTCCTCTTCGTTCACAAAGCCCATCCGTACCTGGGATGAGTTGGTGGCAGACAAAAATAAAAGGCGAAATGAAAACGTAATGAAACCTACATGTTGCCATTGCGGAAGGCAAAATGCATCCGTCCTCTTTTATAACACTTTATGGTGTGGAGAAAGGTGCTTATTTTCATCATTTTCCAGAGGTTTATCTGCTTTATCCTAAAGAACTGGCAGAAATAAAGCTTTTGAGTTTGATGGAGCTTGATGTAATATTTTCCTGAAAAACTCAGCAAAAGTTCGATGTTGAATGTATTCTTCTTTACTTCACTTCACTTTACTATCCATATGCATAAATTCCTGTCACTTCTTTTCATTGCTTTATTCTTTATCTATTCATCTACCTCTCTTGTCACTCATTCACTGTTCAAAAATAATCGTCAATTTAACTATCTTTTTTTTTTTCAACAGTATTAAAATCACTTATGCAAGTGTAAGATGGTTACTTGGGCACTGTGATTACTCGCTGTAGAAATGTACACCCCAGCCCATCTTAACAATGTGTTAGTCAATACTCTGACATCAAACAGAAAGAACAAGACGGCACTGTCGTTTGCAGTGATTCAAAAGTGGGTGAACCAAGTCTGCCAACTTTTATGCACATGTTCTGCTTCACATCTTTGTCTTGCTCAGTGAAGAATAAATGAAGCGGTTACTGACTATACTGAAACCAATGATATGAACTGATGATATAAGACACAACATGAATGTTCCATCAGTCATGTTGAGTACCTGCATTTGTATATTGATTGGCTTTTGTTCGTTATCAAATAAATCTTAACTGATAACTGATAACTGATTTTCTCTACAAAACATTGCCATCATTTTCTATTTTTTTTATTAAATCAACAAAGGTCTATACAATAAATAGAGAGGAGACATTTGATAAAATAGTCAATGCCAAAGTAGTTCTTCCATTATGGCCATCATAGTACACAACTGAAATAAAAAAACAAAAACAAAACAAAACAAAACAAAACAGAATAAGGAGGACAGGACTTTTCTTTCCCAACATTTATTCAATGTGCTGTACAGCTGTAAATCATTAATAGTTCTTTTTTTATTAATTGGGTGAGGAAATTCTGAAAGCAATCTGATATTTTTCTGTTTACAAGCAAACAGTTTCTCATTCTTTTGCTGTTGAGCTAATAATGTCAACAAAAAACTATTGCAGAATCACAGAATTGTCTGTGATAACATTACTTTTTCTGAAATAATTGTGGTTGTGTGAGAGATTTCCGACACTGAGTGACTACAGTTGAATATTGAAAACAATGTTGAAGAGATATTTATGGGGCTAAGTACATGTATCACTCCTGGTAATATATTAAACAAATATCCCTGTGATACACTGGCTACATATGAAAGAAAAAAAAATAGAAGAAAAAAATAACAATTGATGATTTGGGAGGAACTGCTTGATAATTAGAGTTGTTTTCACAGGACAGATGACGACAGCATTACTGATGATATGCATCTTTGCAGGGGGTGGGGAGGAATACATGTACTTATTGCACATTGGCACACTGCAATCTGTAAGATCTTTAATATCTGTGTAAAGTTTATAGCTATTCCTCTTTCGTGACAAACCAAGACTGACATCATGTTAGGCATGGCGTAATCTATGCGATCATGTCTCAAATGTTAGCCTTCATTCCATTCTCCACCTCTCCAATACCCCTGACATTAGCATGGAAGATAGTCTCATTCGCAGAGAAAATTATCAAAGAGTGCCCCCCCTCAAAAAAGAAAAAAAAGAAAAAAGAAAAGAAAATCACTCTGATGTTTGATTTTCATTCTTCCAATTTTGAGAGTGAGGTTCCTATAGTTTGCCCTAATATTTCCAAATAAATTTGGAGAAATTTCTGTGAAGTAAATGATGCTCACTGAAACATTTCTATAAATTCTTGAGGAGGCAGCTGATTCTTAGTATGCTGCATGGTGATGACAAAGCATCAGTGTAACTACATTAATAGTAGACTTACCGTTGTTTGCTTGTTTGTTTGTTGTTTTTCATACAGTACAGAACAGGAGAAATCACTCATTTGATACTTTTGGGTTTGGTTGTTGTTTTTTATTTGGGGGAGATGGTTAGCATGACTTAAAAGCAAGGCAGTATGAGGACATCTGTAGGTGTAAATCAGAATTCACATCTATAATTATGAGGAACATGGCATTGGCATGTAATTCTGAAGTGTGCAAATTCTTATTCACATCCAACACTTTTACTACTCTTCCTCATTCAAATCTCTTTATGTAACAAATGTCTTATGAAAAAAGAAAAAAAAGAGAAAACATTACAATATCATATTTCAGAAATTTAATTATACTGCATCCAACTTAAAACATCCTTGACATATAAAGGCTAATTACCAGTCATCCATGCTCAGCACAAAATATAGTACACAGAACAGGTAGCAGTCATCATTATACGTCAAATCAGAATGAGCAGCTGGACAGGAGACTACGTCACTTAGTAATAAAGACTGCACAGGCAGTAGAGAGGGTACAAAAAAGGGGAGCAGATTTTATGTCCACACTGCACGCTCTTGTTTAGAGTCTGGCACTTCGCAAGTTATTTTCAGATTATTCGCTCAGTCATTACACAGCACTTACACGTCGGTAATACTGTTTTCGAGGTGCACTACCTACAAGATCAGAAGGGATGCACATAAATAACTCTCACACTGCAAAAGAATGAACTTTACGAATCTAAATTCCAACGAGGAGAAAAGCACAAAAAAAGTAATTCACTTTGAATGATATCCTCTAAACACTACAAAATAATGCTGATCAGACAGCAAGGATACTAAAGTGAAAATGCCTGCTCATTGCTGGACTTCAGCATACAATTAAAATTTCAACAAATAGCCTGCCGTACAGGACACCATTTCAATGAAGACACTATCACAAAAGAAACAAGGAGGACATACGCAACTTTGGTGGCTTGAAGAAAACTGAACGAGAACACCAATGCATGGAGACAGGATGAAAACAAACTCTTCAACAAGGCATCTGGAATTCATCGTCTCTCCTGTATCTTCTTACTTCCTCTGGTATATAGCATCTAGCATCAAAGACTGAATATTTTTTGTGAGGTCTCGCGCTCATCAAACGCTCACCTTCAGAGCAAAGTGATAATACGCACTTCTCTGCAGGCATATAATGTGAAGGGCTTGCTGCCCTATTTGAAGTACTCCTCTGTACATTTTAGGAAATTAGAATCGAAGTTGGGAGATTAACCGCTGAAATTTGAGCTGTAGGCAATGTTTCCCCACTAATTCACTTTTCTCAGTACTCCCCTCTCTGCTGATTATTTGCGTGATGTGGTTCATCAAACTAAGTTGCTTTTTCTAAAGCTCCTTTGTAAACCACACAAAAAAAAAAGAGAGAGAAATGATGCAAGAAATGACTCAAAAGCATGTACTTTGTCAAATCAACATGAAAGGAATGACTGTGATAGAGAGAATATAGACGGAGCTAGTAATGGAGAGAGAAGAGCCATAACTAGCATTGATATTAAAAAAGAAAATAAATCAGCTGCATGAAGCTTACTATACACTTGTAAAAAAAAAAGAAAAGAAAAAGAAACTCAGTATGAAGAGACGTGTAAATGCTGTTTTAACAAACTTTTCCTTTGCTTCCAATTAGCAATTTCTCTCAGCAATGTTCTTCTTAGCAATGTTATAGGAAAACATATGCGACCCAACATTAGTGGCTTTCTGCCCATTAACTGAAATTGTAAGACAGGTCAAAAGATGAGTAGCTCCTGTCAGTAACATTTATTTAATATGACCAATTTTCTTCTCCACAGTGCAAAGTTCTGCACTTTTTTTTTCTGTTCTGTTGTTCTTTCTCTATACAACGACTATACAAGCACTCACATCCAGCCCATTGAAAACTCAACAGCATCTACAGAATGGCAAAACCATACAACCATGTAAAGAAGGGACCGTCATGACTAGACAAGCAGAATAACAAGCTTGTTTGACAGCTATGGGAAATGAAAACACAAACATCGTGAACAACATAAACACCTCGTGACCATGATTTGATATACCGACCTACAATTAACCCTGCCCCAAACTGATATCCACCCTGTCTGCACACTGAGGTTTTACCAGGGAACTACTTATCACATCTCCCTGCATTCTTTCCCTCCTCTTAAGTGTTACATGAAAATGTATCCCTGGATTTACGAGAGGATATCTTCACATGGACCTTACAGCTGAGATCAACTTCATGCATCCCCCTTCTTTTTTTTTCTCCCTTTCCTGTAAACAAATCTAGCCAGCACTGTGATATATCCTCACATAAACTATACCTTCACATTTCTGCAAATCCATCATATCAACTATGCTATAATACAAAATGCAAAATGCTTCAGTGTCATGAAATGTAAGCATATTGTGACATTGATACTGCAAAGTTACAGAAAGCGCCCACAGAGTTTCTATCCGACTTTCATTCCATCTTAGTTACAAAAATGCAAAAAAAAAAAAGTATGAAGTAAACATTCTTAGAATTGGGTTCAATTTGTTTGATGCCTTCATGACACAATACTCCTATAGCAGTATTCATTTCATTGAAACGAAAAGGTTAAATAGAGAATATTATATGCAAGACTCTTTACCTCTTTCAAAATTTACTTTAATCATGGACATGCTAGGCTTATTAATGAGATCTACCCAACAGAGAACACCTTTCTGATCAAATCAGTAAGCTACAAGTTAGTGAAAACTTGATATATGTGAGAAATCATCTGTGTGTTATACATGTATCAGCACCTGAAGAAACCTGCTGTTGGTACAACTTCTGTACATAAAAATGCATTTTTTACTGCAGTGGGATAGTTCACCTATCTTAAAAATACAGAAGCCCCTGGCAGGACACAAAGTGTTTCATAGAGATGTAATACATTGATAGGTTTTGTGCAAAAGCTACCCCTCATGTTCCATCATAGTCAAATGATGATGGCAACATTCTGTGATGCAATGGTACGATGCTGAATAATAAATATATCCAACAATCAAAAGTAAGCATTCATAACAGTCTCATCATATGTCTACTTTGTCTCTGATACTGTACGAGCCGAAATTTTCGCGTACAGATATTTTCGCGAATTGCTACTTGGAGGACGTTTTCGCGTGTTGTTCATTTCGCGGTTGCGAGGGTCTAACTGAACTTAGTTATTTGCGCGTTTTTATTTTCGCGATTCAAAGGCGATTCGCGAAATTTGCGAAAATAAAACCACCGCGAAAATTTCAGCTCGTACAGTATACTTTTAGTAGCCCACTGTCATATCTCTACTGTTTTCATCCAATACCATCGCCAACTGGAGAACCAGTTTTCCATAAACGTAACATGAAACAGGAAGACTCGAGGGCAATGTGGATCACTGCATCGAGCCCAGCTATGACTTGCTCCCATCTGGAGTGTTGTGCTTGGCAAAGGGTGCTTCAGTCACTTTCAGTCTCTAAAGTTCATTCAAAATCTGATGGTGTGTCACTGCCTAGTTTCTCATTCCAGTTCTAAGGAGACATGAAGTGTATCTGGAGTTGTCCTGCCTAGTCTTCTCTCTAGACATGGATGTATAAATCTCATCACAGAAACTTGTGGTGCCCACATGTATTATGTCACAAATGGAAGTCTTGGGGGATAAAATGTATTGGGAATGGTTCTAGGACAATTATCCCCTGGACAACTACCCCAGACCCTTCCCTTTACCTGCACTCTAACCTTAATCCTAATCCTGAACCTAACCCTAACCCACTTCTTTACTCTTACCCTATCACTAACCAGTACTGAGTACAGGGGTAATTGTCCTGATATGAGTGGGAATGTAGGCCTACAGGCCACCTCCAAGACATGGGCATATAGGAAACATATCTAACAGACTTTATGACATGATTTTGGATGGCATTATCTTTTTTCCCTAATATGAGTCACCAAATTGGCAGCGATTTGAACTAATACTTGCATGATGTCTGATCTAAACTGAAATTGCAGAAAATGGCAACCACATAAGAAAAAAACTAAAACCTTTGCTTTTTCTGTATCAAAAATTCATGGCAAATTCGTCTCTGGCAGAGACAGCACATTTTCACTATAAAACTTGGCTTCGCTCTGGAACCCAACCAAGCGCATATCTTTAATAGTCACCATATTGCTGTATCCCTATACATTACATGAGCACTGTACATGTATGTGGAGAAAGGCCCCTATAAAGGCCAAGGTGACTCGGAGTGTTCCTACATGTTTACTAGTACACTACTATGTATCTATGTCTACATTCATGTCAGCAAAACGAGCCTTGTGCAATCATATATGAAGTGTGTCAGTGTGTGTAGAGCTGTACAATGATATAAGCAGGCACACCCTGTGCACGGTAGGCTTGGACAAGCCCATTGATGTGATAGATGTTCGTTCGGCTGTCGCAAAAAAAAAGAAGAATACGAGAATGGCTTAAACTCCCGGTAGAAATTCTATTTCAGGGAGGGTAATAAATCACTCAGCCGCATCTCAGGACTTGGGAGCATCCTTCATCAACATTCCAAACCCTTCAGCATGAACATTCTCTTGACATTCCCTCCCCTGAAAGTCAGCACGCACCTGGCTGCTGATACCCCCCCCCCCACTTCCCCCTCCCTCCATCACTATAATCTTCTCATTGGAAATGCACTCTACAGACGAGCCCCTGTAATTTGAAACAGCTCTACAAATCTAGCTTGACATTCATGTACCAGCAAACTGCATGTTCCTCCACCAGGCCAACTAAAGCGCAATATGCGTGATTATTCCCCATGAAATCATTTCCCATATTTAGATTTAGCCGAGGTAACAGATTTCCCTTACTTCCACCGCTATCTTCCCCTCCCCCTCATTTCTTCCCCACTTTTTCTCCTTTTTTTTGTATCTTTGAGACTCTAGGAAAATACTGTAGGGGTGACGAAAGCTACCTCATCATAGTCCAGGAAGTGACACAAGGATGCTGTTATTCCTTACTTGAAAGAGCGAGAGAGGCGAGGGAAGAGGGTTGTCTCGAGCTCATCAGTCGTCGCTATTGGCAGCAGGATCTAAATTGGGCTATTGTCCTCTTCCTACAGCGCATTAATTGAACACCTTAGCAGATGCTACCCACAGAATTTGTGCCGAGGAGGGGAAGGATTTCTCATGCATGCATGCGTGGGGCTGTCGAGCGACGGAGGTTTCCAGCTCATGATTAAAACTGATCTGTGAAACTGATTTCAGAAGAACAACCGTTTGCTGTGCATGAACATGTCACGTGTGTGCAACTTTAAGAATCAGACACAGCACTTGACCTACATGTGCAGCCCAAGAGTATTGACCGAAAAGTGACCTCGGTCCGAAGGACAAACACACTCCTGCCCTCCTTCTCCTCTCCATCCCTCCAGCCAACATTTCACTCGCAAATTAGGTCACCTTTAGACCAGAAGGTCTCTTTCAGACCCCTAATACCCCCATTCCTCTGCAGGTGTTTATTCATGGTGCCCCGTGCAATGGATGGAAGTTGTCAATACACTCTATGAGATTCAAATTCATAGGAGTGCCAAGTATAGATCATACAGGCCTACATGAAGTTTTGGGGAATTATAATCACAGTCCTTCAAGGTCTTTTTGCTGTAATACATAAATGACAGGCCATAAGGTACATCAGATTGTGCGAAAGGACAGAGATACGAACTACAAGTCAGGTGTGTTACAGGCGACTCTTGTTATAACAAAGTCCTTGGGACCAGCAGTTTTCTTTTGGTCTTTCTATCAAAATTTTCTTTTAACCCAAGGAAATTTCATACCAGACTTAAATGATAATAATTTTGGGACATAGACGTTTATGTCCCTGTAACGAAATTTCCTTACAACCATGTTCATTTCAACGGGAGCTCCATGCATTCTCATACCCCGCGTTCACATTGGTCCCCGCGACGCGGGGACAGCCACAAGAGATCTTATCTTTTTTACGACTGACAGTTCACATTGGTATCTCATCTGTCCCCGAGCTGTGGGGGCATTTTGGGGCTTGAAGCGAGCTCTACCACTTGAATCCAGGCATTGCGCATGCGCACATTTGATGACCACAGCTGGACGCTATCAATTGCGCCCCAAGGTCACTCTCCCCTCCAAATCTTGTCCCCGTACCCGACTTGCTTCGCGGGGGACGAGGGGACAAGTCCCAGTGAGCGTTCACATTATGCTTTTGGAGGAGAAAGTCCCGCGGCGTGGGACTTTCCCCGCATCGCGGGGACCAATGTGAACGCGGGGATAGTTACTCTCAAAAACGAAAAGGGGGGATTTCAAACACATTGTCCAGTACATCCAGAGAATTTCAGTACTCACAGTCTAATAAGTTTGTTTGTTTTGTTTCTTCTGTTTGGTACTGCTTTTTGGTGAAAAAGTTTAAAGCAAAATAACAGATCAAGAACAAAGAATGGCCGGTTTCAAAGTGGTTACATTTAACATTGTAATGTCACAAAGCCTTGACTGATATTTTGCACATGTTTATTCTGCCATCTTAAAATATTATGCAGAGGATAGTACTGCCTTTAGTAATATTCAATATGATTTGGAAATAGCTTGCAGTCTTTTGTACGCTTTGTTAATAGTATTCTGTTGTGCAAAACTGCAACGTTCTGATGATCATAAATCTCTTTGATTCGTGACCAATTCTACAGTATCAAACTTTGCTAGCCTGATATCATCTACATGTAGGGCGTATACTTACAACAGAGAGAGTACAGATTTTTTTTCCCTGCTGAAACAAACATTTGATATACTGTGATATAGCACATTCTGTTTGTTATATAAACACTGCTTTTCTGGTACATTTTGTAACATATCACTGCCCTATACCATAGAATTAAAAAAGAGAGGAAAATTAATTCAAATTTGATGAATACCACAAATGTATGCTGCACTTCTGCTGAAGATCTAAACCATTCAACATGTAACCAATATGGCTGGCTAATCTTGCTATACCCCATACTGAAGTACATTTGTATTAAAGCAATGTTTTCTATTTTTACAACTCAAGGTTGCAGAGCTTTGAGCAATGAGTAAGGGCTTGCTCATCAAAACAGATGTCCCTTTTCCACAAAACAATAAATACACACAGGGACAGTGCATTGTGCCCTGAGCAAAGATCACATGACCAAACACACTTTCAGCAGAGCATTTGTCCCACTATGACAAAATACATGAGTGAAAAAAAATAAACAAAACAAAAACAGATAGTCAGCCCGGCTCATGATGTATGATTCTTTTGTCTGGCCCAAGGATTAGCTGTAGTGCCTATTCCCTTCCACACACTCATGGCCATCAGTCAATCAGGGGACTTTCAATTAGAAGATTGATTCGGTAATCTATAGCTTCGCACTACCCCCCTCTCTTAATTAGAGGAAATCCAGAGACTGGGTGCATACACGGCAATCAGATCTCGAGTTTGATGCTCTTATTTGCCATATATCACTTTCACCATAGTGTGCAGTGAATATATCAACAAGGAAGAGTGTCTGTGTCCATATAGTTTGAATTGACACTAATCAGTTATTTTTAAACATATCAAGATACACACATGACACTCTGAAATTTGACTGCAAAAAATGAACAAGTTTGAAAGTCTACAGGAATGTCTCCACAAGGTTTGCTTGGTCCACATCTGCACCCACTGATCCAAGAAAATGTTTCCAAAGTAATGAAAGTGCAGCCAATATTTAAAACTCAAGCATTAAATAATGTACAAAAATGCTGAAATTTCAATTTATGGCATGGCACTTGCTTCTTGATATGGGGGGGGGGGGGGGAGCATAATGATAATGGTGTATGGGTATGCTTGCTGACATTAGGTAATATGGGTCTGCATTCCAGACTACAGACAGCATTGGGCAGCTAGGTTCATCAGTTTAGTAAGGGTTTTACTGTCTGGCTATACTTTCACTTGGCAAAGAACTCTCCAGGAACGCTTAAATGGGTCAGATTACTTTGAACACCACAGTCCCTGTGATTTCGTAAAGGCTCTGTCGGGGTCCAAATTGTTCTTGCATCCCCTAGCTTCCCAAATAAAAAGGCTGTATCATTCAGGAGATACACTAGAGCTTACTCTCACACATCACAACCTCTCCACATGGTTTCAGGTTGCTCCAGCTCTTGCACCTACAGTAAAGCCCAAGAGCCTGGCATCTCTGTTTCCAGAGTGTGAGGCATACATTCCTTGACACATCAAGCCCCCAACAATGCTGCACTTTGGTGGCATGATGTCTAGAAATGTATACACACATTTCTCCCACATCATCTTGCAGCCTCCATAAATCATGTTTTACACTCAGAATTCAGATTCCTGCCATTCCTTGGGTTTCCTCCATTCTTGACCTTTCTATACCCACTGCATTTTATATTCCTCTCTTTCTCTCAGACTCTGCATTCTAACCCATTCAATCACTGTAATCTTCAGTACTCTACTTTTACTCTCACTACTATTCAATGTCATAATCATCAACTTCATGGCTATCATCACTATGATCATAGCAACTATATTTTCATTATTACCAATTTTTTCCATTTTTACAACTTAAATGAAAAAACAAATCTTAAATAGTTGAGTTGTGATTCATCTTTAATGGCCACTCGAGAGGTAGGCCTAATCTAATGCTCAGCAGCTTTAGTCCCCTCCAGAGGACCAGAAAATGAAAGTCATCATAAGGTACAATGCCAAAATGGGAAACTAATATCACTGTTTGTGTGAATAACAATGCAACTTTAAATTTCATGATATTTGGGCTTGATTATGCTGTAACCTTCACCATTCTGTTCATCTAAATTTACTGCATTCATAAAAGACATTTTGAACATGATGCAGAATTGCTCCCTCTAACATTCAAGAGTAATCAGTCCATCAAACCCATGATGCACCTGTGATAAACATGTACTGCATTCCCATTCAAACAGCTTTTTGTAAGTGCTGGTGTTCTAAAATGGTAAGCATCGGCTGTCGGTAATATCCTAATGTAATACTGCTGACACTGTCACAGACAATGCAAGCAGTGAGCTCCAAAATGGAAACTCTTCAAAGATTGATCTCTATTTTCTTCATCTCTATCTCCGTTTTACTACGACCTACAAGGTTTCTCATCAGCACCACGACTGCCGTGGCCAATTTTTGGACAGTCTAAAAATCTGACAGGGCATCCACAGCAATCATGGTCTGTCACTTTGAACATATTACCTCACATCCATCCCATTGTGTCCACAGTGGCCTGAAATGTGATTGCTGTGGCCGCACAGAACATGGTATAAATGTAGCAAAAGGTGGCCAAGACCACACAAATATGAATACTTGGGACAGCAAAATATACACTTTGACAATAATACGTACTATCTCCTTGGCCACTTGCTCCGGGTCATCCTTCTGCAAGGCGATGTCAAACTGCAGCGCCTCATTGTCTCGATGCTTGTCCCTCCTCTTTTTGGGGTCCTCCACACGCATGATGAACTGGATCTGGTCTGTGCCATCGTCATCGTGTACGATCTCCACCCGAAAGGCGGTGTCTTCGAAGAACTCATGCTTCAGCAGCTCCTGGATCAGATACCTACAGAAAAGATAAAAAGATGACGACAGTAAGACTTTGGAATAGGCACACTTCTCAAGGCTTTTTCAGACAGATTTAAAGTCTTCATTTGGTGGTTACAATAACGTTTTCATTTTATTTATCTTGTAAAATGGAAGCCAAACAAAACTGGCAAATCCAGGAGTGCCAAGCGACAGCAAATAGTTTCAAAAGCAATAATAATGCTGTAAACTGATTAACTTGGATGGCTTGGTATTTGTATTTGTGTGCGTATGTGTGTGTGTGTGTGGGTGTGTGTTGAGGAAAATCGGACAAAGCTTTCAAAAGTTATGAACTTTTAGAGCTTTGGTGCGGCCATCGCTGTATGAGAAGACATGGTGTCACATGTGGAAAACAATATGAAGAAAATACAAAGAAAATTCAACAAAATTTCCTTTTCTAGGAAAAGTGCACATTCCCTTTGTTACTGACAGATGTTTGTAGGGTAATATTATTCCTCCTGCTTTCAGAAAGAGGTAAAGTGTATTCTTCAATTATGCTAGAAAAAGAAAATATGTTGAATTTTCTTCATATTTTCTTTATATCATTTTCCGTATGTGAGGTCACAAACTGCAGTAGTCTTCTCATCCAGCGATGGGGGTACCAAAACTTTAAAAATCCATAACTTTTAATGGGAATGGCCAATTTTCCTCAAACTTTCACTAATGTGTTCTACTAATAATATTGCTGCATTCACTCAATCCATATGTATATTTGGATTTCATTTCCCTTGCATTGGGAAGCCATACATGGGAAATTACAGAACTACTCTGATGATTATGGAGCTTCACGACTTCGATCCACAGAACTCCACTGATGAGAAATGAGCTTCAAGACTACGATTCACACCCACTTAACTGAGCCATACTTTAGTACTCTATCAGGGCCCTACATCATGCAATACACTTGGACCATTACATTCACCCATACATGTGAGCTTGCCCTGGGGCACTTGTGTCTAATGTTGGTGCCCCCCGCCTCCCACTTTCCCACATTTAAAGACCATATCCCACGTAGTGGCACTGACAAACACTTGCTGCTTGTCATCACAGATTCCAACAGAAAAATGATGAGAGATGAAACAGCAGTAAGACATGGCAGAGATAATGAAAATGCTTGTACTTTGTTTTTTTTTTTTTTTTTTTTTTTTTTTTTAGGTGGGGATTTATTTGCTTGATCTTGAACACTTACAAACTGTACGTTGGAAAGAAGGTCATTCATGTGTAGGAGGTATGCTGTTTAACCCCTTCCACATCCCCTTCCCAAATACTCTCATATTACGAGAGGATGTACCACTGGAGGGTGATGGAAAAGTTAAAACATGCTGTGCCGGCGTTGGGAATTAGTTTATCAGGATTTTCCACCGGCTTTCCACAGCAGCAAATAATGAGCCAAAGATCCTCATTCTGCAACTTTTCATCGCACTATTTCTGGTGCACCAGAAGTTATCAGGAGTGGGCTATGTGCACACAGGAAAAGGGGGAAAAATCCAGGGGATTGCCGCTCACTTCCTGAAAGTGTGCACACACTCCATCAGTGGCTACAGGCCAATGTTAACTCGTTGCTGAGATCTCTCCCAACATCAGTGCACTCATGGGTACTAATGGCTGCAACTTATAAATGATGCAAACGATACAAATCATGTCTCATTCTGGACAGGCAATGCTTGAAAAAGGAATGACAAATTAAATTTCACATAATTGGTGCCATATTAGCATTTTGTCGGATCCAATACAGCAATTATATTTAAGATTACATCGTCTTTATTTCAAACTTGCACAGACAAGATAAAAAAAGAAAGCACTGCTTTTCAGTACCAGCTACATCACTAACAAACCCTACAGATGTGTAATGTGATATCAATACCAGATCAAAACTTCAAGGGCAACTCATAACTGAAACTGAGGGGAAAGATATTAATCTCTATCAATTATGTCTGACCGAGTCCTACAGTGTCATCAAAAGTTTGTCTGAACTGTTAACTGCACTATTCTGGCACAACTTCCATATCTACAGTCTACCAATCTACTGCGAAACCAGAAATGATTGCAAGCATGAAACTTCCATGAATTTCACAAGGAGCCAAGATTCGCAATAGGGAAATGCAGGCAAAAGTTTTCATCTACACAATCCAGTACATGCCATATACTCATAATGTTTCTCACGGTTGGCAATTCACGAAAGTTTCATGCAGCGAATGTTTCCGGTTTCACAGTACATGTATATCATGGTGTAAATCAACCACTCACGGAGATTAAAAAAGCTAAGGGTGAGGCCTCTGCAGGCAGGTGGCCACTGTTGACAGATGCTCACAAAAGAATGTAAAACGCTTACAATATGTTACAGATTGTCTATTCCAAGAAAATAGAAAGAAAAGAAAAGTAGGTCGAAAGACAGTACTTTCTTCTTAGTTTTCTTTCACCCTGAGTCATAACACTGCGGTTTGCCTGGAAGAAGGCTGATTATCAATGTGTGAGATGTAGATAACTAACAGAATCTGGATGCTGGACAGATATGTGGTTCATCATGGAATCTCATGCGACTGGCAGCATTTCAGACCAGTGGGCAATATACACAAGGTCTATAAGTTTTCTGCAAGGAGTTTGCAGCAGCCTCACATGGCCACTAGACACAGGTGGCCACTAATACAAGATTGACTCTACGTGATTCTTGGAGTGTCATCACATTTCCCAGCTGTCCAAAGGCAAACTACGGTGTGGACAACAACACGTCTACTCTTTCTGTTTGTTCAGGATGTAGACTGCATACAGTGTTACAGTCAGGCTTGATACGAACTCCATAACTATGTCATATTTGACTGACAGGGTATTAATTTGCCCGACTGAGGAATGCATGCCACCTCTGGTGCCTAGATAATTGTTGATGGTAGGCAGGAGAAAAAATGACAAAAACAAAGATCATATTACCAAATTATGATGAACACTAAAAATGAAAATATCATGAAGATAAACCAGGGGAAGTCAATCAATGTAGAAGAAAAGAATTTTCCTCACATTCAAATTTCAGGCCTTTCTGCAAGTACACATACTGTACATGTGGGCATGTTTCTGACCATTCTTCACATGCTATAAACACAAAGTGCAAAGAGTGCTAGACAGATAACAATACATACAGCGATGATGTTGGTCCTAGGTACTTGCTCATAACCTAAAACCTCATGTGGCCAGCCATAATTGTGGCCATCAAATACAGTGTGCAGGTCATGATTTTGGTTCATTACACTGTCGCACCATTTCCATGGCACTAAAACCTCACTTGCTTTTCCTCTAAAACGCAGGTACAGTATTAGTACTTCTTCTTTTTCTTGGGGGAGGGTATCGTAAAATAAATACTCAGTCATCAAGGTAAAGCCCACGGTTGAGGATAATACAAACTAAATATCACACATACCACAAATAATTCACAAGTTCATATCAGTGCAGTTGCCATGCTAAATGCTGCGAAAATGTACTCGAGATTCCTTTCCAGATATCCACTGCTATCAATCGCTACAACTCAAAACTCTTCAGTAAATTTTCTGCGAGAAATGGCGACAAGCATGGTTACATAACAATAATAAATTCTAGTGTGACTGTCTTTTACAAAAATCTGGAACACCTTCATAGAAAAATGTTTCGTATCAAAAAAGTAAAAAATGAATCAATGCAAGAAATGTTTTCCCAATGAACATTTTACTCCACACCTTTAACCATCAAAATGCATCATGCATGCATATAAGCCATCCTGAATAAGAACTTTTCACAGAGCTGGTCTTTGACAGAGCATTTAGTTGTAATTTATTCAACTGGTGCCCTTTATAAAATGGCCTCATGCTGTGACATTATGTGTAGGGAAAGAGCTCTTGCACGCACCAATTTCAGCTACAGACCGATCATCATAATGATAACAGCGGCGGAGGAATAAAAAAAAAAAATCCTAGGCATCAGGGATAACCTTGTTCTCCTCATGAATATATAAACACAGGTATGTGCATCACTGGTTACCATGGTGATGTGATCATTTTCGGCTTCATTGCCATTTCTCTCCATATTCGCTTCTGGGTGTGTTTTTTTTTTTCTGCTGTCTGCAATGAATTGATTATGGCATCCACATAGCTTCTCACAAGGAGCGACATTGCACTTCAGAATTAGTCATGTGAAAGTATGGCTAGAACATTATTGGCTGATTTCCTTCCTTTTTTAAAATCCTAATACCATGCATTTGTAACTGAATGTGCTAGGATTTTTTTTTCACAAACTATTTTCATACAACAGCAATGAGTACTGTTACTAGTAATCCAATAGAATTGCTGAATCAAATCAATTTTGGAAAATGTACGTCGTCACACAAGAAATTCACAGCCGATTACCAAATCAGGGAGTAATTATCTCCATCCTCAAGTATATTCATCATCTACAGGCATTAATGAGATAACCTTCCCTCCCTTGAGAATACTATGTGGACTGGGTAATACATTATCAAGACACATTCCATCAACATGCAGGTTAGGAAGTAATGAGGCACAGCAGACTGTGTCTGTAAAGACAGCTGAGTGGCTGAGCGTGGCAAGAGCAGTTGAGAAAAATCAGCAATTTAAATAACACAAAGTGTTAGAGTAGAAGCTCATCTGTACTGGAAATATGCAACTAAAACTGGAGGTAAATATTTTGTACTGAGATCAAAAGTTTAACTTCAATTTTCAACACAAAATGTCTTTCTTTCCACTGGTTGCCATCAGTCATTACAGTGACGGCTTACTGTTCTACAAATAAAATCCACCCAGCAAATGTTCAGTCGCATATAAATGTCAACTTTTGGATATCGTCACACAAAACAATTGCTACAAACATAAAAAAGAAACTAGGCCTGTGTATCAAGGAATCATAATAATTTTACCTCAACTGTGTTTAAGTGTTCAACTCTTTCTGTGCTAAGAGTCAAATGTGCCAAATTTAACAGACAAACCTATGGACAGGGAATTAATATAGCACACAGAGGGTTAAAGTGTTTTTTTTGCACAGTTTTTGTTTGATGATGCTCTCCCAGATCCCTCCTTTCGCTCTCTCTCTCTTCTTTGCTATTTGTAAACGTCATTTCAGTAACTTAATCTGCCTTTCCACCCAATACTTTCTAATGTGTATATACACACATATGTATGGTCATTACTCCCAACACCTGATGGGGATCAAAAATTCACAATTTGGACCAAAATAGTGGAAACGTAATATCTTAATCCCTGTCCACTGTATAGCTTTGACTAATATCCTGCCTGGGCTGGCTTGTTTGAGCAGGGAGGTCTCACCTCCCTGGTTTGAGTGAGCCATGACGGCCGGTGCACAGGAGCCGTGTGTGGCCTGGACTGAATACGAGAAGTGAGGAATGTGTGCAAGACATGCAAGCCTTCATGCATTTGCAACAGAGTTGGCAGGGTGAGAAGATAGGGAGGTTTGCCTCTTGAGGGCGGCCATGAGTGCTCTGGGGGGCAGGCGGGAGAGAACCAACGAGGAGGGGAATTGGATCTGGCATCTGATGGAGAGGGGCTAACAGGACCCCAAATTTGCAACCAGTCCGTGCTGCCAGCGCCACGAGCTTGCATTTGATGTGCGAGAGCGCACAGAGCGCAGCAAAAAGGCGGCAACATTATGCAGGAGGCAGGCTGCCTCGACAGTGGAGCATTTGGCCGAGACGGTCTGATGACACTGGGCCCGTGCACAATTTCAAGGCCGCCAGTATGACGAAAGCAACCACCCTGGACTGAAAATTTGATTCTGATAAGAGCTATATATCCAATCGAAGTATAATAAATCACCTTGACTTTGCTGTATACCTAAAACGGTAACACGCTCACTCACCCCCCCCCCCCCCCCCCCCAACCCCTATACTGGCATGCTCTCTTGCTAGACAATACAGTAGCATTGTCTACACTGTAGCCCTCTGAAGCAAATGCATGAAAGGTATGATGATTACAGTCATATACATGCAACATATTTTTACATACAATGTATCACATACACACACTTATAAACCCACACATACTTGTATACCCCCACGCACATACACTGTACATTCAACATGTACGTGTACAAAATACATCTGTATCCAGACTAGAATCTGCTCGGGTGTTGGCATTGACATGCTTTCCCTCAAAGAGAGTAGGCCTAAAGGTCTGTGATGGCATGGGGACACACTGAAAGTAAAATTACATAATCTCATATTCTATACACAGTGGATAAATATCTCATCAGCTGACTTCACTGTCTTTCCTCAGTGGAGACAGCCACAGAGTCTGCACCTGGAGGCTAAAGAGACTAACGCAAGGGACAGACTTTATTGCAGTGGGAGCTGTATAATGATGAGCACAGGACGGCCGCACATCCCCACACAGAAATAATGAACAGACTGCCAGACTGCATTGATTGCCTAAATGTATGTGACCTGCATCCCCAAAAATACAACGCTGCATCAATACCCTAGCCAACGCCCCCCACCCCTCCACCTCTGTCTTGATTTGCCCAATGCCAGCTGCTTATTGAATACACTCGGCCCGCACTGAAGTCATGTATAACCCATTCGATTCAAAGCTGTCAGACAGTTCTATTTTCACCATTCTCACAACCACTGAATTTGCCAAAGAGCGAAAGAACATCGACATGACTAGCAAGATGAGGAAAACCTACAAAGAAAAAGGCCTTCAAATGTAAATGACTGGAATGCTGGCTTTGAATTCTTTGGCACGCGTACTCAATACACACATGGATTGATCAGTATTCTAGCATGTCCTCATGTGTGACCTAAGCTTTAGGCATCCATGTCGTTTGGTTTTTGTTTTTGTTTTTTCCTTCTTCTTCTTGAGGCCGTACTGAAGCAGGCTGAGCTGGTGATTTATTCACTACCTTCTTCGATGAAACCATAGATATTCCTTCCTGTGTACACAAACGAAGCACAGTACGCTGACAGACATCTAGCATTCCTTTCATACACCCTTTAATCTAAAATGACTCATCGTTGTAATTTCTACAGAGTACACAATTCCTACATGAATGAATGATTATTCACATAGTAGTCCACTGAGCTACCACTATACTCGTAGCATTAAGATTTTCATATGCTCACTCGTCAGGATAACATCTAAACAGCTGAGAACAGGTAAAGGATATAAGTTTACATAAAGCTTTCAAATATGACTCCGCACGAAAACTTTATAAGCTATTAGCACATAGCCAACAACCATCAATGAAGCTTTGTATATAAAGGCAGACACAGCCGACCCACCACACAAATCCAAGTGGTCGCAATGTTGGGAGAATGGAGAATTCATTATGCAAAAAAAAAAGGGGGAAAAAATCCATTAAAATTTCACAAGCAGACCCAAGTGATAAATCAAAAACAAGCACAGCATCCCTCCTATTCCTCCCCTCCTCATCTCAAATGCTCCTCAACCCACCCCCCCCCCCCCCCCCCCCAATCTTCTTAGAACTGTAGGGCTCATCATGCCAACAGTACTGTCAGTGGTGTTTCAGGTCATGGCACACCCCTTCACTCAACGGCTTTGGAATTGGCTTCTCAGTTGTGCTCATCCTCTACTGGAGTGATACAGAGAGAGTGCCTGCTCCTGAGGGGAGAGAGAGGGGATGATATACAGCCAGCGAGCAGCAGCGGCTTTTAAAGCTCCACTGCTTGTATTAGCTGTGTGCGTATTTTAATCAATGAAGGGCAAATCATTTTGGTAAAACTAATGTACGTTATTAGCTCCCAACACCAGCAAAAGAAGGCTCCAGAAACAGTGCTCTGAGATGGTCTGGAGTATAGCTTAAATCATTGGGGCATTCTAGAATGTGGACATGTTCAATTCCAAACTGATTTAGTGCAAAAAACAATGCTACACAAATTTCATGTAAGATTATTTGATTTGATTAAATGAAGTAAAATAGATTCTACGGGAGTGGAAATGGGAGCAAAATTTTTTGTGTTAGAAAATCTACAGAATATGAGGCTCCTAAAGTCAGAATATTATACGATATAAAACTGCCTGATCTGTTCCCTAAATATGACTTCTATTTTGCATACCCATAGAATGCATTACTAGTATTAATTTTTTTTTTTCTAAGAGCATTTACTTTGTATACATTGTACATTATCATGACATCATGAAACTATTCATAAGCATATAACTGATATTTTTGAATAATCATAAAAATAGAGTATTTTGCTTTTTCAAAAAAAAAAGAAAAAAAAACAAAGAAATTGATGTTAAACCTTTTTCAGGTCAAAGAATTCTTCATATGGGACAAGTTGGCCTACAGATAACTTGATCATTTGTTGTTGTTTTTAATGTCATACTCATTTCACAGAGCTCCATTTAGTTACTGCACTGAACTACATAAGGGGGGTGGGATAAGATGGGTCAGGATTACTTTACAAACCAAGGTGACAACACTGACTATTCAAATATCAAACTGGTCCAGTGGGTATTAGTTGACCCATGAAAAGAATACCAACAGCACACAGAGGATGGGTCTTTGAGATCATGGGGGGAGTCTTTTATACATCATGCGGTTGACCTACCAATCCAAATCTGATAGCTCTCTCCCTCCTGGACCAGGGGAGAGCAGGACAATAGTCTTTCACTTTTCACGCTCCACATAAACCACTGATCCTGCAGACTGATGATGTACTCAGCCGCACAGACAAAGGGACCCTCTCCAGTATGTATGCATCACACCTAGCGGTGAGACGCAACTGGAATGTTCATGGATGGCTTGCTTACGACCACAAGGGGTGACAGACAATATGAATCAGACACTGCCTGTGAATCTCGCTTGTCCCGCACTGTAGTCCAGTTCCGTGTGTAGTCCATGATAACTCCCCCTCTTCTCCCCCTCCATCCACACGCTCCAGTGGAGGGGTTAATAATGGACCAATTACTACTGCCCTATGTCATCTGCAGTAGGGAGGGACATCTATTAAATATGATCTAATCAGTAGCCATTGGCAATAACCTTCATTAACTGCAGAGAGATCCCAACCCATCCCATCCTATCCGAACTTCCGCTAAATATGAGAGAAGGAAACCTTTTACATATGTATCTATTATCTCAATTGTCTGCTTCCATATCAACCCACATGACTTATCAAACTTCCTTTATCAAAATGTTATTAGAGCAGCATAATGGATTCATGTACTAATACGCATGCAAATAGTAGAGCAAATAACAATAGCAGCAAGACTCAAGAGGATGCAGAGGGGCAAATAAGTCCAGTATACTTTATGCCTAACATCAAGGTAAATCAAGGTAATGATTAACTCTTCCATAAGACTAAATTGGTCCTTAAATATTGCAGTGTGAGTGAGAGCATTTGTACCTTTCTAAACACTACATAGTCAGACAAATGCCCAAAATCAGCAATAATTAATGTAGCAATGTTACAAGATGTCACCACAGACATGAAGTCAAATTTAGATTTTACTTCATGTGAAATTTGCCTTCAGCATTAATATCTATTTTCTTTTTTTTTTTTTCTTTTTTTTTTTGGGGGGGGGGGGGGGGGGGGCGGGTCCAAATTTTCAATTTTCCTGCTTTATCATATCCTTGCACTGAAATCACACAAACACCTCCGTGGAAAATCTGAACAAACACTGGAACGAGCTGATTGACACCTAAAACTTGCAGGACTTTCAGAATAAAGTACATAAAAATAATTCAAAGGAGGGTATTAAAGCATTGGAAATTAATGTTTGTATCCACTAAAAATGCAAAGTAAATGGGAGTGGTTTTTCTTTCATAAAAATTCTATTATCCTCACATGGATACTATACTCACAACCCCCCCCCCCCCCAAAAAAAAAAAAGATTACCTGTATCATTGGTATACAATCATCACAGCCTTGCAAGCAATTAGCAAATAATCTATGAGCAAATGAGTCTCTTAACCATGCAATATATCACAAATTGAAAAGAGGGGAGCACACAACAGACCGGAAGACCTCAAGTACTTTACTCTCAGGCAATATATCTTACTCAAACGGCCAACTACAGAATGGCCATTTACTGTTGAGACCAGGTAATATCTACTACAACTAGATGGACCAACTTTGGTGTGATAAGGAACTTTAATATTCCGTATGAGTGGGTGGCAGCTAGATTATGAGACAGATTATTGTTGTAAGTGGACAGTTTTACATCTACCCATGACAGACATCCATGGGTCTGGGTTCTGGCTGAACCTCTCATACGAACAACCTGACCTACTGGCATAAACAAAATATCTAAAAAAAAACACATATTGAGTCATGATAAAACATATAACAATTTGCTTCAATGCATGATTCACCAGTGTCATTTGCCATGATGAAACAGAGAACAACCATCTTTGTTGTGAACACAAGGAGGGGGGGGGGGGGGGGTTACCATATAAATTCTACTCTTCATACTGTCTTGGAAAGCGAGTAATAATTTTGTCTATTGCTTCGTTGAGATATCACTGAAGATTCCATGAAAAATGAAAGATCGATAACAATCTTGAACAGTCCTAGTCAAAGTTTCATTTACCAACACTTCAGTTGGCATATGGAGCTAAAGCCCTCTCATATCAGCACAATATCTCCTTTCATTTACTTTCTGCATATCTGCTCCCCCAAAAAAACACAACAACAAACAAACAAACAAACATATCAATACGTATACATTTCTTCATTGGCTATATGTGTTCATATCCTTTTCATGTACCCACTTAACCACGACTGATTAAGCTTACATGCTGAAGTGAAATGCCTCAAAGGTTAGCTAAATATATTGGCATTTTGGTTGTGTGTCCATTATCTGTTGGTACAGCTCTGAGAGGACAAAAAAAAAAAGGAAAATGACCTCATCATTGTTTCACAAGGACAGTTTGTCAAGGATACTATTTCATATATAATTGCCAATATAATTCCTTATTGCCTTTGTATTGTAAGAAGCAAGGTGAGTAAAGCTCTTCAGAGAGAGGACATAAATATGGAAAAATACCAATTCTACAAAAACTGGGAAATAAACATCATGAGACATGCACAAACTCGTGCCAGAGACTGTTAACTCAAACAGGCAAGAATAAATTAATTTTCATACCATATTTTATCATGAGTTTGTTCTGTCTTACTAGCCATGACCTGCTCACAGTTGTGTCATCCAAGAAATTAAGGACTCGCTGAATACACTCATTCTTGAAAATTAAACAAAGTTCTAGTATGGTTATGAGACCACAGTACAAGCTGCAATAAATTCCTTTACCTCTCTTTCTCTATCACAGCCCCAAATCCCTTTCATTTCCATAAACTTTCATGGTCCATTATCATTGTTTTATCACTACATGCTCTTGTATTTATCAAATTCCTATTCTCAGGGCTTTGTACTTCCCTACCAGCAATAGAAATAAAAAACAACAACAAATGCAAGCAGCAAAACATGAAAACATGTGGCACCTTCATGTGGGTATATGACTAGTTTTCTTATTTGTTTTGTTTTGTTTTGTTTTTTTTTGGGGGGGAGGGGTCCTTCTCATGCTTTGTTTTGATGATGGCAGCCTGTGAGACAATGACTCGGCCCCTTCCCTACAGGAGACTATTCTTGGCAAACAAGACACTCTTGCTGCAATACACGCTCTGATTTTTGACAGGAAGAGAACTGCTGGCTTTCAGCGCCTATTTGGGAGCAATATCCCTTGACGGAAATTCTGGTAGAAGCTGGACAGGAAGGCTAAGTAAGATGGGGTAGTACAGAGAGGGGAAAAATAGATTTGGTTCATTGGCACTGCCTGCCAGTGCAAACAAGTTGCCTTAGTTCATATACAACCCCCACCCCCCCCCCCCCCCCCCCCCCCACACACACATGCACACATACACACACACACAGACATCAATGCAAATTACTGCAGACAGTTTATTAGGACATTTCCTAATTAGTTGGGTCTTTCCTGTTTAGGTTTCGTGCTACTGGAATGTTTTACAAGTGGGGCCCCGTGGAGAAAAGTTGTGCCAGCACACACATCGAAACAAAGTCTGTCTGTGCCAGCCAAGTCATGGCCATGTAATACTCACAGGGGAGATTTAGTAAAGGTCTCCTAATAGAGCAAGTTCCTGATTGTTAACAAAGTCACTTTCAATGGCTGAAAAGCACAATTAATTTGCGCTGTTTACATTTTCGTGATTACGATACAAGCTAGGTCACATAGGAGTGAAAAGGGTATAGCTTTGTACTTAATGGCTGAGATATTGGGGACCAAGTCAGTCATTATAATCATCACCAATACATTCCTTTATGATTAAATAGGGTCATTAACAAACAACCTCAAAGTTGGATTCATCTATGACCAGTCAATCACCATGACAGTCATTTCATATTCCCTTTTATGTAGAAATAGTTGTATTTCATCTGAAAGTATCTGCCAATTTGTCAGCACTTCTTTACAGAGTTTAGGAATGCTTCAATGGATGATGAATTTTCAGCCTACAAACGATGTTATGACCAAACAAAAAGTAATCTTCAGAAGTGTGCAGCCAGTCATCGACTATTTAAAAAAAGACAAACAAAAAAACGCAATGCTGACCTTGTGATGAGTTAAACTACTCCTGGGGGTCAGATGACACCATCAAACACACTCTGCGACTACATATATGTTCACAGGCAGTGACAACTTATCAGCTCCCTGCATCTAACCACACAGGGAAGATGACGATGTATCACAAGGTGAAGCTAACCTTAACCCTTTCCCACACATTCTATCATTCTATCTGTCCTGGCTTCATGTTTTTTCTCATTGCCATAATGCATAATTGCAGCAGAAATGTTGGCATGGATTCTTGTTTATGGGGCTCCTCTCAAATTTATCAGGACAGAGAGTTTCAGGCAAAACCAGCGATCCCAGAGGATAGCCGCAACAGTCGCTTCTTGTTGTTGTGGTTCTGACTTCATTTCTGGAAAAATACAAATCGACTGGGGACTGGCACACAAAACCTTTCTTGAATGAGGACATGACATGATTGCTGAATACTGATACATCTAAGGAGCCTCCCACACAACCACAGTTTTGCGCAGTGCTAATGACCCCACCCATGATTGGTTTGATAAAAAAACAATAACAAAAAACCCTCACATCTGACATGGAGAAGGAGTTGCACATTATGATGTTTATGTGTGTGTGTGTGGGGGGGGGGGGGGGGGGGGCCTAACTAGAAATAGGGGAATGGATAGTTTGTTGTCAATTACGTCATTTCAGTTTATTGTTTCTGCATGGTACAAGTAATCAACCATGATCACTTTCGGAAATATATACAAGAAAATCAGCAGAATACTTGAACTTAGAGTCATTCTTTCTGCACCCTTTTCTTTTCTTTTTTTGTTGTTGTCACATTAGGGCTGATATCAAACATGATTCTCCTCCATTATCATATACCACTGTAATGACTGAGTCACTCGGGTCAACTTCAGGAAGAGAATACTTCCCTGGCCTTAACCAGCAACCACAATGTGCACAGCGGCTAAACAACTGCATCAAACCACACTGAAAGTCATACTCTTTGTATCCCCCAGCAATTTATTAGTTGACACAAATTTGTAAATAATAAATTAAAGCAAAACATGACAAGAACCACATATAGACAAGCAGTAAAACAGAAATAAAATTGCCCACAACCTAACACAATGAACATTTTTTTTTTTCATATGACGTATCTCATACCCCCAACCAAAAACACAAGAGCATTATAACCATGATCAGTATTATCATCAGCATTTAGAAGTAGTAGAAACAATAATAGTAATAGAAGTAGTAGCAATAAAAGTTAAAATTTCATTGTTATCATATCAACAACTAAAGCAATGCAGTTGCAAAAGTTAGTGAGGGGCACCTTGACGTCATCATGCACCATACTGATACATTTTACTTTAAATTGATACATAAGATGCTATAATCTACTAATATTGTGAAAAGCAATGCTTTCTTTAAAAAGAAAAAAAAAATGTTTTCTTACACACACACAAAAAGAGACTTAACCCTTTCAAAGATATCATTATGTGTAAAATTATGGTAATACACAGATAAAAGCTAAACATCTCCCAAGTGCCAGTGGTAATCAAAATGGACAGATTCTGTATCATGTTAAAGCATTTTAACACGAGAATCTTAGGGAACTTGAATACCTGGGACTTGACTAGGTGTCATAAGCTCTAGTTCAGATGTTGTGGCTCTGCATATTGTGAAGAACAGTTGCGATGTGAACAGAACACCATCTCAGAGGAGAGAAAAAGGCTTGCAGCTATAATTCATTGTCGAAGAAAGATTTTGAACTTCTCTTCAAATGGTAAACAGGCATGGCTCATTACTGGTCATGGATTTGGTGTCATCCCATGAGAAGTCAATTGTTCTGAAGAAAGACAAAGTACTCATTACTTTTTTCCACAAGTTCACTTAAATTTCAATTTCAAGTGACACCCTTTCAGTATGATTTGATGATCAGTATATCACATCCCATCCAAAATGCCTAGTTTCCCCTAGATCTACAACAAAACAGGCTTACATCCACACAAGGGACTTTCAAGAACTGGTGGTCACTCTTATTTGCTATTTTCATTTTTTTTTTTTTTTATTATTATCTAAAACACTGCTAGGCTTGTAATTTGAAACACAAGCTCATCCTACTGAAGAAAGGTGAGTGTATTGTACATCTCTTCAAGACCCACTACACTCTCTGCCATGGAATCGCTGGCAGGAAGACCCACAAATATGACTGTGGTGAGACTAGGGGACTAGGAGAGCATGTCAGAACCATCTCAAGTAGCATTGTTAGTTTTCTCCCATCTGAAACCAGACACTTGAATAAATCTATGTTAACTCCTCAGCTACTCTACCACATGCCTCTAAAACCTAGTTATTTCCATAATAATGCTGTTAAAAGAAAAAGTTGCCAATGCTCTCTGTTTGCATGCCTGAAGGGGGAACACATTATCACTGTTGATGTAACAAGGTACAAATATTAAGAAGAAATTATTTTTAAAAATCTGACAAGGATCCATTATAAATGAATTCTATGTCAAAGTGTAAAACCTAAACGTTACATACACATCTATAGGCCATTATAACAAAAATGGTACTCGATCAGCGTCAAGAAACTTGCATTTTGCAGACGGCAGAAACTTGGTTCTCTTGAAATTGACGACCCCATTACCGGTACTTAACAAACATTTCATTTATATATCAATGGAAACAAAACCCAAACTGTATCAGGGTGTCGCCATTATGAAACATGAATAGATCTGAATTTCCTTCCACTTTCACAGACTTACAGTCTCAGTTTCATCGAGCGACTGGGGTATACTACTTAGGATACAAAAAAAAAAAAAATCAATACGGACAGAAATTTAAATTTAATCTATTTTACAGATTTCCAGGAACTATCACTGCAAGCCACAACAAGCCTTTTCTCTTGGAGCCCCAGCCCTACTCTATCCAAAACTTTTTTTGAAGTACTTGAAAATAACATTTATTTTCCTACAAGGAAGGCAGACTGATAAATATATATGTTTCGTCATAAAAATTATTTTTAGCAGCTCTGAGTTCATTTAGCATAGAAGGATATATTTACACTGTATGTAGTATCTAAATGATTGAGGTTCCTATAAAATTATGGAAATGTTCACGGCCGATTGGTTATAATCTATATAACAGCCATCGGTTGTTACTGTGAGTGCTAAGTGAAACGAGGCCCAGGTGAGAGGGAAAACTGGAACTGACATTCCAGATCCAAGCACCTGAAGATACCCAACACTGGAAACATGAGCCATGTTCAGACGTATTTCTAGTCGGAGTAAAATTTTATGGCGCAGCAATTAAAATTCAAATTTATACTTATCTTACCACAACCCTGTGTCCACACGACAGTCGTGGGAAGAAACTCCGACCAATTCACCACGGTCTTCGCGGGGATCACCGTGGAGGGTCGGTGTAACTTCCGGGAGTGGTAGCGCCGCGCACGTCAACCATACCATTGTTACTTACCAACAACATTTATTTTCTCCATTCTTGTTGATGAGAATTTCTGAGCGCTAGCTTCTCCGTCGCGATCGACTAGGTTAGAATGGTACTGCACGTGCATGTGTACTCGCATTTGAGTCAGGAAGTTTTACGTAGGTCGTATACGGTTTGTAAGGTCATAGATACTCCCGACGACTTGTCCGCATGGGCAATTTACTCCGACCGGCTAGTCGTGGTAGCGAGATACTCCTGAGAAAACTCAGGAGTATCTTGGTCGGAGGAAGAGGTCGTGGTAAGTTTCTCCGACCGGAGGAAGTTACCATGACCTTGTTCAGACGGGCACTACTCCGACCTTTCCTCCGAAGTTACTCCGACCAAGCTTCCTCCGACCCTTCCTCCGAAGTTACTTCGACCAAAACTGCCCTCGTCTGAACACAGCTATGGAGAGATATCTTGCTCTGAAAAATCCTTTCTGACATTCTTTTTCATAGCAATCCCCGGCTTAATATACACTTCCTCATTTCACGCAAAGTCAAAGACACAGATTGAAATGATAACTCATTCAGTCTAAATGCTGAGCTGCTATACATTGTATGTAAATGTTTGTGCTGTTTCTAAACCCCAAAAATATACACAGCTGTACTGTAGCTTATCCTGACATAATTTAAAAGGAAAAAAGAAAAGCAACAAACTCAAAATATCATGTACAATGCCAATTATAATAATGACTGAGAGAGATTTGTGGAAGAGATCAGAGGATAAAGCTTGCAGCTGCGATAAGCATACTCATGCATAAACAGACTGGAGGCATCGAACACTGAGAACTGTTTTGTGTGCACAACTTGTGCGTTATCATTTCAGCTCTAAATCATAATACATGTACATTAGTGTATGGATGCTCCTACCCCTCCCTCCTTCTCTCCCTCCCCCCCCCCCCTTTCTCCTCTATCATTTATTTGCATCAAAATGTCCATTTCTTTTGTCCTTCTGTCTATTTACTTTCAAGTTTGTTTTCAGGTTTTCTTGTGTGTTTTTGTAAGGGAGTGGAAAATTATACATGATATTGAGTGATATATGTTGTAGTGTGCGTAACCTTTAACAGTAAGAGGAGTCGGGCCAACATTTAAAATAGAAGAATGACATACCTGTAGCAAGTTTATTTGAGAGAGCTTACTACGTAATTATAGCATTCATGACCAATCAAGCAAATTATTGAACTTGATCTCTTGCCAGGATTAAATACAAACCACTGCAATACATTTTTGGATATTTCAGCGCAACTGAGACACATGCATGATAGCAGTGAACTTAATGCCCTAAAATATACCGATTTAAGAATAGAATATGATGTGTACGAAGGTAATGGTAGGATAGGAACTGCTGCAACATGGTTGCTTTGGCATATTCATCATACCATCACATTTTGAGGAAGTTGCATGCAAATCTACCCACATTTTTGTAAAACTGCATTGATGCCCCACATAAATAGGATGGGTAAATGTCATAATCCTGAAGGGATATATTGTCAGTATAAAGTCCGGAACATGAATACTCTGTCAGCTAGCTGGCAAGCCCTGGCCTCACTACATAAAGCACTAATGTTTACAGCTCCAGCTAAGGATTACATTGTGGTTCATCTCTTTTTCATGGACTTAAGGGGCGTTCATACAGGTCCTTTATAGAGTTACATAGTGCGGCATACCAAATACACATTGCTTAGGCTGCTCGAAGTTGTGCCTATGCTTGGCCTACAAGGCAATATGGTGAGGGATACAAAGGGGTGCGGAAGATGGACACAGAAAAATTAAACATGTTTAATTTTTTTCACATATTTTTTTATGTAGAGCACAGGATGCAATAAGCTTGCAGTTTTCTGCAGGCAAACAGGAGGGGATTCAGAAACAGAAAACTAAGTTTATATACATGTAGCAGCAAAGGGCTACATATACATGATTCTTACTGTTTGTAATAATTCATTGCATTTTTGATCAGCACTTGCTCACACACAGTTAGCAATTGTACACAAACGTATGCAAGCACCAGACATTTGTATACATACCACATGCAACCCGACGCCTCCTATGATATACTGCAATGCTACTTGAAGGTACACCAATTGCATATAAATATGATGCAATTTACACGGTGCTCATAGTGTACACACAGGGTACGCAACCATATCCGTTGTACGCCAACCTACATGTACACACTGGTTATCTCTAAAGATTTCATTCTACTAATTTTCAGCTATCTATCTTGTTGCACTGAATTTTCTCCTGAGCAAGCGATGCATTGTTGGAACTGTTCTTCTTGACTTTTGCTCTCTGGTCTTCTGACACCTGGCCTCAGACCTAATTTGGACAAGAATGTATCACTTTGCATGGCATAACTTTGCAGGAGAGAGAAAACAAACAGAACAATTAAGAATCTTTGTTCTGCCATCATATAAAATGATATGTCACAAATGACAAATTCTATTTTTTTAGGGGGGTTACAATTGCACTTGCAGGATTTAGAATCATGAATCCTAGTGCTTTTAGATATAAAAAATAAAGAAAAGAAAATGAAGCTTCTTGTGGAATTCAGTGTATGTGTCATTACCATACATCAGTATAACACAGTGTTCCAGTCAGAGAAGTCCTTATCAATTCTAAGAAGTTGCAATCTACATCCTTAATCTTGTGTCAGACACCATTGTCACCCAAATCACACGTCAGCATTGCTTTCAAGAAGAGAAAAAGGAACTGCAAAGTGGACTTGCAAATTGTGCAGACCAATTCAATTGTCATTCCAAACCCAGTTCAAAATAGCCTCATTAGGCGCAGTCACACTGCGTGAAACTACCTGTATGCATAGTTTCACTTCCCGGTATTTTGCTTCATATAGTTTGGGAAGTGTGACCGCAAACCTCTTGAGAAGATAGATACCTGCGAAACTTCCTGCAAAACTTCTTGCATGCACTTGGGAAGTTTCTCACTTCTCGCAACACTATGTATAGCGGTAGTTTTGTGGCGTGTGACCGGGAATGGCTGAAACTTCCGAGAAGTTTGTGACGTACTAATAGATCCATTCATGTTGTTTATGCACATCGTGCATTCTTAAGTATGCTGATGCGTGTTTGTAATTTGTTTTCCTGCAAGAGACCAAAAGTAGGGGTAGTTTCCTTTCACTGTGTCTGTTGTGTGACAGCGTGCTCAAACTTCTGGAAGTTATCAGGAAGTAATCTACTAGTTGTTTCACATAGTGTGACCATGGCCATTATAACTAATGCTAACGATCATAGTAGAAGCCAAATACAGTAAAAGTTGACATTTTTGCACTGTCAAAATTTTTGTGCATTTCGTGTGGCCAGAAAACCAGCGGGAAAATGAAAGCATGCAAATACTTTTGCTTGCATTATGTGCCACAATGCGATGTCTTGATTCCGCAGAATTGAAAACACAAGAAATTCATCTTACTCAGCAGAGTGCAAAAAATTATTTTCACGATACTATCCACTTTTACAGTACCAAGAATTAGCTGGCTCTTGCGATGTTTGTGCTGGGCAGAAAAAATTCACCCTCCAAAATGAATAACAGCCATCTAATGAATAGTATTATTCTACAGAAACTTATTAGATAGTCTGAATTATTATCATGAGATGATAGATATAGTTACCCTGTAAGATAACTTTGCATTTGTTCAAATATTAGGTAGCATATAAGTTTTTGTATGCTACTGTTGGCACATCTTGCTCTCATATCAAGTGGAGATTAATACGGCTAGACAGTATCAATTAGTTTTCCTGTAAGCCATGCAAACAATCCAACTTGCTTTCTGTCGCATGAATACATAGTAATGTTATCTCAATTCTGTCTAAACCTGCTAATGCACTAATCAGCTAGTTCCTGGCGAACAAGCAATATCTCTCTTCTCCTTCAACGAAAAGTACAATGGTGTCATGTTTATCAGGATCAAAGAGTCGCGGGGGAAACACATTGCAGTTCGGCATCATGAGGGAAGAGAAGTCAGGAGATAATCATTGCTTCCTTTCAATGATAATTCCACCAAGGATTACAGCGACCGCAAGCTGAAACCCCCAGGTCCCAACATTCACTTCAACATTCAACCATAAACGAACTAGCACACAAACTAAGTTGATACCACAATCTCATTTTCGCATGTATTTGGCTTGATTATATGAATGCATCTGGGGCATGATACTGAGCTGTCAGAAAAGTTATCACTCTACAGCTTCTTGTCCCTATCCTGTTCCTGTCAAATTCGTGTGGCGTTGTCTCTTCTTTCTAAAAAAAAAAATAATAATAATAATAATCAAGACACACAAGTTGACATGCAACCAAGCCTACATTCATATAATTATCATAAATCATCCAAAATATACCATCTTCCCTACTCAACTTGTTAATTTCTATATACAATTTGTGATCATTTCATTTTCAGGAAAAATGCATCCTGACTTGCATGACAGTGCACTGAGAAAGCTAATGTACAACTTGTTTCAGCCAGTTACATGCATGCAATCAGAGATTTTTGGCCCAAATTCGAAAACATCCCCTGGATTTAGTCCATGGATTAAATGCATCATTTGACATCATCTAGTCCATGGTCTAAAATTGTGCATTTCCCAAAAGCAGTTTAGATTTAGTCCACGGTCAGATTTAGTTCCAGTGTCAGTACATTTTTTTTTTTCCCTGTACCATTTCACAAGCAAGCTACGACAAACAAGCATGATTTACGGAGACACAGAAGAAATCCACTGTGACTCAACCCTACCAATCAACTTGAAGTCACCATCCGCATCGTTTTATGGACAAGGTTAATTCATTAAACAACAATTATGCTGATAATAACAACAATCATCATCGTTATCATCATCATGTGAGTCATCAACATCATCCTGCTACTGCCACTCCTGATAAGATATGTATATCATATACATTATTATAATGTGAATCACATTTGATTCTATGTGGAAGCACATTATTCAAATTATGATTGTCAATTTTACTGATGAATAGCAACAAATTATTTGTCCAAGAGCCTACAACACTGAAAAGATCCAATTTCTGCAGGGGCATATTATATGAAAAACTATCTACTCCTTGGCAAGCTTGGAATACTGGATTTGATATGAAATCAAGATAATGTTCCACTTCTTGTACAACAATGACCCTTACAACTGCCTTGTTTGCTTCTCTTCAGTTCTTGCTACTTTTCTGCTGTTGTCACTGTACTCTGCTGTTAGGAGGAACTAGGGCTATCTTTGCAGTACAAACAGCATTGTAAACAATCGGTACTGCAAGCGTGAGCATGTACGATCAACTGCCTTTAAAATCAGTGATGCATTCAGACTTGTGACTCAGCCAAATACTTCTGACACATGCACATACAAAGGTTGTTTTGCTTCTTTTTTTTTTTCAGTAAGCCACTGAAACATGCTGTGTACACATTCCATGTCTAATCAGCTGTGAAACTTTAATGTGGATAACGTTAGAAAAGGGTGTTTTCCAGTACTGTAAATTGCGTTCTCCCATTCCATGCAAATGAAATTTGGAAATGGTGACGACCACCTTGTAACTGAGGGGAAGATATCTGGGTTGTGTTTACCTGGATGATTTTGCTGTTTTGTTTGGGGTGATGTTTTTTTTCTTAGCACAGCCAGTATGCCATATAATTATGGCTACACACTGTATGGTATATTTTGCACAATGATATCTATAAGAACAAAATGCATTAATCCACACAGTCTACACAATTCAAATGATCGTTTAAAAAAATATTAACCAAAAAAAAAAAAATCTTTGCATACACTTCTTAAATTTAAATTTCTTATGTTATTCTTTACAGTCTCTGACACCTTGCTTCAAATTGTAAGCAATATGGTAATTATGCAACCAAATATAAGATTAGACATCAAAGTAAAAATTAGTATGTAGTGATATGGTGATGCTTGATTTAACAGTGCATGGATGCTTCCCATATGTTTGTTGAGGGATTCTTTGTTATCAATAATGGAATAAAATTCTATGCTAGTATGTATAACAACATATTTCTCTTCATAAGAGGTGGCATGTACACCACATTCCAGAACCACTAGATCTAGGAGCCTGCAACTCACGCCAGAAATTAGTCCTACTGTATACTTGCACATTGCCGACTCACTGGGGGAAACAAAACATTAAAAAAACAAAAACAGAAGGCTTCTCTGGTCTGAAGAACACATCTAACTTTCATTTCTGATGCTGGCCAAATTAGAAGTGACAAAGGATGATTACATGGAGAGCAACATGCAATCCCCTGTGTCACTGTCTCTCCGGGCTTCTAGGCAATGTGAATTGTGACTAATGACGTGTCCAGAAGGCATTAATTACCAAACCATACGCGCGAGGGACAAGCCTAGTCTTAACTACAGGAAGATCATAGGAAAGGCGTATTCCAGCACTACAGGCTGGGGGCTACTGTTCAAATCTAGCGTACGGACACTGGTTTACGGCAGATGATGCCTTCATCTCACATCTTCAGCCTACTGCTACAGATGATGTAAGAGGAAAGAAGGCGTATCATGGTTATCATGAACATAACCCGCATTCTGAACAAAGGACGCTATGTGGAGATTAACACGCTCAATCAGCAAACAGTGACAGTCAGTGTAGTCATTAGCGCCACCACAGGTATCATGTGCAGCTATTGATTGAACAATCCTGGCTGGCTTCCAATACTCTGAACAAACCCGAGGCAATGGAGGGGGGCAGGGGAAGAGGAAACTACACAAGGCATAGATTGGGGGGAAATGAGCGCAGCAACAACAGCACAGAGCAAACCAAAACGCAAGGGGACTTGAGGGGGAGACGCAACAAGCTCTGGGATGATTGCACTAGACACATGGCATGCAGGACAGTACAGTCCATGCAACTGGTTAAATTCAAATCTTCTGGCTTGGTGAGATGGCATGTGATGAAATGCCTTGTTTAATAACGTTTCCGTTTTGAAAGATTAGGGGTTAGGTTTATGGGCAACCACAGTCTCTGCTACAGTACGGAAGCAAAGCAATAAAAAAAAAAAAAAACCTGGGGCTAAAATCTGAATGTTGATTGCTTCAAAAAGTAAAAACCTGTGAGCAATCAGATTTACCGTACTCAATTTCTTCTTACACGGTCTACTTACACAGTGGGATTTTTTTTTTTATAGACAGTTTGATAGCATCAGCATATAAAAACTGTTGTATTCTTTAATGTTTCTTCATCAAATTGAATACCATTAGCCATTATACAGTTCAGTTTAGCAATTTCAGTCCAACCATTTTTAAAGTTGAGCAACTACAATGTGTGCAACTATAAAGTGAAACAGTGTCTTCAAGCCTTAGACTACAGTGTACACTCTGTACTTTTTCATTTCTTGTGATGAAATGAAACTTAAAAATTGAAACACATTGCAGGTTTACAGTGTCCACACTAGAAGTGTGAAGAAAAATATATGGCAGTTGAATGTAGTTCTGAGTGGTCATCATTGTGCGGAACCACAGGCTTAATGCAAAATCAATGCGAGTCTTGCACAGAAATTTCCTCAAACTCACAAGAGTGATCAGAATAGCACATTCTTTGACTTCCACTACACTTCCCTCATATCAGGAAATCATGTGCAAAAAGCATTCACATTATCTCGGTTAACTTTCTAAATAAAGAGCGACTGCTGCAATGAAGAGCAGAGGGAGAAGATTATGTCTACTCTGTGTTCTACTGATCCGGCATTTGAAATGCTCCTTTCAAAAAAGTAATTTTAAAAAAAAATGATTGATTGGGTACCTGAAGGGGGATCACACTACCAAAGCCAATCTATTAAGTAGAAGCATTTTTTTTTTGCAGGAAGGTCAAGTGTACCCATTTCCATTACAGACCACAAATACAAACAAGCTGGCTCCACAGCTAGTCAGTGCAAAAATAACGGATGCAATCCCGTGTACGCAACCTGCGTGTAAATGTGTGTGTCCCTAGCTCAGCACAACAGATATTTCAAGCAGGCCCCGTACAACTTCTGAAACGAAATCCAAGATCATTTTCAGCACAAAACCCCTCATTAATCATCCAATCAAGTTAAACACATTAGCACAAATGGATGCAGTAAGAAATGACACTGATAAAGGACAAAAGAACCATTAATTTTTCTTCCTTTTAAACTGCTACCTGCTTTCTCAAAACGTTTCTTTTTCAGGTACTGCCGTATTAATGCTATAAATGCAAAATACTCTAGATGCGTGACTTTGTGTTCACGTGTATGCCCTTGAAATGTAGAAAGTACACTGACATATTGAGGCAATTTAGCATCCCGTAAATTCAAATCTGGTTTACTCAATGCTGTTTTATGAGAGGAAATTTCCCTATGATGACATGGTACAAGTTCAGATTTTATCCCTGCAATAAAATCTCTAATCTAAACCACAGTGGATGTCTTACCAAGACAAGAGACGGTACCCATGTGTGGCACTGCACTTCAATGAATTCCTACACCGTTTTATCACACACCTTTATCAGATAAAGGTCAAGCATTTCACACCACATGATATTGATAATTAACTTGAATGAGGCAACGTCCTACCTCTGCAATCTTTCGCTCGCGAGGAGCAAGATTCAGCAAATTTTCTTTGTCACAACCTGTAATTCCAGATCCACGCATAAAGTGTGGTGAGCAGAAGCCAAAGTACAAGAGGAGAGCAGGGCACACAGAGGCCAGGGTACAGGTGTGCACATGGATTCTTTTAAAGGGCATCTTAGGTTATGAGAGAAAGATAACAGCCAGTAGGAAGTTGAACTAGCCAGCCAGAACTGGACAGGATTACAGCAAACTGGCAAATTGGATTTACCATGTAATGGAGTGAGATAACACTCTCTTTCAGAATGTACAAACCACACGAGCTAAAGACCTGCATTCTGGACTCTGACATCTTGGCTGTAGAAGCACAAGAACCTGCTCATGTGGGTTAACACTATGAATGAATGAACTGCCTTTGAAAAAAAAAACAAACAAACAAACAAAGAGGGAAGAGTGGAGCAGATATCAACTTATTATACCAGCAAGACATAACTGGATCATCTTCTCATCATTCCTATAAGAACTTGCACATTTAATCAATGAAACATACCTCTCTTCTTTGTTTCTTTTGGTACAACCGTCGATGATTTCTTTAACCTTTGGGTCGGTGACTTTGTCAAAGCTGGCAGGCTTTACTCCCTGATGGTAACATGAAAAGAGAAGAAAACATACAAATGAGCAGGGTCACTCCTATATTCAACACTTCCTCAAATGCAGACAAGACATATCTTGTTTGCTCATTTCTTAAATATCAATTTCTGTCCCCAAGGAACTAGTAATTATCATTTTCATCCCGATTGGAAAGAAGCGTGAAGTTGTTTTTCTCTTTCATCTTTGCTTTCTCTCTGTAAACCCGAGTCATAATCTGCTCCAGGGGTCACACACACACACACACACACACACACACACACACACACACACACATACACACTACATGACAGTAGGTCCTTAGGATGCCAATCTTCCACTCACACCAAGCACTTGACTATCTGTTTGGTTTCACAGTAATGCCTTGATGACATACAGCAGTCCTTGTCTCATGACAAACGTAGGCTATCAAAGAATATGCACAGTTATTCTATTGAGTGCACCTTCAAGGCTGCAAATTTCTTGCACTTTCAGGTATCATACAAGATTATGTGTTATTGCATTCACAGCATATATCATTACACTATATCATACAGGCATTACTAATCATTCTAAATGTTCCGTCATGATTGCATAGAGTAAAACAATAATTTGGGACAAGAAAATGTCTTATTCCGAATGTAACAACAGCAAAGCCAACAATCACATCAACACCTTTCCCCATGCCAGGATGTGCTGCATTGTTTCACTGAACAGGAAACATCATTGTTAATAACATTTGAACAAGATAAAACAGCAAACCATATAATAGCTCACAGACATAAATTTTGCCGCATTGAAATGTTTATCTACCTTGCATCTAAACATGTTATTAACAACACATTGATTACTCTTTGCACTAGTGAAAGCCAATGCATATATTTAGAATAATTATATGCACAGGAATTCAGACACCACGAGCGAGAGAAGACGCACCTATGGTTGTAATTCCTGATAGTGCTTGAACGGGTATGAGACAGATTCTCACAATGAAATAATTCATGTGGAACAGTCATCACTTGCTAAGAATAACTGGTTAGAAATGCATTACAAATGCATTGAAGCACACCAGACAATTAGATTAGTGTCTGCAGTCTCAGGGCAGAGCCAATGACAACCCTTCCATGGTATGCCGTTCAATTTCAGTTTATTAGATCCAGGAGGAAATGTGAGCAGACAGGCTGCCTCCCTCAAGTCCCAGGTTTCCACAACTGACCATCGCACTCACATTTGCCATTCCAACCCCTTCCCCCTTAACCTTTTCCTTCCTTCAAAGCATTCACTATTAGCCTGTCCCTACGCACAGACTTGCCAAACACTGGTATAGTCTGGATTCTTTCATTACATCTGTACCCCTATCCGCAAATTCAGCCTCTCATTTCATTCCTAAATGCAGATAGCCCTTTAATTTGTCAGCCTCCATTTCTTAGCAATGTCATCATTTTTTTACTGCACTTAATAAAATGTACAACATGAAGTTGGGTACGGGATATGAAGAGGTTATAAAACAATATGATACATACATTGTAGTTACTATTTATACACTGACTGATCTCAAGGCTGTTTGCAGAAATTAAATTGAAAAGCCTGCACAGGGTAACAATTAAAACAACTTCTATTGTGTTTTACATTATAATGCTTGAATGTACTCATAGATAGCTTTACTGGTTTCACTGTACTTCATAATTTCACGAAGGAAACTGAAAATATTCACGGCCAGTAAATTCTGAATACCGGGTAGACTTTTAATGTCAATATGTTCCCCCATCCTTACACACACAATTGACATTGTTACAAGAAGATTAATTTCTTTAAATCAAACAAACAAACAAACAAATAAACAAAACATGAATAAATTCTACTTTCACTAGTCATGAGTAGCATCATACATAAAAGGAAGGGTGAATACAAACAAATCTTCTCAGGCTGGTATGTCGATGATTGATAGCATCCTGGCCATTGCTCAGAGACAAGAATCATGCACTGTGCAACAAACACTCATTTCTTTCTGGCTACGTAACGGGAAATGCCAGACCTGTTAAAAATTAGTCTAAAAAGAAAGACTTATTTTCGGTAAGCAAAACAGTGGGAATTTGATCAGAATTGAATAAAAATTTGGAATTTGATCAGAATTGAATACAACTTAGGGAAGTTATCAAATTGTGAAGTTTTGCTACTTTTTGCAAAACAATTCTCAAATATTTGATATGAATATGAAAATGAGTGAGCTGATCATATCATCATTTATAGCAAGTTATATGTCATGGGATGAATACTTGTAATAATTTCAGTCTCAATCTTTGCAGAATCCTCTCCTCCCAACAAAAAAATGAAAAACAAAAAACAAACAAAACCCCAGACATCATCACATATCCTTGTCCTGCGTGTCATTTTAATTGCAAGATCAGAGCATGTCATCCTCTAACTGACACATACAAATAACAACAAGTAACTTGTTTTCTACTATCTTGAACCTCCAATGCATACAACCTCTGTAAATATAAAGCAAACTAAGAACATGCCAGATATCCAACTTCTAAACTATAATGACATAAAAATCTGAGAGTTTTATGAAGGGAGTATGAGAGATACACAAGTCATTGCTTCTAAAGAACTGCCGATCCATTCCCCCCCCCCCACACACACACACACGGAGCCCACACACAAAGTGTTAAGGATTCTACAAAGCAGCACAATTGGGGCTCATGATGCGTTATTTAGACAGAAGACGTCATATGTTATGCACCTGCTGAGGGAATGACTTGTCTTGTTGGCATAACTCCCCGTGTAAAAATCATCTACACAGTAGTGTATGAGTAAATTTCGAAGAAAGGAAGGGCGTTTACACGTGTGAGCAAGCATACACTTGTATCCACATATCTGCCCACATACACACACACACACACACACACACACACACAAACACAATCATACTCAAGAATACATGTACACAATAGACAGTTTACGCAATTTCCCATTGGCATGACAGGTGAGTTGTGATGTCATATACTCATCCCATCCCACTGGTACAACAGGGTTTGTATATATTTCACTAAAATCAAAACAATTTCACAAGAGCAATGAGACCGAAGCCATCTCCTCTGCCCTTTGTTAGGGCATGTTTGGAGATTCAGTCACACACACACAGACTCAGTCAAACAACGGTCAAGAAAAGAAATTTGAGCCGATCACAGTAGCTGTCAGCAATAGAGTTCACGTTGAACAGGAACAGAGCCCTTGTCATAAAAAAAGTCTATTACAACAAGGCTCTTAATCCAACTTCCTGTGACCAGACAGACCCAAGACCGCAGCCGGAACCCGGCATGATGATGTGACAGTTGATGAAATCTCTGCGGCAATGATGAGGCACACAAACCTACATCCACATACCTCCAGAACAACAAATGGAGATGATTCAACACACAATATTCCTACACACACACACACACACACACATGCACACACGCACATACACATACCCCGTACACTCTTACAGCCATTCTTGACGAGTGAAACTACATTTGTTCTATTTCAGGCAGTATCCTTTAATCCTCTTCTGCGTCCTCTCATTTTTTTTCAGTACATTTACAATTGGCATTTGAATAAAAAATTGAAATATTATCAGCCTGCATTGCCCACTAAATCCCACTGCATAATATTTGCAATGACTGCACGTTGCAAGTGCTACTGCTTTGAGCTGATTGGTCGACACCTCTTTGCTGCCATGGCAACTGCAACTACTGCAGGTGGCATTTGTTGTGAAGGCCTTGATCAGATGGGGGCCCTGGTTTGCCTCAATTGGCAAACAAAAAGGAGAACTTTTGCAATGCCTTCTCCTTTCTCGCTATGCCTCCCCCAGCGGTCTTGAGTTAAATATATCTTATTTCTCTCATAGAGGAGGCCATACATAAATAGAAGGGTGAGTCACCCTCTGAAGTTTTACAGAGGCTATTTCTGTTCGAGGACCCCCTCCCTCCAACATGATGATTTGTAGGTGAGGCTTATGCAGGAAGGTTGATGTTCTCTCAATTCATTCCGCCACTAGTCTACAAAGGAAACACTGTCTTGCTCTGTCGAAAATGAGACTCAACAGATTCATCTGCACCACATATGCCCCCTTCATAACATTTATCAACACTCACAGCTGTTACAGTATTAGATAATTTCATAATTTATAGAGTTAGACATGATGATTATTTTTCATAACAATGCACAGACAAACATTTCACACAGGCATAGCAAAGGTAATAGTATGGTTGCTCTCTGTAACTCTTACCGATGTAACTCGCCGATAGATCTGGGCGGCATTGGAGCACTCTATGTAGGGGTATTCCGACGTGGCCATCTCCAGCATACACATGCCAAAGGCATACACATCCACCGCTTCATCGTAGTGCTCCTCGTACATTTCGGGCGCCATGAACTCTGGCGTACCTTGAATGCAAACAGGAGGGAGGAGGGAGTGGAATGTTTGAGAACTTTCAAACCTGTTTCGAGAGAGCAAAGGAGGGAAGAGAAATGCCACAGCAAATGAGGGAGAGAAAAATTGATTAGTGACGTTCTCGCCTGGAACACGTCCTCGTCAACTCTAACAAAGTTGTCTGCAACAAAAGCAGAGATTATCAAAAGAATATAGTGAGGATCCTCTTACGGTAGTAAACAAGTATGGCAATGGTAGTTAACATATAAACTGCATCACAATGTATCATAAGACAGCAAGCATAGTGTAGATCAGTAACTACTGATTACAATAGAGCAAAAATGCTATTAACAACATAACACTTCCATACCTCCACATTCATACATCACACTCATACCAACCATCAAATTCAACAATTCTATAAAAAGTGATAAAAGCTTCAACACAAACTCTAGAGCCCTATGCATATAACATGTTAGTAGATACTTTCCTTATAAAATAAATATCAAGTGTGTCAATACATACCATTCCCCTACCAATAGTCCTTAATGAAAGTAAAACATTTGAATCATAATTAGAGATGAATATTTCACCTTAATACAATATGGACATGTCACTATATGACAATCATAAACAAATTATAAATATAATTTCCGAAGTACAGATCTCACCTCCACAGAGCTGCAATCATGAAACCTGAATAAAATAAACTGAGGTCAGAATCAGGATTACAAACCTAAACTACATATAACATCCACTCTCATCTAAAAATAAAAAGAGTTATAACAGTTCAAACATACTGCATTTAAAAACAACACATCAGCTGCTCACATATGACCCTCTGTATCATCAGATACAACATGAACAATCCTTTTTAGGTTACAACCAATGAATAATCAATTTGCTTTCAAACACTACATACACTGTAATTATCAGGAAGGTACTGCATCAAGAGATATTCAATATTCAATCTCATTAGCTCTTTTTTTTTCCCCCCGGAATAAATGGGCTTCTTAACTTCCATTTCTTTCCCACCTCATATCATACCCAAATGATCAGTTTTGTTTTTCATTCAAAGTATTAATGTTTCATAACAGGACAAAATACAGCCTTCATACAAATGTTTATTTCATTTTCCATGTAATGTTGCTCACTTAAACATCAATAAGATTTCATTACCTTCACAAGGAGTGGTAAAGACATGAAAATTAATCCATGAAAGCAGTTGAACAGACATATTTCCTATACCACAGACTTAAAATGTCAAAACGTAAATGTCAAACATTTAATCATTCAGTCAGGATTTCCATCTTGCCACAAAATATACCAAAAGCTATCAGGCAGCCAACAACCCATGCACCTGAACGCAATCCATCAGGTTTGATATCTGAACAAGAGACCCGCGGGTCTAGCGCTCACCTGAGTATCGCAAGTTCACCTTTCACGCAGTCACTAATCTAAATTATTCACAGCTCTACCAAAATTTGACCAGGCATTCTGAAGTAGAAGATGAAAATGTACAATAAGGGCCCAAATTTTTAAAGATTCCTTAATTTGGGGGATTGGGGGCCCCCTGGGGCCCTCTGGGTGGGGCATGGTGCCCATTTTGATAAATTGAGATCCTGACCCCCTAAGGATGCTACCTGCCAAGTTTGACGAAAATCTATCATGAGGTTTTCAGGAAGAAGATGACAATGTACGATTCAGGCCCCCATTTGGACCTTCCTAACCAACCCCCCACCCCCACCCCCCCCCCCCCACCCCTGCCCCCAAGAGGGGCACCCCTGGATCTCCTATGAACAAACTCGAAACTACAGTCATTAATGTACTCACTCATAGTATTATCTTAGCTGTATAACTTCTGATTCTAGAGAAAATTTTTAACGATTCCTTCATTTGGGGGGTGTGGGCCCCCCTGGAGGCCCCCTGGGTGGGACATGGTGCCCATTTTAACAAATTGAGATCCTAACCCCTTAGGGATGCTACCTGCCAAGTTTGGTGAAAATGGGTCATGGGGTTCTAAAAAAGAAGATAAAAATGTACAATTTAGGCCCCATTAGGACCCCTCCTCACCTCCCTCCCCTGGGTCCCAAGGGGGGCACCCCTGATTCTGCCATGAACAAACTTGAAACTGCAGTCATCAATGTACTAACTCATAGTATTAACTTAGCTCCATCACTTCTGGTTCTAGAGAAGAAGATTTTTAAAGATTCCTTAATTTGGGGGATTTGGGCCCCCTGGGGGTCCCCTGGGGGCCCCCTGGGTGGGGCATGGTGCCCATTTTAACAAATTGAGTTCCTAACCCCCTAGGGATGCTACCTGCCAAGTTTGGTGAAAATGGGTCATGGGGTTCTCAAGAAGAAGATGAAAATGTACAATTTAGGCCCCATTAGAACCCCTCCCCACCCCCCTCCCCTGGGTCCCAAGGGGGGCATCCCTGATTCTGCCATGAACAAACTTGAAACTACAGTCATCAATGAACTAACTCATAGTATTAACTTAGCTCTATCACTTCTGGTTCTAGAGAAGAAGATTTTTAAAGATTCCTTAAATTTGGGGGGTTTGGGCCCCCCTGGGGGCCCCCTGGGTGGGTCATGGTGCCCATTTTAACAAATTGAGTTCCTAACCCCCTAGGGATGCTACCTCCCAAGTTTGATGAAAATTGGTCTTGGGGTTTTCCAGAAGAAGATGAAAATGTAAAAAGTTTACGCACGACGCACGACGGACGACGGACGACGGACGACGGACGACGGACGACGCACGACGGACGCCGGACGAAGGGCGATCGCAATAGCTCACTTGAGCCTTTGGCTCAGGTGAGCTAATAATCCTCCAAACACCAAATGATGAAAACTAACTAAAGAAGAAACAGATATCCAATCTCTTACCTATGACACTTTTGGCGAATGAACTCTTTTTGAGGGTGGCGAGGCCTAGATCCCCGATCTTGACAGCACCAGATGTGCCCGTGATGAAGATGTTGTCACACTTGAGGTCACGGTGGATGATAGGCGGTTGTCGTGTGTGCAGAAAGTGGAGCCCTTTCAGGATCTGGCGGCACCAGTTACGGAGCACGCGGTTCTTCACACCTTTGAAACGCTTCAGGTATCTGCAGTGATCACACAGTACAGAAAAGACCCACAACAGGAGTGGGATGAGATACATACAATGTAAGACTGAAACTTATTCTCATGCTAAAATTCCTCTGAAAGAACAAATGTACATGAGAATAAGCATTTAGATAGTAACAAAGGAAGCACCTGCTAAATGCAATTATTTAATCCTGTACACATCCAGGGCCCGTTGCATAAAAGTCGCTATTATGGTAACTTTGCCATCCAATGGTAACTACCATGGTAACTACCATGGTAACTACCATGGCAACAATACTCAACAGCCAATCAAAATCAAGAATTCCATGGAAGTTACCATTGGAAGGCAAAGTTACCATAATAGCAACTTTTATGCAATGGGCCCCTAGACTTGATATGTCATTAATGTCAGCATGTACATATGCAACATAAGTATAAAATTTAAGATACTTGTATAATGTAAGTCATGAAGGCAAGGCTAAATTTCAAAAATTATCCTGATGAAGACATGAGTCTTTCCCATACGTCTAAATGAAACCGATTCATATGGCATGTCCAAAATGGTCAAAATAATGTCAATATCAGTTTATGTGGAATGTGAATGAAAGTGACAGAATTGTGAACAACTATTGAAGCAGTAGAAAAGACAGCACATGTAATACACATCCACTATCCACTTTGACTGGTAGTTAACTACATCGGTATAGCTTTACACTAGCTTGTCACTAGCAGCGATTATCACGCCATCCAGCAGCGCCATCTTGAATGCTGAATCTGTATGCCTCGAACCCTACAGTATAACCCACTGCAAAAGATATCACACAGGTTAATATGATTTTTGTGCCTTTTTGGAAGATGGGTTCTTACGTTTTCAAGGTTCCAGACGTCATGAGTTCAGTAACAAGTACTATGTGCTTCTTGCGCTGAGAACTGCTGACTTCTTCCCAGTAGTCATAGAAGCTGACGATGTTGGGATGACTCAGTCCTTTCAACATCTCTGCCTCCTCTTTGAATCTCTGACGCTCTGTTCGACTCAGCTTTCGCTCCTGGTTTGACAAAAGAAAGCAAAGATGGAAATGTTTACCCCACTGTCAACATATAAGGTACTTACTGTATGTTCACTGTGCAATTTACAAATGATTACGATAGTGAATACCATGCAGAAGAATAGACAAAAACATACATGTGAACATATAATCAACATAATGTATGTAAACATGTAGAGGTGGAGGTACATTTTTGTACATATATTGTATGTATCCGTCTACTTGTACACTTCTGGATACTTTAAAAGCATGCACTCTGATAAGGACACATCATTTACACTATCACAGCATACTCAACGTGCATAATTGCATTTAACCATCAAAGCATATCCATTTTTTATGGATTTCATATTCCCACAATTATCAAAACCATACAAGATGTACAAGGTAGTACATTTCACATTTCATCCACTTTACTATAGAAACCGAATGCTTTTCCCAATATGAGTACAACACAACTTCTCTTTACAAGGTAGACAGGGACAAAGAATTACAACAAAACAAAACAAAATATTGCCCATATGAATGCACTGTACAACTGTACATAGAGTACATTGTACTATGTCACTTCCCCACACCCATAAAGGAGTACGTGCATGCTGTGTCTACACTTTAAAATCAAACTCTGTGACCACAGCTCTTGCAGCACAGCTCAAGATGTACATACTCTGTCGATACTCTCACAGTTGCTTCATTGGATATTGCCAACACAGTAATCTACATCTGTAACTGATTCCTAAGTGGCACACACATTGTACACTTTAATTAATACACAATGCTTTCAAGTACTCTAACTTTCTGTATATCCACACACAACTACAACTACATATACATCATGTATCATTATTTGGGGCACTTGATATGCAAAGGCTACAGGACATACATGTAAGCTCTGTATACACACTCTGTGTCACATCAGCTACACAAGTATATTGTACGTGATAATACAGTACATGTGTAAACAAGTCGAGAATGTACAGTGTGTTCAGTGCATCTTGGACAGGTCTGTTTAATACATTGTACACTATACCATACAAATGTACATTGTATGTCATACATTGTACTGTACACTATGTACTGTAAGTTCAACATACAATGCACAAGGACACAACACAAAATTTACCACAGCCATCATCACTAAAGTTTGCATTTATAAGGAAATGTGTGACTACAACATGTGTATACTCAATTTGATAAATGCAAAGCATTATTTCATCAACAAAGAAGGTTGTATCTTATCATGCATGGAGACAATTCATCCTTGTCTGCACGTCGAAAACAACACGGTATCATTCTTAGTCTAATCATCAGATTTTTATCTAATATTTTATTTTTTGTCTGAGCTGTATTTTCACCATCACTTGGTTACACAGCATATCATAATTGCACATTTTCTGCATTTAACTTGCACTAAAATTGTTACAATATTCTTCCTGATTGTTACCTAACTTTTCAAACATCAAAATCAGTACAAGTTTCCCAGCAGTAGGCCTACAACTTTGTAATAGCACAAATACACATACAGGGTCTAAAACAAAAACCACCTGTCCAAATTTTAAAATGACTCTTTTGTATCAAAATATTGCTGTTTACAGTACATACAGTATCTGAAAGTTTTCCATTCATTTGAAGAAAACAGAAAATACTTAGAGAATCAATGAAGAATGATTTTTTCTTTGTTAAACTAAAGCTCTGCATACAGTAGTTGAAGCTACAATCTGTACAGTTGCGACATCTACAATGTAATGCTGTAACAGAATGATCAACTTCGGTTGATTTGTCAGAAGTTCAGTAGAAAAGACAGTCACTACCCTCTCAGGGTCAATATTGCTATGACAGTTGATTTAGGTAAAATTCTGCTTAAAGTCACTATTATGAATATAAAGTACATGTGAACATACAGTACTGTACATGCACACAAAAATGCAAGCAATAAGAATGGTGTAAACACTGGCATCTTGTCAGTGTGCAAAGATGACTGTACAGCTGATAACTACAACATACAATTGTACATGTACATGTACAATGTACAAATGTACATGGCTACACATGTTATGTACATTGCACCAGTTCTTTGTGTTTATAATCCCCCGGTACACCCACTGACTTCACATAATCCCATTAAATCAGTGATTCATTATGTATGAATATGATTGGACTGTGAGTGCAAGTCTTCTGCCCGTTTGGGCTGGTCTGTCATGCTGCATACAATGTTATACACCCGTAAATTGTAAATGCACAAGCATGTAATGTATGTACAACTGTTTAGACTTTTAGTTAAAGCACATAAATTTGAATGAGGACATTCCATTGCATAATATTATATAAAATACATGGGCATGACAGCAATGAAATTCAAATGTACATTTGTACACTGTATACTACTTGTACATTCTATGAAACAGTTCACATGGACATTTGTACACTGTATGTACTTGTACATTCTATGAAACAGTTCATGGACATTTGTACACTGCATGACATCAACAGTGCTGATGAATCTGTTGCCCAGTACCAGATTGGCACCCCAAGGGTGTGGAGTCCATGGAGGCGCAAATGGAATATGCACATGCCCCACATAGTCGTGGTGTCTCCAGTGACGCAAAAACTTTCTTGAAAGTGGTGTCAACCTCTCTCTCGTGGCAATGCCTTCCCTTTAGTTTACTCATGAATACTGACAGTGTCATTAATATTATGTGAGCATGAAGGAAGGAGAAATCTGTGTACATGTACAGTATGGTAAAATGCATACAGTGAATGAAATGGATATTACTGACCGTACATTTAGAAAAGGGCTACCAACATTACCATACACAAAAACAAAGTTAATACTTCTACAAATGTACATGAGACTATCTACAGACGATGTAAGTATGTAGCTGTACAGTGTAGGCATAACTTGTGATTAATTGTGCGTTTCACTCATGTTGTCACATAAACTTGTGCCAGTGGTGGAACTAGTTACACAATGTCGATTTGTAGGCCTACAGTGTATTATATGGTGAACAGAGTCCATGCTTCCTTGAGGAAACTACATTTGTACAATGCACCATGTAAAAAACAACAGACCAAGTATTTCATTTACAGTATGTTGCCAAGTAATTTCTATAGAGAACTACAGTGTGTATATTGTATAGCTCAAGGCAATTGAAGGAAACAAGAGCTGTAGTATAGAAAAACAGAATACTACTGCAACACATCCGAAGTACATACGTAGGCCTACATTGTACAAAGGTACTTTGTACATACAATTGTACATGTACATAAATGTACACTGTACATTATTAATACCTCAGTTTCTTGGTGCTAAAATATGAGACATAAGGCTGAACTTTGATAAATGCTCTCTCCATGATGTAATGTAGAATGCCATCATTTTATTTAAAACAGCAAATAGAATTTCAAAATAAAAAATGAGATATTGAAATTTGAAAAGGGGACTGAGGTCTTTAGATCAGTTCTTGGGTTTTGTTTTCTTTCTCTTTAATCCCTTTATTAAACTTGGTCATGTCTACATACATTGTACATAATGTACAATGTACATGTACACCTATATAAAGGTTGATCACCTACAGTCTGTACAAGTATACAAGATTTTGTACTACAAGTACACAGAATGACATTCCAAAGTTCTGTCATAACAAAAAAGTTTATAGTGGCATGAAAATTTATTGCTCGCTGAGCTGAAACATACAACACTGTAAGTTCATGGTGTTTGCATTGTAGATGCAGTACACAACTTAAAAACTTTCTCAGGACTGAAAAGCTGTTTATGATTGTACTTTTTTTTTACATGGTGACCTAAATGGTAGCCTCTAACAAGTGAAGGACAGTACAAGGGGCATACCAGAATCGGTGCTGTATGATGTACATACATGTACAACTGCACAAGTAACAAAAACGCCAGCCTCCGCTCACTGTTTTTTGTCAATACATGGAAACAACCATGCCCTCAAATTTAGTCGTATCTGTCTTCCGCCACACTCTGTCGGCCAGAACGGCAAAGAGTTGTTTACCACCAGGACGCAGCTGTACATGGGTATGGGTCAGCTCCGGGTCGAACTTGGCATAAACTGGCTGATGGATTCTCAATATGACCACTGTCAGACAGGAACAAGTCCTAAAACATGTACTGCACTGCCTCATCTGCCAGGATGCGGTGTGTAACATTCTCTGCCCCAGATGGCTGGGGTATTCCACCACAATTCTGCCTTTCCAGCAGAAACTTGACATTGAGAGAAAAGTGGAATGATTTTCCCACATGGCCAGCAAATCTCATCAGTGATTGAAGTAGAAGAAACTGAGAGAATATGTACAATCCCTCTTGCACTTGTGCGGTACAGTGCAGTAATCTTATGGGAAGCGCAGTTGTGAAATTACACTTGTACATTACACTGTATAATGTACAACCTACATGTACAATGTGCAAATTAAAAACATTTTATGATCAACTTATATTGAACAGTTCAGGTTTATGCTGTAGGCTATATTCAAAATACAGTGTTTTGTATACAATATACACCATACATGTAACATGTCCATTTACCTAACAACTAAATTTTATCAACATAATCGCATACACTACGTACACTGGTGTACAATGTACAATTGTAGTACAAGTTTGTGTATATCGTGCGAGTTGCAATCTTCTTCTACCCATTATCCATAAATCAAATAATGTGTCTCAAACCTTGCTTCAAGAGTTTTCACAATGTATACAATTGTATAATGTACAACATGTGTATGTCAACATTCCTTGTCTACACAAATTGTACATTGTACTTGTGCATGTATATTGCACCATCATCTAACGGGTATCGCAATGAACCTTCACACATTTACTGTACATTTACAGTTGTGGATGTGTACATGTATACGGTATTGTACGTATGTTCAGCCTTTGAACCATTCAGAAGTTAATGACCTGTTCTACATGTACATGCAGTGTATCAAAATGATGCCAAGAAGAAAAAAGAAAAACAAAAAACTGGTCTGTGAAAGCATGAATGTACAAAGACCTTCAGTCAATAAAGGGATGCATCGAGAAGCCAAATCAAATGCCTCCTACACTACCAGTCCATGGACCATAGTGTACAACAAATATGTTGGTCCAGGCTCCTACAGTTTGCATTATAAGCCACACAGAACAGTGAGGGAGGGAGAAATGGATTTCAGGGTTACCCCTTTATTCCCCTCTGAAAAACAGCGCTGCGTCAAACCCACTCTGCAATTATTCATGCAAGAGTGCAGCCAGTACAGAGAGGGGTTCAGCCCTGATGAACGTACTCAGAAATACAGTCACCAAGAAAAAAAAAGTGAAAAAAACATTGATATAACATACAATATTGAATAAAGGGGCTATTATAACTTTATACTGTAGACTACATTGTATCTTTTCAGAGTTTTAATGATTTACTGTATGATTTACAAAAGCAAAAATTTTCCTTGAGGGAGAACCTACAATGTATTACATCAAATACACTACACTATACATGTAATTCATTATCAAATTTTCAAAGTACTGTATTGCATAACACTCGTAAAATATACATAAAAATGTATCGCTCATTTCATATCACTGCAACCCATACTGTACAACTGAGTCATAAAAAAGAAAGATTTACTTATATGTGCTACAGTACTTCATTAATTTCTCCATTTTTTCAATCTGCTTTTCAATGACACTTTAATTGCTGAGGTGGACTTTCCTTTACGTAGAATTGTACAGTACATGTACACATCCTGTATAATAGTAAATCAGGGAATGATTTTCCTGGTATTGCGTACACAGGGTTGTACATTGTAGCAGTTTGCTATGCATTTTTGTATGACTGCTTTGCAAAATATCATTTGCATAGCAATTTCATTGCATAGACTTGTACACCATTTTGTTCAAAATGTATCACTATCAACTAAAATTGCTATTCAATTTCGAGAAGGAAAATTATTCCCTGTAAATGATGTACAGCTGTACTGTGGTAAGCAGGGTGGTCCACAACTTGAAATTTTAGCATGTTGCAAGCTCAGAATCTGAGAATATTGCAGAAATTGAATATGCGCGGAGCGCACACGATGAGTACGTAGTACGCAATATTTTGCTGCTTATCTCTCTTTGTGCTGCTTACATTCAATGTTCTCTCTCATGTTTTGCACACAAATATCTAAAGTACCTGGTAGTTTGATGTTTCTTATGTTATGCACATGTTTTGCACATTTTTGAATACTTTTACTTTGAGCTTGTTGCAAATTCTTGAGGATGTTGCATAGCATGTTGCTGGCTTTTTAGGATGTTGCACAAGAATTTTAGCAAGTTGCAGCGACATGCTAAAACCCCTCATGGACCACCCTGGGTAAGCAAGTTCTGTACAATGTCCATACATTGTACATACAGTACATACTGTACTGTAACTTCTGATGATTAATGCATTACAAGTTGTACACTGCATGTTGCAAAAATATCAAAGGGAGCTGATCAGAGCTTCTGAAACCAATTATTCTAAATGTCAAATGATACCAAAACTACTGAAAACAGTTGTTCCAGAGATTGTTATGGCATACAATGTAGATACATACATGTATGTAACTTCTAAAATATCAGTGGCAATTTGCCCAAGACATGCAGCATAACAAAATGCGATCCCAGGAAATCAATTCCCTTATAAAAATCTACATCACAGTGAAAGCAAAATTGTACCCAAACAATACCAGGATATGTATTGTACCAAACCATGCAGTCTGCAAACCCCATGTACACTGTACATGTATGCACAAAATGTACATACCCTGCAGGAAGACTGGATCAAATTTCAGCGCATATCTCATGTCAGCATCCACTACTATCAGGAAGGATATTTCTTGCATGATCTCCATGTTAAAGTCTACATGTGTACGTTGCACAAACAGAAAAAACTGTACTCATCAAAACAAACTCTGTGACAATAAACTTTACGATACTATTTACAGTTGTTTACTGTATGACCAGATTAGTAATTGATCAGCAATAACTATTTCTCTCTTCATATTTTTAAGTCTCTCATGCTTTACCATGTCATGATAGAAAAATGTTCAAACAGGATATACGTACAGCAGTACAAGTGTAGAGTGTGATGTACACATACACTTTGCAATGTAGGCCCTACACCTATACACATACTTTATGCCATATTGCCTCACAATAACAATTTGCCAACTGCAACAGCAGCCTTACATTGAACATCGTGTACGATACATGTAGGGCCTACTTACAATGCACGTGTATACAACCATGTACAGTACAATGTACATCACGATACAAATTGTACAAGTGTAATCTCCTAAAATTTGAATAGTGTACTTAAAAATCATAGGCTTGAAAATTTCTTTGACACATGTGCATACAATTGTACTTCAAACTACCACCACCTTTATTACTCTGTAGAAGTACTGTACTGTCAGTCTGTGTAACACAGGGCAAGTCCAAGATAAGGTCCCCTCAGAAGGCAAAATTTCATCTTTGCTCAATATTGACATGTTTGGTATCATTTTGAAGCTTATGAGTTGAAGTTTTGATTTCCATGGAGGAAAAAATTATATTACATAAATTTATGCAAATTTCAAGGGCTTCATTTGCATAAATGTGAAACACAGCGTTACGTATGGGACATTTATAAAAATTTATATTAATTCAAAGGAAAGCAAATGATATTTGATCAATATGTGGACATAAGAAGTTCATCAAATAGTTTAACTTGGTATGAAAATTTAGGGATTATGAAAATGATTATGCAAATTAGCTCGTGTCCTATCGTGTCCTATCGTGACATGTCCCATACGTAACAAATTGAGGTCATTTTTTTAGGTTTTTTCTGAAATTGCTAAGGTTATATTAATGCCCTTTTGGAAAGTTCTAATTTATTGTTTAGAGAAATTAAATACCATAGAAAAAAGAAAAAACAGTAAAAGGAATATTTTTTATTAGGCATTGAAATAATGTTACGTATGGGACAAATGCGTTACGTATGGGACATCCTCATACATAATGCATATGAATGCATGTAGCTAGCTGGGAAGGTCTCTCAGTACACAAATGGTCAATCATCCTGAAGAAAGCATCCCAACATTGTAGCTACTTTTTGAGTTATAGACACTTTAAACAATACATGTTCTTGACTGAACAATTTTCAGAAAGGGGGAGGGGAAAATGGCAAAATACACAATGAAAAATCAGCATTAAAGGGATGGTATAGTTTTTTTTTTTTTGTAGAAATGGGGATTCAGTTTTCAACTTTTAATGAGATGATTGGAAACTAATTATATGAATTACTAAAGAGCATACAATCCTAAGACTAGAGGAATTCAAAGTTTAGTGATGGAGATCCAAGTTGAAATGGTTGTGATATAAATATTTAAACAGAATATAAAGTAAAATGATTTTTTTTTTTTTATTGCAAGTGATACACAAATTGTCCTTATTCAGGTTTCAATAATAGCCACGACAAAATTCATGGGTAATCTACTCGATCACTGGGGTTCCACGCAGCAGGTATTGCTTATTTATAAAAATTAATATTTCTTGTGTCAAGTTGTTTTTTATTGAAACGAAATGGCAAACTGCCCTTCATCAATGGAAGTAAACACCTTCAACTATTCAAGTTTTCAGTAGTAACTATCCTGATAAAAATAGGGCATACATACTCAGGTTGGTCATAAAAATATAGAATATGATTAAATATGATTATGATGGTAAATATTTGGGGAATATTGTTCCCTTGTCAATCTGGATCAGTATTTGAGTAGTGTCAACTGATTCTATTCCAATAATTATGCAAAAATTTGTTTATGGGTATTTTGCAAAATTATTTTGCAAAATACCCATAAACATGTCTTTCCACACACTAAACGAATGGGGGACAAGGGGCATGCATACTCAGGTTGGCCATAAAAATATAAAAATATGATTGAATATGATTAGGATGGTGAATATTTGGGAAATATTGTTTCCTTGACAATCTGGATCAGTATTTGAGTAGTTTCAACTGATTTTACTTCAATAATTATGCAAAATACCCATAAACATGGTTCTTCACACACTAAATGAATGGGGGACAAACTGTCCCATACGTAACTGTCCCATACGTAACACGTCATGTCTGTCTTTAATTAGAACCTGTAATTAGAACTTTTTACCTAATGACACGAAACTTACCTGTGATAATCTTGAGTGTTGTGACTTTCATCACAGTGAGTTACAAGTTGTAGAATGAAATACTTTCAGAGAGTTTTGAGGTTGAAAAAAATGTTCAAAAAAACAAAAATTTTCTGGTCCCATACGTAACGGCACATATTTTCTCTTCTAGAATATAAATGTGAAGGTCATTTTTCTCCATTTTTTGCATGATCATACTTCTCCTAGATATCAATCACCATGATAAAGTTTAATATGGTCAAAAGCCATTAACACTATTTTTCAGGTCATAAAAGTCTCTGAATGTCCCATACGTAACGCGCGTGTTATCTTGGACTTGCCCCACACCAAACATGCACATGTGTACAGTGTACACCATATACTGTACATTCATTTCAGTTACAAATCTACTGTACCGATTTGTACTGTACAGTATGTACTACATTGTACAATCTGAGCATCAGGGAGTGACATGTATTATTTTGTACTGTAAATTTTTTTTTCTCTTTATTCTCATTCTCCATCTTATGAAATGTTGCCATTTAGAAGTCACATTTCTTATTTGGTTCATACAATGTGTACTGTACATATTACGCTCTATTTACATTTATTTACTTTTTAATTCTACAGTGTACAATGTACAGTAGTTACTTACAGTATACTGTATATTGGTGTCTGGTTTTTTTTTTTTTTTAAGATTCAGCAAACTGCCTGACTTTTTCACCTTTGCACAAGTATTTGAAGATCATCATTGATGTACATATTGAATCAGCAGAGATTGGATTTTACAATTGTAGGTGTTTTCAAATGTTGTACACTGTACTCCCTGTACAATGTACCTGCAAGTGTGTCTACAGAGGAAGGTGTCATGGAGCAACAACCAATTCTATTCTGTCGGAGATTCCTGAAGTGCTTACGAGAAAAGAGGAACTGTCTACAAGTTGTACAGTATAGGCCTATACAGTACACAACAGCTGAAGGTCCAGCTTGGTTTAGGAAAACAGCACAGAACAACTGGCATAGCTTTTTTTTTTTTTTTTTTTGCACATCAATTACTCTTAAAATACTGTACAGTTGTACATAAGTATGAATCTTCACGAATAATTTGCAGCTGTGCTACCTACATTTTGTACTGTATACAATTGTAAGAGAAACTAAAAGACAAAAAAATTACAATAAGTACTAGAGTACATTGTATTCCCCATTATACAATCACACAGGTTTGTACATCTCTCTTAATCCTCTGAACACCCAGTGGAATGTGTGCTATTCATTCTAGACTTCAAAGGCTTCTTTAAATAGAGAATGAACAATTACATAATAGCAGAGTTTAAAACTCTCCGTTTGGGATACAGTGCATGTTGCAAAGGTACATGTAGTGTAAACTACAGTGTATGTACAACAGATTTGTGACTTCACTCTTCTCTATTGAAGGATATCTTATATCATTCTACAATTAAAATGATAATTCTTGGGAAATGTGATCTTCCATGTTTAAGTCTCCTGAGGCCAGAGGAAGTCTGCATCTTCATGCACAATTACAAAAATTACACATGTATGTACTGGACATGTACAGGCGTATCACTGTGCATTGAATGCAGGCTGGTCCATAGGGAGTTTTAGTGATAAGCCTACAATGTATACTGCAACATAACATGTTTGCACAACAATCTACACTGTATGCCATGATATTCCAAATATTACTGACATGCTAAAAAAAAAGAAGAAAAAAAATTGCTAATGAGTCAAATGTGTCTGTAAACTTACAAAAATATGTACTATTGTACAAATACATGTATGTTGTATCTGGCCAAAAATGTGTATCCATCGATTACAGCCCATTCACTGAATAAAATGGTCAAAATAGGGCTTACCTGTACATAGCACCAGAGAGTATCTAGATAGATAACATAGAGAATTTCTAGTTTTATACCAATGATAATTTTTTTTTTTCATGTAACATGCTATTAAAGTTCAATCTATGGACTACCCTGTTCCACATCAAGAGAAAAGAAGACAATGTCCTAGACACCATACTAGCCTTAATGATATTTTCAACAGGCAATGAGATACAATGGCGGATGCATACAAAGTCCAGCTATATTAGAGTACATGTACATTTCCCTATTGGTTTTATAGACTGGATGAGGCACATAATGTGTATCATGATCATAGGGATAAGCATACAACTTGTAGTGTAGTCCTCTGTACAATATTCTTTGAGTAGGGGGATGCTGCCCCTTTCTTCCAGCACAATACATTTCATACTACACTGCTAATCATTGTTTTCTTCAACAAACAAGCTGACTTACTTCAGAAAGATGAGAAAAGTACGAAAATACACTTAGTTTAGGGGTTTACTTTCATTCAACAACACCTCACAAAGCATATTGCCAGTTTGTATTCAATGCATGCTACTCATTCTCAACATCCATGAATTCATTGTACACAATCTCATGTGGAAAAATTGACATCCAATGAATGTGGAAAACAAACACAAGTACTTGAAATTCACATTCACAATATCCAATGTACAGTGTACATGTACTAGCTACATGTAGGATTGAAAACACACTCTGTTCTTGTAAATTCATGATCACTAATTGCAGTGCTTTGAAATCCAGGCAGCAAATCATGTTATTCCCGAAAACTGAAAAAGATATGTCAATGCAAAATGTACAAACTTAATTAAATGTTAAGACAATTGGTATAATGTGGCCAACACAGCATCCATACAAGGAAACCACAAGGGAAATTCAAGCATAATCACTTATTTTCCAATACACTGTCCCTGTAATCATCATCACCAATTATAAAATTGGGCTCCCATATGTGCAATTTAAAAAAACAACTCAAAAGACGGATACCTGTTAGAATTCGAGCTTTGGTAAAAGTGGGTAGTTTACAACAGCACAAAATATTGCCTCTTCACGATGCTTACAATGTACTTGCAACACAAGAAGAATATCATGCAGGTACAAAATTGTACATCCTGAACAGTTGTGTCAATAATCACACTTAAATATTACAATGACTATGAAAATGTCATGGACAGGCCTTTTAAAGGACAAGTCCACCTTCACATACATTGTACAGGATTGAGAGCATGCAGCAATATTAGAACACATCCGTGAAAGTTTGAGGAAAATCGGACAATCCGTTCAAAAGTCAGGAATTTTTAAAGTGTCTGCGCAGTCACTGCTGAATGAGAAGACTAACGTACTACATCGTATGATGTCAGATGCATACAACGATACTAAAGGAAAATAAAAAGAGAATTTCACAAAACTTTACTTTTTGAATAAAGTGCACATTCTTTGACTTGTTAATGACAAATATGTTAAGGGAAATATTATTCCCCTGCCTTCTGAAAGAGAGAAATCAAGTGTTCTATTGTTACGCGAGAAAAATTGAAATATATTGAATTTTCTTTATTCTTTCTTTCAATCCTTGTACACATGTGACATCACAAGCTATAGTAATCTTTTCGTCCAGCTGTGACTGAGCATAAATTTCAAAAATTCATAACTTTTGAACGGATTGCCCAATTTTCCTCAAACTCTCGCTGATGTGTTTTACTAATATTGCTGCATTCAGTAAACCCACATACCTATGAAGGTGAACTTGTCCTTTAAGTTTTACTAACCTGCAATTCACACCATGCCACTGCTACTCCAGTCTCAGTATCCAGACCCCTGAAGACTGTCTTGAAGGACCCCCGTCCAACCTCCACATTAAATTTCATGAAACGTCCATCAGCCGACCTTGCAATGGCCTTTTCTTCCACTGCTTCTTGCTCTACTTCACTTTCGGCTGGCAGTCGTTTCTCTGCATCTGACACAGGTATCCCTTCCACATCCACACCAAGGCGCTCCCCCTTCTCTTCTTTGTGCACTTCAATATGACCATTTTCTGTGAAATTCTTTTCAGGTGCCATGAAAGCAACTGATTTCTGCTGTTTCCCAATGTTCCCTGTCCCATTCCCACCGGTGGAGATCCTGCTCCTGTCTGGTTTCATGTTACTTAGCTCTTTTCTTACACTTATTAGAGTGGTACCATTTGGCTGTGTACTCGCTAAGTGAACCGAAGTATCAGGCACTTTTTCCTTTATAGGTTCTTTGTCTTCAATGCTATCTAATCTACTGCTAGATCCAGTGGCATTATCATCATCACTGATTCCTGTGTGTTTTGCTACAGCTGCACTTTCCGGGTTCTCTGTAACCTGGGGGTGGAAGGATTCAACGCTTACATTGGTACCGTCAAAATTCTGTGATCCACGATCAGACATCCCCGGACTGTTTCCCATACTGGATTCCCCATTCACATGCTTGTCGGGAGCGGCAGCCTCCTCTGCCTGTGTGTCACCAGACTTCTCTTTGCTGCCCTGCTTAGTCACACTCCCACTGCTATGAGTCTCATGCGGGACGTCCGCGTCTCTTTCCTCCAACGACACAACTCCGTTTGACAGCGAGCTGCCGTGGTGTCTCTCTGGCTTACTCATTGTGATTCGTAACTCAGTTCACCTCAACGCGTCAGTTAAGGCAGTCCCGGGGGAGGGAAGTTACTAACTTAAAGATACAATGGTGTGCCTACAAGTATACACCTATGTACACATATCAATTGCACTGGATAAAAATCCAGTTCTGTGGACTACCTAGACACAATAGGGTCCCAAGTGAAATGCCTTTCACTTGCCAGCGCTAACTTGCAAAATGGTTCATCACCACCTGCAAGACTCGACAGTTTGTTTGATACATAGATATCCTCCATGATGACAGTTGCTGAAAAACCACATTCCTTGCATTAGCAGATCTGTGGTTAAACAAACAAATCAGGATATGTAATCCCAACTTTTAGTTTGAAAGCAGATTTACTGGTTTGCTGTTCAAAATTTCTCAGCAGCAGGAGGCTGCAAATGTGATATTAGTTGTAGGTTGCCAGAAACTTAACTTTGAAGGTCGAGCCAAAATTGCTGCAGTAAGATTTAGAAAATATCTTTCAGTATTTACGAGAATATGAGGGGACAATGGTTGAGATACAGCTGCAGAGATTACAGCAGCATGCTCAACAGGAGGCCCAACTTTTGATACATTTTGTTTTTCTTTGTGTCTCTTCATCAATTCGAGGGGGGGGGGGGGAATGACTACAACGGGTTCATGGTCTTCACCAATATTATAATAATTTCAGAACCAGGGGCAGGGTATGAAAATGATCAGTCTGGTCAGACCTTGTCCATTCCAGAGTTTAAGGATGTTGTTTCTAAGTTTCTTGCAGTGGTTGTGTGATGGTACAATAATGCAATCCAAATTGTGTGAGAATGAACGTCGGTAGATGTTGAACTAACTGAACCACTGGCACTGTCTACAATGGACTGTCTTACACTGCAGTCTGCGCAACTGGCACTACTGACGTGCTTGTGTGATACTAACAGCACAGGCTGGCAACTGCATCAGTGTTGATGTTCATTCACTGACTGTGTGCTGCAGATCAGTTTGCCTCAGTTGAAGTCCTGTCGTCCCTTGATGTGTTTTAATGAAACTAAGAACTGGAGACAGGCAGGGGAAGGAAATGAACTGATACGTTTCACACACTGACAAATAAACAGCAGTGATTTCTAGAAATTATGCAGATCACAGTGTACGAGAGTAGACCTTTGATAATCCATGTCAGGCTTCACCTCGCCGTACGTTTCACACACAAGACTTGCACGACGAGAAGAGCTGAAATGGACGAAGTCTCCTGCGCTTCCTTGCATGTATTTATGCTTCATAACTTACAGTTTTTGTTGAACTCTCCGTTCCCATAGGACGACACCTTCCATGACTCTATCCAATTGTTCTTTTGTACAGGGACACTAAAAATCTTGTTTTCAACCCCTCCTCGTTGCTGGTGTTCAGTCGCAGGACACTACCCCTCCATGATTGCACACACATACACCATGTTTACCCTTCCCTAACCGCCGTGCGTACGTACGTACGTAGTAGGTTCATTCCAGGCCTATTCATTTACGTGTGTTGCTCGTAGTAGGACTGTTTACCCCCACGGATGAATCGTTTCGAACCAAGTTTTCTTCTATTTCATATAATTTTAAAAAGTCTTTTTTATGTAATATACGAGATAAATGCAATACATATGGTTTCCATAGCCTCCGAATACAGTAAAAGGTAACATCAACATTAAATCATTCTACATCATTGGATCTATTTTCCATACGCGTAGTAATTTCAGCTACCACTGAGCTGTACAAACCAAAGGCATGGCAGGTGTCGTATGAACTGACGCAGATTCATCGGTCGTCCGCAAATGAGTGAGGCCGGTGAGGCCGCTACATTTTTGTCAATACATGTAGTAGTTTGGGGGAAAGTTTATTGCTTGTGTTTGCAGCTTTCGCTCTTCTTTCTTCCTTTTCTATCATCCATACATCCAAACAGTGTTTGGAAATTCAATGTACCCGATTCTGACTAGAAAAAAAAAAAAGGAAAGCACCCATTAAAGATGTTTACAACGCAGAGCTGGTTTTAGGCATGTGTGCCATAAGACAGGTGTCAAATGAAGACGTCAATAAACTTTTACAGAAGAAAGAATAAGAAAAGAAACGATAGCAGAAGAAGAAGAAGAAGAAGAAGAAGAAGAAGAAGAAAAGAACAAGAGGGATATTCATTGGATTTTTAAAGGTATAGATTTATTACAATAATCTAACGTGAAATTCTTCTCGATAATTTGAGTTCCACTTCGTTGTAGTACCTTGATGCACTGCAATCCTTCAATGAAAAAAAAAGAAGAAAGTGTCATGATGCACGTAGAATACCCTGAGAGAAATCAGGACACTGTAACCAATTAATTTCTTCGTGCTTGTCTATAATTGATAACAATGACGATGCAACTGAATTTTTACAAAATGGATCAAAATAAAATTCTTTGTGATTATAACAATTTAGTAGGAAAAACTTGAAACAAACCTAGTCATTAAAAGTGAAAAGGAAAACAGTATAACTCTGGTCGGAAACCGATTTCCTGAAAATCATGTATTGAATTTTTTTCTAGAAGTGAATTCCGATGAAATATATTCCTAGACCACCAATCACTGTAGGCCTAGTGTGATGCATAATCTAGGCGTAAACTTTGTAAAACGCAGTGCTTCTCTCTGATCACTTCTGCGCAGGTCTCCACCTACTGCGTGTGTGTGCGTGTGTACGTACCTAGTACCTAGACTACTAGTACCTACCTTGCGTTTGACAGTGCTATTTACGACGAGTGACGTCATTGTAGATGGCGCTGTAACGACTGAAAGCGGCTTTTGCGCGCCATGAATAGCATCGCCAGTTCGTGACTGTCAGCATTCCGTTCTTCACCTTTGCGTGCGGTATTTAGGATATTCGTAGAGTTTTCTTTTCAATGAAACAAAAAATATCAAATATTGCATTAAATAAACAGCGATTCTCTGGTGTAGGGACTTGAAGATAATGAATTCCAGCAGGATCATCCTATACCCACGACTAAGCCCAAGTCATCAGAATGATGATTTTCTGTTTTTGTTTTCACAACACGCATTGAATTCATGAATGAGCGCTTACAAATTGTTCAGTTTTCATAATTACAATTATCACACAAGCAGCGTATAAACCGAGACATGAATCCAAGTGATTAATAGGGTATTATAGGACAAATAATGAATGAATACGACACATGCATATAAATCACATGATATTATGAAATACATTGTACTGAACAAAAAATAACGGCGGAGATCATTCAAATCTTTCACAAAGTAAAGACTCCTTACTATTGTTGATACTTGTTGTTAGAACAACTAATTTATCATGACTAGGGCCTATCAATAAATGTGATAATACCTCCAATACCCGGGAGTCGTATGGCGAGAATGTTGTCCACTGGCTCGTGATGAGCAAGAGAACAAGTGTAGATATGGTTAAACAAAATGAATATTCATACATAATATTTGTATATTATTTTCATTATTACTATCATTAACCGAAATACGGTCACAATCGAAAAATTTTCATGTATCTATAGTTTTTGTGTATGTCACAGTGCATTTCTTTTTTTACTTCAATTATCAGTATATTTGAAGATGTTAAAATTGGCATTTTTTTATTTCAGATATACATACACATAATATAACAGAGACAGAGAGAGAGAGAGAGAGTATCTGATGTGTGAGCTGGAGGGAGCAGGTAGCAAAGGTAGAAAGCAGACGAAAATTAGATGGCGAGAGAGAGAGATCCAGAGAGGGAGATTTCTATTGAAATAAAGAATGCTGAATAAAGAAAATATGTATGCATCACTTTTCTCTTTTTCTTTTGTTGTTGTTGTTGTTGTTGTTGTTTTGCTTTGTTTTTGTTTTTGTTTTATTTTTTTGTCGTGGAAATCATGACTGGCTTGCATATAAGTGTATAGCCCTTATAGGAATGAAAATATAGGAGGCATCAAATCAAAACGCACTGGCACTTCTTTGGTAAGTGATATCGTAGCAGTGTATTAGGCCTATTTGGGCGCACTCCCGATTTCGACATCATCAAACAGCTTTTCGCCCATGTTGCAATCGCGACAATAATGAGACGATGAAAGTCCCATTGCGGACATGGCAGTATACTGCCTGGTATATTATTCTATTTTTATTCCCTAAAAAGTTTTGTTACGTTTTGGCCGCATGTGCTGTTTAAAATAAATATTTCGTCGGAAGCATTGTTAAATATAACTTTGACCGAAATAACAATCACAATGGTGTTTAATCCCATCTATATACATTTCAGATCAACTTCATGATTATATTTTCATATTTCACATGTGAAATAGTGTGAAAAAAGCACATTTGCAATGATAAGTATTAGTATTAAAAAAATGCATAAACAACCATATGCTTTTTGCATTACTAAACAAAGTGTACATAAACATGTCGACAACGACTGAAACGGAAGCACGGGACAGTGGCGGAATCTATACACGAAAACGAATGTGAAACTAAAAAAGTGAGAGAACTGTCAACTGCTGGAGCATCCAGGAAGTGTGTGTGTGTGTGTGTGTGTGTGTGTGTGTGTGTGTGTGTGTGTGTGTGTGTGTGTGTGTGTGTGTGTGTGTGTGTGTGTGTGTGTGTGTGTATGTGTGTGGGGAGGGGGTGGGTATGGGTGTGTGTGTGTATGTGTTGGGGAGGGGGGGGGGTTGCCTGACCGGTATGAGGTCCCCCCCCCTCCCCCCCCCCCCCCCCCCCCCCCTAGTCAGAAATTGCTGCGGCAGAAAACCCGGAAAATCCGGAGGGAGGTGTGGGTTTGGTAACTAATAGTTTGTGCATGGGAGTACAAAATCATTATGACACAAAATGAGCCATTGTAGAGAGAGACTGGGAACTCATTCCCCCCCCCCCGGGGGGGGGGGGGACGATCACAGAGCAATCACTACACTGAATGCCCGCGGTTAAGCATATTACTGTAATTGATGCAATAAGGCCACCATGAAGAACCCGCAAATAAGAAACGAGTTCAACAGAAAGAAAACAACTACTGATATAGTAATGTTCGGACGAATTCCACAAATCTCTTTCGTTCACGATTATTATTCGTCATTGTGTCTCTGAACACAGACAAAAAATCAAATTACACACGGAATAGCTTCAGTCTGATCTCATTTGAATTAAGGACTCGTTGCACTGATTGGAAATTTGCCTGCATTTTCGTGTAAGTATAAGTTCTTTTTTTTCAGACAAAAAAAAATACAAATTACATTATCATGAAGCCATCACTGCATTAATAATCTTCGTAAATAAGTGATAGCATTTAGCGGTCATGAAACATGAACGGTCAGTTTTCAAAACAGTTTGCTGGTTGAGTGGTGTCGTCATTCCAGGAAGTGATGAGAATGCGTCGCCCAACGTGTTCTGCACTTCCCGAGAGCCCCTGAAGTATATACCAGCACAAAATGCATCATATAGACGAACTCCTTCCACAAAAGCAAAGTATATTGCCATAAAAAGTATCAAGTGTGGCTTTCCCGGAAAGAAAGACAGAAAAGAAAGACATATAAACCACGTACATTAAAAACAGCATGTCCGCTTTAGAATCCTGTCAATAGCTTTGATCATAAAGCTTGGTTGAAAATACGTTGGCTGAATTTTGTTTAAGGCTGTACAACGTTGGCTATGAATAGATTTACCAAGCTTGCGATGGTAATGCAGCTGCATCAACATAATCTTATAGCAATAGCATGTATGGATATGGCGAGACAAAACGATTCCTTATCTTTTCTTCTTCTTTTATTCCTTGCTTCCTTGTACAACCCAACGGTCCTTTTCAGGACCACCGTATCAATTTACAGTTTTCTTCACAGGCTTATTTCTCTTGCCTTCTCCCCTCAGGACTACACTTAACTTTATTTGATTTCTCATTTTGCCTTTCTCCCTCACGAACCTTTTTCCTCTCAACATTTTTTTTCTCTCCTCTGCAGCATTTATTCATAGGATCCACTCAAGCCCCATCCCCTTTACTTTCTTAACGTTAATTCCTCTTCTTTTTCTTCTTCTAAAAATTCTTCTCTTGGTTTTCTCCCCCCCCCTCTCTCTCTCTCCCTTCTCTCAACATAGTTTTATATCTCGACTTACCTTTCCTCCGCGGGATTATTCATCCTTTCTCCATTCCGCATTCTATAGTGAACATTATTCGCCGACCTTTAATTCATTCTTCTCTTGGGTTTTATGAATCTTCACTTCTCTCTCCTATCTCAATGATTTTCCAACCTTTGACTCCTCCCTCTTCCTCTTCCTATCTGTTTCGTCTTTCTCCTCCTAACGATGTCAGAACATCTTACTTGATTCTCACTCTATTCTTTCTTCCCACTCTCTCTTTGTTCCCCAATTCTCTACCGTCTCCACTAGTGCAACTTCAACTTCCAGCCCATTATACTGTCTCCCACTCTTCACTTTTTGCCCTCCGTCGCTTCCTCTTTCCAGACTCTTCTTCTGCTAAGCAACGATCCGGTTAAGGACCAGATACATTAATACACATGGTATCATCACCGCAAACCTTTCTCCCTCAAAACGATTCCTTTCATCTCTCTCCTTATACGGACTGTATGTCCTAAAAACAATAACTACCACATAGACCTAATTTTGGGAATGATTTGGACAGAGAAATAATCCAGTGCACAATCTCTAATCCATTAAAGCATAAACACAAATGCATTCTTCGAAATCTTCCAAGCTGGGTTTTCTATGTTCGTCTTATAGTTTGCGTTTCTGTCGCTCACGATGCATGGGTTTGCTCCTTTTTTAGGTGATCATGCCTCTCTCTTGTAGTTGCATGTAATCTTCATTTCTTTTTATTCTTTGTTTAATTTTAGTGTATTCTTCGACATATGAATATTCCCTCTTTTACATTCTGTAGATTTAATGTAAGAATAATCTTTAAACCAGCTTCCGGAAATCTACACCCTACAATATACGTGCAATGATGTAGATTCCTATAATATTTCACATTACTCTCTTGCTTGTTAGTACATGTAATTGCATTAGACAATTCACACATTCATATTCCTGTTATGTTTAGGTTTATTTGTAAAAACGTGGAATATGAAGCAATTTTTTTTTTCTCATTAAACCATTACTGTAGACTGTTTAGTCTGGAAACATCTTTATTGTAACTATTGTTCACTTGGTGTATTTAACAATACTTAACATCGATTACACTGATTCAGATTTTTGCAGTGGTTGTTTCTATCCCTAACTCACATTTGAGAACTATAGTATTCTGAAGCACTAATGCTGGGTTTTTGTTTCATCTACAATGGTAAATTATGCCTTTAATGTCAATGATGCACATTTATATCCCTGACAAGGGCCCTCAAAAATGTGGATATGAATAGAAAATGGAGAGACTAGAGAATAGTGAAACGAATGCAATATTTGAATCAAATATATCTCACAATCGATAGCTTCTCTACTCAAGAGAGATACCCCTTTAATTCTTATGGAATGAAATATGATTGATTATTGCAGGTCCATAATACGTCATCAATGATAGCTGGTGTACTTTACTTGCGGTGTTACCAAAGATCGTAATCATTGGTGTTGGTAATGCTGTGTAGTGCTCGTGATAGGTGTATTGTGATGTGTTTTGGTTGGTGCAAAAGGTTTACTTTGCATTGTCTATGCCCAGTGCAAGTGTAGTGCAGTGCAGTGTACTTTTTCAAGGCCCAGCAGCGTTCAGTGTTTAATGCCGGCAAAATGGCTACTTCCTTACGCTTGAGCAGAACACTTACAAGATTTAGCCTACCTACTGTATCGTTATGTCACCATATTGGCCGAGGGGAAAGGGTACGTCTTCAGTTAGGGTTCACGCTGATTTCATTTTGTCGAGATTTGTGCTGAGATATACGACCTGTACCTTTATACCTTCAGATTCTCGAAATAGCCCGAATAACAGTCCCACGTACTTTCGTTCGTGTGCTGAACGTACAAGAATAAAAAGATGCATGGTAGAACATCTATAAATAATAATATTGAACATCTATAAATAATAATATTAACTCAAGTAACTGTTACTACGAACTAGACTAGAGTAGACATACATTTAATGTTATGTGACATGTATGTTTTCATGATATTATTTTTAATTCAGACAACGGAGCAGTACCGTAGCTAACTCTGGCATATTCTTGAATTCATGACCAGCTCTAGAGTTCTAATAATAGGTCTAGATCTAGAGCCTCTTTTAATTTTAGGAAAATGGATAGCTTTGGCCTTTGCCTGGCTTACGGCTTTGGCCTTTGAACTGAAGTTTTCTCTTCTCGACAGTGTGACAATAACAATTTAACATCATTGATTGTCGTGACTAGATCTGGTATTATGAGTCATGACATGATTGTTTTATTTTCCACAGCCTCACAGGCACAGTCTTAAGTATGATGCCTAGTAAACTAGATCTAGAGTGTCTAGACTAGTCAGTTATAGTGGATTAGTGGTTTATGTTGCACTTGTATACGTAGTACTAGTAGGCCCTACATACAGTTGACTTCATTGTTCATTGTACAAAAAACCTGCTGTACCAAGGTTCGACCTCCTGTGCCAAGATTTAACCACAAGCAAATGCATAGATTAGGTTTCTTCTTCCACTCATCTAGTCTGGAGTCAAGTCCTCCACTGGCGTATTATCGTGCTTTGTTAATTTCAAAATACATGTAAATTATAATAGTTCTGGGTGTGGCGGTCAAATTTTGGATAGTGTTATGGCTAAATTATGTTGGCAGCTTGCTTTCAAAGCTTATACATGTGTATTTAATACTGCTAAAGGGTAAAGTTGAGGTAAAGCCACATGTATGATGTAAAGCAAGCCGGCCCATGATTCAACCATTAATACATTATAAACGGCTTAACGCCATCCAAATTTTGACCACCTGCCACATGTAGAAACCTATGCTTTTGGGCGCACTCGAATTTTGGCATGGGAGGTCGAACCTTGGTACGGGTTTTGTTTAATACTTTTGTAGCTGCATTTACTGTTAGGCCTCACTTTGATCTACTCAAGTATTATTATTACTGTTAAAGATGTGTGTAAATTCATTTTCATTATTGTTGTTAAAGTTAACGTGGTCAGTCATGCTTGACATTTATCAGTACAATTTGGTACCAATGGAAAGAAGGGTTCCTCTTTCCCCACAACTAACATTGTGCACTCCATAGTTAACAATTATGAAAGAGTAGCTCGCTGAAGTTGGATTGCCTTTTTTTTTTTTTTTATAGGCACTGTAGAATGAACGTTTAGATGAATTCCAGGCCCTCAGATCTGAATTTTTGTCATGAAATGACATACAATGTAAATGCATACTTCTGTATACTCTAAAAAATATGCAGTCTTTCTTGTAAAATTGCTGGACACATCACTTCAATTTTTGTAGGACATGAAGAGAAAAAGCTGTATTAAATTTCTCGGAATATACCTGCATTCATAATGCACAATGCACTTTCTACATTTCCTGGGATTTTTTTTGTTTTGCTTTTTTGTCCTGAAGCCATGTCTAGAAGGTTGGATATAGGTCAGATGGAAGAAATACATTATATGGAGTGGTGCACTTTTGTCAAAGAATGAGGCACAAGCGGAAACCAAGTTTAATGCCAAGGGGTGTAATTGATAATTTGATCAATAATTTTTACAAGAGTTGACGAGGTTTTGCCCAGTACAAAATTTTGTAAGACAAATCTGTGAAGAGCAATGTTAAACTGACTGGATCATACACTATGACAGTGGTAGATGGGGCTTGTAAATGTTCTATGAAATTTTAGTCTTGTTTTAAACATTTTAGTCAGAGTTTTAAGAAAACAAATCTTTTTAGCTTGACAGCACCAGGATGTTCATTTCAAGGAAAATGGTACGCTGGCTACAATCATGTGGTGACTTCTCTATCATTGGTTCATAATGCAAAGTAAAAATTGTGATAATTTACTCATTCTGATTATTTTTTATCTTTATAGATTGCAGCAATTACACATTCACAACAACGCTGTCTATCCAGTGGGGTGAGTTGAATCTCTAGCCAGTGTTGGTTTCCAATAGAAATATCCACACTTTAAAAAGGTCATTGCATATGATTGAAGCATCCTATGCTCCTGAATATAGCACAGGCTGTGTTGCATCTTCAGTTACTGACTTGTAAACATAGTGTTATGAATATATGCAGTTTATTGTCACATATACAATATGTAAATTGAGAGAGGGTTCCAAATAATGGCGAAGTACACAAGTTGGCATCAAATTTGCTCAACTTTACAAATATGCCTTTAGAAGTCTTCATCTGTGGTGTTCATCAGTGGATGGGTTGGTTGGTTACCATATCTGATGGTGACTGCTAGTCCAATAACACACAGGTACAGACAGATGAAGCATGTTAATACGGATTTTATTGTGCTGAAGAGCAACACGATGAGGTATATCTTTTGACCAAGTGTTTTAGATTACTTTGTTTGTGTTGTTATCATTACATGAATTTTGTACAGTGTAGGTTGATTTGTCTGTTCATTTGCTTTGTAGTTATTCCTTTACACAGTGATCCCAAATACAAGTTAGTGAAACAGCAGGAATATGCTTCATAGATGATAGTTCATAGATGATAGTAAATAGTTCATTTTTTAACTTTGTAATTGTATTGCATGTGTCCCTGAAGCCCCTTTACTTCTACAACATCAAATGCCTGAGAGTTTCAGCTATGATACAGGCTAGCATCTAGTATACCTTTAAGAAGCCGACTTTGCACTCTGATAAAATTTGATAAACAATATTTAATGCTTATGAATAGAAGTTTCTAGAAATGTGATATTTGAAACACTTAATACTAATTTACCCAAAAGTATTGTAAGTATTTATTTATTCCTTTTATTAGTTACTGAAATGACACCAGCTTTCCCTTGAATTTCCCCTCTTAGGTTTATGCAACAGAAAAGGTGATATTTCCTGGGGATTGTGTGTATTTTAACCCCAAGTCCAGGAAAATGTGTATATTGTCTGTCTGTGCTGTATACCGCTTGCTATTTTATTGATTATAGCTACACAAAGAAAGTTTAACCTGTGCTGTATTGCCACTCTTTGTATGACTAAAATGGTGGAGTTGCTGTGGCTATTATGACATTAGATCCTACATTTTTCATGATCTAGACTTTTCTTCTTTATTGACATTTTTTTAATCACAATGTAACCACGTAGTTATTCTGTTTTTCTTTACTGAAGCCTGTAACTGACTACAGAGTAAGTCCTTTATGATGATTTAGTTTGGTTTGTTTAAGTTTATCATTTTGGGCTCATAAAATATTGCTCTTTGCCTTGCAAATTTGCAGTGTTGGCAAAAGTCATCAGCAATTACAGTCCCTCATTTTCTGTTTTTACTTATTGCTTTTTCTCTGTTTGTAATACACAATATTTTCAAGAATTCTTCAAATTTTAAGTGTTACTCATATTTTTATGCTTGTGATAAATCAATCTCACTACAGTACAAACTGTCATTCAAAATCACTTTTGTACAAAGACCTTACAAGATGTTGCCTACATTCTCAAAATCATTCTTCAAATACATGTATGCATACCTTATATATACAATACATACATACAATGTATAACCAGTGCATTGTTTAAGGTAGACCTCACAACCATTCTGATTGTGGATGAAAGAATGTGAATTTTTACTATTTTCAGGTCTTGTTTTCAATAGGAGTTTTCTATTTTTCTTGATAAGTTTACTACACACTCCTGTGGAAGCTGCTCTTTCTTTCCTACTTTTAAGCCAAATCATCCCCATTTTTCAGAACCAGCTAGAAAGGTTGGAAGATCTGTTAAAAGACAATGTGTATACACATTCGTTTTGGTACAAGTTTCAATACCCTTAATTCTTGCTGATTGATTTTAAATGTAAAGTTTAAAAATGTAATCTCCACTCACTTGACATTAAGCATCTAGATCTTTATAATGTTAGATTTATAGGAAAACACAATCTCTACAATTTTGATAGTGGACACAAAAAGGGACAGTGAAGTAAACTGTCAGGAAGTAAAAGTTCCATCAAAATCTTACATGTAGTAACAAAGAACAATCATAAAATCTAGGTTTCACATGTGTTTTCCAAATGTTTGATGCCATTACTTTACATCTACATGTAGAGTATAACAAGAAGATTAGGTGATGATGTCATTGCCATGCTACTCTTTCATTATTTTGCACATCAAGATATTATAGACAATTAGTGAACTTGTTTTATGAAGGCCAATAAGAAAGTAAGACAAAGACAAACAAAAAACAAACTCACAACGAGACAATTTTCTGCATAATTTGTTGGTTTGAATATGAAAGACTACAGGGAAAGCCATTTTAACATTATGAAACAGGTAATAGGCGAAGGAAGAAAACAAAAATGTTTTGAGAATCAAACCAGAAGTACAGAATTTCACTTCATATTTTTCAGTTTACCTCATAACAGCCTGGTGGTTATGCAGGCATCTTGCATTATTTATTTCTTGTGGCTCATGGGTGTGACATGCATCACCACTTTGCCCGACTGTATGGTGGTTGATAAACTTCAGTGTGGTCCATGGTTTTCGTAATACTAACAACATATGATACTTTACCAATGCACTTTTGTTTTGTATTTTTGAATTTGAAAATACAAATGAATGTATTGAACGTGTACATGTACCACATTATAGGTACTAGCACATGCTTTCTTGTCACACAGTGTAAATAATAGTCACTTACTCATTGGGGGTGTTTGATGAAGTGTGCTATGACACTTCTACAAATTTCAGTACACAGCTGTGGATGCAAGAACAAGTGACCTTGTAGAGTCATCTTGTTGTGTGCTTGCTTTCTAAATTCATGGAAGTTGCTGATCGAAGAGTAAATGTTTCATGATTAAAAAGGAGAGAAAAAAAAAAAAAGATGGCAGAGGCCAGACCACTATCAGCAAAGGTTTAAATTGACAAGAATGGTTCAGTGCACCAACAAATTTTAAGCTGAATAAAAAGTAGTGGTTTGTATTGTTACCCACGCCGATGAAAATCGGCAGGGGGTTATGTGAAGGGTTCCGTATGTTTGTTTGTTTGTTTGTTTGTTTGTTTTTTTGTTTGTTTGTTTGTTTGTTTGTTTGTTTGTGTACAAGATAACAAGAGAACGGGTAAACGGATTTGCACGAAATGTTATGGGGATGTTTGGATAATGGCAGGAAAGAATCGATTAGATTTTGGTGATAATCGGTTGACCCTTGCAAATTCTGTGTGACCTTGAAGTTTTGACTCCATGGTATAGTGACCACTCCGAAAATTTCCCGTTTCTCACTTTGCGATTTTCCGCTACCATACGAAAACATAAACTCCCAAACGATCCGACTTCGCTGCTCAAATGTTCGTAAGAATTCCGAAATTTACGTTTAGGCCTATTTGAGGGACTATGTCCTTCTAGATTTATGAAAGTTCGTTCTCCGTCATCACAAACTGGCCCGTATTTTGATGATTTTTCAAATTAACATTGATTGTTTTTTTCGTTGGAGGAGCATTTGCTCGGTCGCAGTCACACTGCACGATATGCGCGCTCAATGTCAATGCGTGTGCAAGGCCGCTGAAAATGCATCGCGCTCTACACTGTTGGTGCAAAATTGCATCGGGGACGTTGCGGCGCTCGTTGGTGGCCGAATACTGGTGCAGTAGACATTTGCATTCAACCCTTGCATTGAATAATTCCCGTAGACACTAATCATAGGGGTAATTGCCTAGGGGGTACTGGTGTACGTAAATTTTGTTTTTCTTTTGCGCTTTTGTGGATACCATCAAAGATCGTACACTCATACGGCCTTTAGATATCATCACACTCTCGGCTTGCTATAATCAAAATATCCCGCAAGAAAACGGCGTATTTCTCGATTTTTAGCGCTTTTTCGGCGACCCGTCGCGTAGACAATACTCTTAAAACTGGACTTAATTCGCGCGCGCTTGGAAAAGTTCCGATTCTGCACTTTTGACAGTGGAATTTGGGATTTTCGATGGATTTTTGGAGGAGACTTAAGGACTTTCCTGTACGTGAATGAGTGTTAATACCGTATGCGTAATGATGTGATTTGCGTGTGATGTGACTGTAGAACCAAAGATCGTACACTTCAGTGTACGATCTTTGGTAGAACTCACTGGCTGGTGATAAAGCACACTGGCAATTAAGTGGCCGAATTCTGGTAGATGACCGAATGCACATTATGTTTACCCCGACTTTGTACTTATAGGCGTGGGTCTGCCGCCTTTGACGGCCCCTCTCTAGTTTTTAGTGCAGTCTTGCCGTGCAACATCTTGTATCTTCCTTTCATTAGTAGTGTATCAGTAAATTTCTGAAAACTGTGTACTGATGAAAAAGGCGGAATTGCATTACCCATTTTCTTTAATGTTGAAGTATGACAAGTGATATGAAAACAATACATTGTATCCTAAATTATCGCACCCTAAACACTCCAAAGGATTCTGGAGAAACCACCACAAAATGAGATTTACCAAAGTCATTTTGATATCGCAATCTGGAAAAAAAAAGTACTGGTATCTTATAGTTCGAATAGAGATCAAAGTTATTTTTTTTTTGTATTTTTATAGAAAACCTTGTGTGTACATACATGTCAGGGGGCCAAGATTTTATCACAGAATTTAATGTTTCTGCTTTAAAAAACCAAAACCAAAACCAAAACCAAAAAAAAAAAGATTAACAGAAGTATGTGCACCTTGTTTGTTTAAGTCCTTTAGATGATGGTTTAACAAGCTTTTCATTGAAGCTTTTAGTATTATAGTGTAGATTTGAAGGTTTGACAGGAAGTGACACTATTTTCACATACGTATGCACACACACACACACACACACACACACACACTTAAGATAAGAACAATCTATTTGTGTGTTTCTGTGTTTTGTGCATGTTGCAGTGCTTTATAGTACAACTGTAGCAAAAAATTCCATTTCATATGCTCAATTCTTGCCATGTTACTGTTTCATGAGAACCACAGGTTCAGAGTTGATGATCAACATCTTGTTTACTTTAACTGATGAAGTATGAATTTATGCTTCGCTCTCTACCCCATCATCATAGTAGTCATTTTTTTAATCACAGAGATAATGCTTGCAGTGTAAACAGTGGAAGTTATCCAGACCATTTTTATCAGAAATTGGGTGTTCATGTTGTTTGTTTGGTTCATTTCAAAATAGTTAGCAGAATGTTTTTTTTTTTTTTCCAGCTGTTTATATTTCTGGAGCTATTGCTTCTGAATAAATGTGAACTCCTGAATATGTGTTTGCAAGCTCAACCTGTGGTTATGGTGCACAATAGTTGAAAAGAGAAGTGTATCCATTGTCAGACATCCAGTACCAATCAATCTAAATACCTGAAATTTGGGTAAGCCGATCCAATTTTGAATGTTACATTCGAGGAGTAGATAGTATGCATCAAGTTTGTGAAGTCTATAATATTGCTAGTACTGTAGCATGCAGCGGGCATGTTGAAAATAGAACTATTTCAAGCTTATCAAAACATGCATACATCTACATATGTGTATACTGTATAGATTAAGTGTATTGTTGCATTAAAAAAAAAAAAAAAACTTTCACTTGAGTTTCACTTGCCTTTCACACTGTTTCCTGAATGTCATATTCCATGAAATAAATTGTGATTGTTAATATTCAGCTTCATCAGAGACCAAGCATGTCTCAGCACATGGTAAGGCAGCCTCATATTATAGAGGACTTTCTTGTACACACCTCACACCTATCACTCACAGTCACTATCCATTGCGCTCTAATCACTATCAATCAGCATTTCACTGCATTCCTTTAATAGTGTAGTCATGTTTAGTGTGCCTCAACTAGCTGTACATGTACACTTTGCATAATTGGTGTTAATCTTGTGCAATTGTCTAAAAACCATGCAAAACTTTTGTCAATGCAATTAGTGTGTAGAACTTGTCAGATTAGGATCAGATTTTCCATTTCAGTGGTTGGATTAATGTTAATGCATGCATTTAAGTAAAACTTGAGATATGGGGAATAGCAGAAAGAGATTTGTTTGATTCATTGCATCTTTCATATAAATGACATACAATATCATAAATATTTTTGGAATGTAATGATCATAGTCATGCATTAGTGCAATTTATGTTAGATTTTTAGTAACTGTTTTGTGTTATGTACAATATGTTTGGAACAGTGTCAGTATTACTTTACTTCATAATTGCATTTGTTACAATACCCAAATTCTATTCAGCAACAAGTAATGTAATGTATAGTTTTGATTATTTATATCATTTTTCTCCTTTTATCAGTCTGACAGGTCAAATTGACGGTGTCTAGAAATTTGTAAATGATTGTGTTGGCAGAAGTGTATGAAATATTGCAGAAGCTAAATACTGGTAGGAGTTAATACACTTCACAGATACAGTAGAATCAATGAACAAAGTGGGGAATATAATCCCTTCGAACACATGTGTAAATATATGCTATACAACAGTCTAATCTTTTAAAATAAAACCATATACAGCATGTTTTGTGGTTTATGATGTAGAAGAGCTTTAAAAAAAAATATCAATAGAAATAGAGTTTAGTAAGAACTTGATTACATCCAAGCTTGGGATTTGAAAGGCAGAAGAAATCCTCTGAGCCTTGCATTCCCTTCAACTTTGGCCAGGTAGATGTTTGACAAGGAAATTTGACAGATGAAAGCACATTGCTTTTTTAATAGTGATTATTTACCTTTGTGTGATTGCAGTTAAGTAAGATTGTCAGGCTAAGGTATGAACAAGAAAAAAAAAAGGATGCTGGGATAGGTCTTTTGATGTCCATGCAGGATCTTTCCTTTTGGTATGAACCTTCACAACAAATTCAAAATATTTCATATGAAGAATCTTTCAAGATATACCTGTAGGCAAAACTGTTTGATCTTTGTAAGTGCTTTTGTGTTGATTTATGTACTGTCTCTTCTCTCTATCTGCTTCAATTCATTTTTATGAAACTTTTAGGGGATAATTTCTTGTTGTGCATTGTGCTATTATGATGGAGTTGTTGCAGTCCACAGTTGTATACAATATTCTCACAGCTACTATCACAATCATTATTACAGTACAAGAGCATACATATTGAATTTGCTTTATTTTTTTCCAAGCACAGCTAAAATATGTTTGGTTTGACATTAATGGATGCCTTCATATCAGCTGCAAGCTAGGCACTGTCCATAGTTGCAATGGGCATATCTTTGTAAGGATAATGTACACATTTCATTTTTATGAATACAACATTGCTGTAGCTATGGGTGCATTCGAGCACTCTCCTAAAGCGAAGTATACCATACCATACCCGCACCAGAGGAGCGCTAGAATGCTCCTAAAGTGTACTGTACCGTACTTAACTGAGCCAAAAGTGTACCGGTACCACTTCCAGATGTGCTCCTTAAGGGTACCAAAAGCATTCCAAAAATTTGCATGTGAAGAATGCGTGTAACATGCACATATGTCATAATGCAAAGAGTTCATTCTCTTTGTTCAGGACATCTGTATTAAGTAGTGCTTGCCAGGTGAATGACCCTCTTCGAAGTCTTGCTACAAAATGAGTGACCCCCTCTTCAAAATGTAAAACTAACTCATGAGGTACACTTTCTCAACAGAGTGCTCGAACGCCCCAAATCTGGCACAGGTCAGTACGGTACGCTTTGGTTCAGTTTACTCTGGTTCGCTTTAGAGCACTCGAATGCACCCTATGGATTTCAGTACATTATTTTCAAAAAGCATTCAACAATTCTAACTTTTAGACATTTAAAAATAAAATAAAGGCATGCTGGTGTTTCTTTTTTAAATTCAGAGATATGTATGCATGTTTGATGTACAGCATGAAAGCATTTTTTTCAAATACTGGATTTTATGATTTTTGTTTTGTTTGCATGAATTTACTTTATGTTGCCATTAGAATGTACACTTTGATGAAAATTTATGATTTTTATCATGTAACTATGAAGTGTTTTGAACAGTGTTGTATTATAAGTGATATATTTTAGGGGCTACTGTAATTCAGTGGTGTCAAGTACATGTAAAATACCACATTGTGCCTCATTTTTTACAATTTTGAATTTGCAAAGTTATGTGAATGTGTAAGGCATTCATCACAAGCATACCACCACTTTGTATGTTTTTGAAACAATCTTTGTATTGTGAAGCAGAAGTGTTTGAAAACTTTAATAATTATTAATTCTATCTTCTACTGATTAGGCTGATCGGTCAAGGAATTGTCTATCATTTGAATTAGAATAAAAATCATTATCCCTTGTATCATTATTATCAGCATTCAAATATTATTGTAGGAAGGGGTGACATGAAAAATCGGAATCTGTAGAGTGTGTTCATGCCATCAGCTTGCATCTCTGTACAATTTCAAAATTGTGAAAATGAGGCACTATGTGGAATTGTTTTTGCACAGGTCTGCATGAATGTTATAAACTCAAATACTGTTTTTCTTGACTTGTAACTTTATATACCAATCTGTCTGTGTCCAATGTTTCCAGTTATTTGATATCATGATAAAAGGATTGGGTCTGAAAAGTTCACATGACTATACTGTATTTTAGCTGGTGCAATGCAATATTATTGGAATGATCATGCAGTTATCTGCATTAAGAATGAGAAATAATTTAGATAGACATAAAGTATTATGACAAATCATCTGTGCCAGAAAATTTGCAATAAAAGTGTCAGTTTTCACTGAAGCTTGCCCCTAGATGATGAATCCTGTCCAAAAGGATAAGAATGGACATAAATGTCATTCTGAATTTGAGTTCATTAGTTTGTATCTAAGTAAATTTATTGATAAAAATGCAAAGCTTTGCCACTCAACATAAAAGTACTCCTTTCAGAGTAATCATGTGTAATGAATGGATGTCTGATGCAGTTTATAACCTCCTATTAGTTTTAGGAGTCTTAAAAAAAAAGAATATGTAATTCAAGAACGTACATAATGACAATATTCTATAAAGAAATGTAGTGAATGGTAGTCTTGTAAATGCAGTTTTTGTCTTTCACAAATTCCTCTCCTTCAGATACTCTACTACTCTACAGTGTACAGTGTATGGTTTTAACCAGTTATGTTCAACATAGCTTATATAAGTATGTTACTATAAACTGGATTGATATCTATAGCTTTAATGATTATTATGATGGTTATGATTGTGGGCATCACTATTATTATCATTATTTATACAATTATTACCATAATTATTAACATTATACAGTAGCCTGATGCAATACTAATTGCATAATGTACATGTACACTGTAGTCATTGGGATTTCCTTGTGAGCTGCAAAACACATAATTTAGGAGAGGACTTTGGAGCTGTAGAGACTGCTCTGTTGCATCTGTCATCTTTGTTAATGATGAAATGATTTGTGAAAATGCCCCCCCCCCCCCCTCTCATTTATAGCCTCCTCCTGCCTGCTATGGAGGTCGACATACAGTGACCCTTATTCCGGGTGATGGCATTGGACCAGAACTCATGCTGCATCTCAGACAAGTCTTCAGGTAATGCTGCATCAGGGTATTATTCTGGGGTTTGGGGAGTGTTCAAGCTAAGAATCGCTTTGTTAATTGTTCAAAGTTGAATGTTGGAGAAATATAGAAGGACGTACAAAAGAGAGAGTTTTGATGCAGTACTCTTGTTTCATTAATATTTTATGGAGTACTTCTGTATGCTTCATGCCTTGCTTATCATACGTTTTATATTTGTTTGTTTGTTTGTTTGTTTGTGTGTGTGTGTGTGTGTCTGCGTGTCTGCTCAGGCAGGAAATATTCTTTTTTAATTGTATCCATATTATGTGAATATTTTGTTACTTTGTATAATAATACCAGTTTAGATTACTGTATTCATATCATTGAATGGAAATGATTAAATTCAATGAAAAACAAAATATATTCCCTATTCTCTCTTCCCCCCCCCAAAAAAAAAAAACCCAACCAAACAAACAAAATAAACAAACACCCAGACATGCAGAAGCCCCAGTGGACTTTGAGGAGCACAGCCTCAGTGGGGAGTCTCAGGACAGTGCAATGAAGGACGTGGAGGCAGCCATCATGGCTGTTAAGAGGAATGGTGTGGCTCTCAAGGGCAACATCCACACTGACCTGGACAAATTCATGTTCACCGAAGAGAAGTCGATGAACGTCAAGCTGAGGTAAGATCCGTCCCCTGCTGATCCTGTGAAAGTCACCGGTATACTTCCTGTGATTAGACCCCCCCCCCCCCAATTCTGGTGGCCTTTCTAACCTCAACCATATTTTACGGTAAGCACTATTTGGTCACCCGTCCCGCTTCATCATGAATATTCATCATCTACGGGTATCCGTTATACCGTGGAAATACATAATTTTTACCTTTCCCGGCAGCGTTTTTAAGTTTCTCGGCAAAACTGAACATTTTTCCATCACCCGGCGAGACGTTTTTACATTCCCCGTTGATGCAATTTTTGACAATTTTACATTTCCCAGCGATACGTTTTTACATTCATATGGCACATATCCAGCGTTCTGCCATTTACTAGTACAGTATCTTACTGCCTGATGAATATTCATAATGAAGCGGGACGGGTGCCCAAATAGTGCTTACCATATTTTACCTGGAGATGTTTCTTGGTATGCTAACAGCACTGTATGAGAAATTCTAGTGTGTATCTCCATGACCATCTGGATTTGGAGTGAGAAATCTGTTGTTTGTATTTACAGCATTTTACATTCGCAACAGAAATCTTTTGTTTGTATTTACATCATTTTACAGTCATACCAAAGGCATCTGGCGGTTTCCTTGGGATATCAATACATAATTCTTATCTTGAATGTCACATCTGACTACAGATGTATGAATGCCATGTCAACTTTTCCTCTATCAGTTGTTAACAGTAGGCAAAACCTATTTCAGAAACCTCTCTTACCCCCCCCCACCCTTTCCTGCGAAGGATTACCTCACTGCTAACCAGTCATGCCGTTCTTGCATTCGTGCAGTTTTGCGGACATGAATGACATAACAAAAAGAGAGTGGAACTACTATCTATTGTCACATTAATGCGTTTGAATAGCATATGTTCACAGTGAGCTTTCTGCATTTGTATGCTATGATTCAGACAGAACAGGAAGCCAATTCTGGGCCCCGTTGCAAGAAAGTTGCAATCAATTACAAATAATTGCTAATTTTGAAACAACCATTCTGATTGGCTCAGGGTCTGCCCTATTAAGAAGACATGCATGCAACAATGATTTTGATTGGCCAGTGACAATCAGTTGCAAGTTGCGTTTAAACGCAAAGTTTCTAGCAACGGGGCCCTGGTCTGTGTTTGCTTCTGTATATAATCATAATGCAGAGCCATGACACATAATATTTGGAAATGTGCACCCTTTGTGAAATTTACTTCCCATACAATATTTACACAAAGTCAATGCAGGATTCGAAGGATGTCGGGTCAATAGATTGTGTCTCTATTAATGCTATGCTTTGGGTTCTTACCACCAGGGTGGGGCTGGATGTGTTTGCCAATGTGATCCGGTGTAAGAGCATCCCGGGTGTGAAGACGAGACACGAGGACATCGATATCATCATCATCCGGGAGAACACGGAGGGGGAATACTCAAGCCTTGAGCATGAGGTAAGGTGGACTGAGGTTACTCACATATCATCAATTAACTTACATTTTCTCTATCATTTTTCTTTTGCCACTTTTTATACAAAAACAAATGGCTATTAATATGGCCATCAGTGGACACACAATGTACTTTGTTGCACGAGACCAAAATCAATTTGGTACAGTGTACTTTGTAGACCACATCCTAAAATAATCGTCACATTATCCTAGAACTATTAAGATAATGCCATCAAGTTAGGATATGAAATACAAATATACTTACACAAAGATATTTAACATACATGAATGTAAGGACAAAGATGAAAAAGAAATGTCTGTCTCAGTTATGTATTCAAAAAAAGAATAAATGTATTGGAGACTGTCTTTCTATAGTGCATGAAGAATCTAGAGTTGTGTAGTTTACTGGATAGATTTCTCCATGATATGAGACCTCAGCAGAAACTTGTTGGCTCTGGGAAGTCAGATTGGTGAAAGGCTTGGTAGAAGGGAAAGCTTTCTAGATTTCTTGCACTGTAGGAGTGAAAATTGCTTTTCAAATAAAAATGTTCTTGTAGAGAGACCGGTAACGTACCACTCAGACATTTAGCATAGAAGATAAATGTTTATGAGGATGTAATCGTTAATTATCATTTACTTTTATTCTTGTTTGAATAACACAGAAGTTAAGAATATGAAATGTAAGTTATGATGTACACTGCAGTCTTTTGGAAGTGAGTTAAATATAGTGGCTCTCATGCCATTAATACTGTATATGCAATATATTTAGCGAGTCTAAATTTTTTGCAAATCGGGACTTCGCGACGATTTCGCCAGTGGTTAAAATCGCGATCGTGGAGTACTGTTCTGAACGGAGAAATGTATACGTGTGTGTCACATTCATGTGGGATCAGAGTTGTTATTTTGGCATTTTTTAATTTCACGAATAGCACCTTACTCTCACGAAATTCGCAAAAATAAAAAGCTCACAAAATATTCAGCATATACAGTAGTATATGACACGTGGAATGTAGCACATACATCACTTTTGAAAAGGGTTTACAAGCATTTACATCAAAGAGGAAGTTATAATGACATCGTGTAAATTTAAGAAAAACCCAAAGAAATTAGGTCAGTTAGTGAAATATAATGATTCTGCTCATACAAGGTCAAGATTGGATTCTGCTGGTACATGATGCATTGTGCATTAAATATTTTTGTACTACACACTGTAAATTACGATTAGGACATACACCTGTATACAGTATCAGTGAAGCTAGGTCATAAGAAAGACGGAATGGGATCTTTGTCTTATGTGCACTTTGTATACTGCTACAACTGTATGATAATCTACAACAATCAAAGCAATTTATCTTTCTGATCTTAAAGGAATGGTACAGTATTGGTGGAGATGAGAATTGGGCTTTTAACTTTTTGCGAGATACCAAGAAAACACTTATGATATAGTACAGAGCATACCATTTTAAGAGGAATTTAAAGTTTATTTGATAAAAATCAGGTTTGGAATGACTGAAACATCCAAAAACAAAGTAAAACAAAGCGATCGTAATAAAGTGTGGGTCCCACACTTTAGTAGAATCGCTCTTTTTGGGATATCTCAGCCATTTCAAAACCAATTTTCATGAAATAAACGTTGAATTCCTTATAGAAGTACATGCTCTTTCATATTCAATAAGAGGTTTATCATTATCTCACCAAAAAATGTTAGAAACCTGAAATTAGGTCTCAACCAAAACTATACGATCCCTTTAATGGCCTTCCTGTTCATACCATGCTTTATAATCTGTATTAGAATCTGTACTACTGTAATGTTGATGGAATGAAATCAGTGCTTTCCAGCTTAGTGTTGTTTGTTCAGTAAATTTTGCATGTAACAATATGAATCAGTGTCCATGTGTTAATTATTATTTACAGTAGGGGTAGCTTTGCTTGAGAACAAGTTACACTAATGCTACTAGAGCATAGTAGGAAAAAAATTTGGGTAGGACATAGAGTAAACTTGGACTACAGTTGTAGTTGCACCATGGTTTCAGCAGTGTTCATGGCAATGAATTATTCACCATGGTATTCCATTGTAGATGTCGCAGCAGCAGTATTCAGTCATAAATGTTTGACTGTGGTATCCCATTCTACACCTCACATTGGTGTATAGCCATGAATGATTTACTTTGGTATTCCACTTTAAACCTGGCATTGGTATTCAGCCATGAATGATTTATGGTGGTATCTCATTTCAAACCTCACAGTGGTGTTCAGTCATGGAGGAAAGGATATTGGTCTGTATCCCCATGGATTGAGGAAGTATTCCCTTTAACTAAACATCAAGAAAACAATCAAGGACCTGGTATCGCACTGGTATTGCACCACAGCTCCTCTGATATGTCATGTTGGAGAATTTACTTTCAAAACTGCTTTATTATGTCTCTGTATCCACGTCTCAAGCTGTTATTATTCTCCAAAATATTGGATTGTTTTCACTTGACTACATTCTCTTTCAGTAAAAAAACAACAACAAAAACCAAAAAACACCATGAGGTAGTTTGTGGTAGTGCAAATGTCAAAGGTTATGGACAGCATTATCCAATTTTCACAAACAGCATCCTGCCTTTCTTGACACCTCTCCCTCCGGCAGAATGTAGACGGCGTCGTTGAGAGTCTAAAGATCATCACGGCTGAGAGATCACGGAGAATAGCCAAGTACGCCTTCGACTATGCCGTCAAGCATAATCGCAACAAGGTCACCGCCATTCACAAGGCCAATATCATGTAAGTCGTTAGGTGTGTCTGAATAGATCACTTGCATAATGCAGTGGAATACGTTCGCAGTTCCTCACCGCAGGGCCATTCACGAGAATGTGGTTTAATTTCACAGAGACTTGTCTGACCTACTTTGTATGACAATGACGTTAGCAACATGCACTGTTGATGTACGACTCTGACAAAGAGCTAGCATCCTAATGCACCATCACTCTACAGTAACATCATTAAAGGCTCAGCACAATGATGCATGGCAAATGTCATGATGCACTGGGAGGGAGATCATTGCAAATTCCCAACCATTCTTTGTCGGAATGAGTTGAGCACAGATGTTAAAGGGAAACATCACTCCATTTTCAAGTAGACTTTAATGTTGACAGTAATATAAAGCTTCATCGAATCAGGCAAAAGAAATGGAGAAAGTTATGGAAGTTTCAGGTGGTAGATGGCTTTGCTCAAGACTGATATACTGATGATGATTATAGTTATAAATATGTAACGCACACCAGGCAATTATATCCCCTCCTAACAACTCTCGTGTTGGTTTGTATTTAGATGGGATGGGAATTTGATTTTCTTAACTCATGTTTACAGAAGGAGGTTTATTGATAATTCTTATGCAAGCAGATAGGAGATTTGTGAGGCAACAACACGATCACCTCATGTAATCTGTATCAAAGACTGACTGATTATAACTTTTCTCAAGAACTCTGAGACATTAGTAGGATTTTGTCACTTTTTGTGTGTTTGTTGCACTTTTTTAGGGGGGGGGGGAAGAAAGGGGTGTTGAGCACTTTTAATAAATTGTCAGTTCATCTGACATAACTCTCTATATCAAAGCAAACTGTTGCATAGAGTGGCATTTTAACTGCCTTCAGAAGAAACAGTATTTACTATTAACAATCTTCATCTACTTGGACTACTACTATACACCCACTGTGTCCAATATATAACTTTCCTGTTGAATGAAGTGATCATCTATTGCGCAAAATTGCACATTTTGGAACATTGCATTCATCTAGGCAGAAGTTTCACATGTCTGACATACATATATTCACATGAATATATTATTTCTTTATCGATGTGTTCTTTTATTTCATACATTGCGTTGTCACAAATGTACACACTAGTAGTTATGTACACGTACATGTATGATGTACTGTATGCCGGGCTGTTTTAATGTGTATGTACACAGGTGGACCAGATTAATGGAGAACATTCTATGTGGTATAGATATAGTACATACAGGCTGACCAGATAAGTGGAGAATTTTCTAGGTGGTATACAATGTAGCTATACAGTACATGCATGTAACAGGAAATACATTATAGCTCACTCAATCTAGAATGATTTCACCCATTCCAGAAAGTTCTGGGAAGTGCTTACATGTTTGGCTGAGTGAGGCACTGTCCCTGTAGCCCAATGTGATTGGTAGTTATTCTTGGTAATGATGTTTTGTACATAGTTAGGCAGTGAGTCATCCAGGTTTCCTGGAACTTGGACTGGCTAGTAGGTTGGAGAGAGTTATAGAATGTGCTAGAAGGGGGTGAATGGATAGTATATAAGCCAGAGAAATTCTGCAGTAGGCAGAGTACCCAACACCTCTGCTCTGAGAGTTACGTCACTTCTGGCTCTGAAGCGACTTGTTATAGTCAGTCCTGTGTTACCTGCTGACCTGTTATGTTTGTGGAGATAAGGCCTGGGAGACATTTTGCCTGCAGAGAATTAATGTGCCTTCATTGGACTCCATATTTTAATGTCAATGGACATTGCTACGGCAAAGCTGTGACGGGCTGGATTCATAGCTGGACAATATAAAGTGAATCATCATTCAACGCATCAACTGGACGTGGTCGTCACAACGTTTGGACTCTGCACGTTTCGCCGTGGACATATATCGTGGATTTTACCCCGGATCTATACCGTGGACTATCGTAACCTGCGCCTCTGGAGTTACGTCGGAGGAATCATTCATCGGTGCGTCGCGGATCATTCGTCTGTGCATCGAACATCGTATTTGGACACTTTCAAAGGATTATTTAATACGTGTAAGTGATTCCACTACCGATTTATAACTGTTTCTATTGATCATTGTTGTACTGATGTGACGCCAATTACCAGTCTGTACCACTGTCAATAAACCGCCTGAACATCAGTTGATTGTTTCTTTTGTGCGATCATTCTCGGAGTGATTTTGGTCGTAACAAAATTGGGGGCTTGTCCGGGAATTGAATTTTAAGCCAAAACTTAGAATTTGGAACGTTCCGGAATCCAGAATATTGGTACAGACAAAATACCAGTTGAGTTGATTGTTCAATTGTATACATGTATTGTGTGTAATACATTGTGACAATGTCAATCAGTACAATGGATGTTCAGGCATTTGTTCAGAGGACAGATTTGTCCCTCAAAGATTTGCAAAGGTTACGCAAATGTGATTTGATCGCTGTTGCACAGCATTTAAATGTTGATGTTCCACAAGGTGCTAGAAAGGCAGAGATTCTTGACTTAGTAGCTGGTCACATGGAGCTCAAAGAAGAAATTGACACTCCAGATCAAGCTCAAATTTCTGATCAAACACGGCTTGAACTTGCTAGATTGGAAATGGAGAAAGAGAAGATGAGATTAGAAATGAAGGAAAGAATAGAAATGAAGAGAATTGAAAAGGAAATGGAGCAACAACTGAAATTGCGTGAGATGGAATTGACTCATGCACAGACTGTTGGAAATCGTGAAAGGGCTCCCCTTGAATTCAATTTGGCCAAGAACATTCGATTGGTGCCAAAGTTTGAAGAAAACAGAGTTGATGCATATTTTGTGTCATTTGAGAAGGTGGCTAACAGTTTGAAATGGCCACAGGAATTTTGGCCCATGCTCCTTCAAAGTGTGTTTGTCGGCAAAGCAGCTGATGTGTACTCATCTCTCTCTGAAGAGCAATCACGTGACTATGCTACAGTCAAGAAAGCAGTGTTGAATGCTTATGAGTTGGTGCCAGAGGCGTACAGACACAAGTTCAGAAATTCGTACCGCAAACCAGGCCAGACACATGTTGAGTTTGCTCGTGAAAAAGAAATGATGTTCGATAGCTGGTACAGGTCCCTGAAAGTGGATCAGGACTTTGATAACCTACGTGAGGTTGTTCTCTTGGAAGAATTCAAAAAGAGTGTTGCTTTCAGTGTGAGGTCGCATTTGGATGATCACAAAGTGACAAGTTTGCATAAAGCAGCCTTGATGGCTGATGAGTATGAGCTGACCCACAGAAATGACAACAGACCACCTTTCAGGAATTTCTCTGGAAATAAGAGAGACAAAAATCAGTCGAGCAATCCAAAGAATGCTGGTCCTGAAAAAGGCCCGAGTTCTGAAACTTCATCGGCACCAAAGCCTCAATCTGACAAAGGGTCCAGTACAAGTGCAAATGTCATCAAATGTTTTCACTGTAACAAGACAGGGCATGTAAAGTCACAGTGTTGGAAGTTGCAAAACAAAACAAAGAAGGACTTGGGATTTGTCATGTCAAAAAGTGTCCTACCAGAAAACAGTGTCCCGTTCAGTGAAACACAGGCCATTGAAAGTCAATCTCCCAAATTCAAAGATAGGCTGAAGCAGGTGGATGAGAGCTATCGTAGCTTTTTGTTTGATGGTGAGGTGACCCCATGTACCTCTGGTGAGGCAGGTAAGCCAGTGGTCATCCTGCGGGATACGGGGGCCTCTCAGTCGTTGATGGTGGATGGTGGTATGACTTTTCCACCAGATAGTGCAGTGAATGCAAAAGTTTTGATTCAGACTGTTGATGGCAGTTATATGTCAGTGCTACTGTATAGAGTGGATTTGAAGTGTGACCTAGTTTCTGGTCCTGTGACTGTTGGAGTTGTTCCTGAGTTGCCTATGGCAGGCATTGACTTCCTGTTGGGGAATGACTTGGCTGGGGACAAGGTGGTTGCGTCTCCAGTTGTTTCGGATAAACCAGTGGTGGTTGCTGAAACTGAGCAGTTGCAGGAGGAGTTTCCTGGGATTTTCCCAGATTGTGTTGTGACTAGGTCTCAGGCTCGTAGAGCTGTTCAAGATGATGTGGATTTTGTTGATGTGGAGGAGAATTCCGGTGTTTGGTTGGCAGAAACCTTTTTCAAGGATTTGAATGATGGGGTTGCTGTATTAGGCTCCGAGGCTAACAGTGATGGGCTGTTTAGCAAGTCTTCCTTGGTTGAAGCACAGCAGGCAGACTCTGAGTTGAATGGCTTGTCTCAGACGGCGTGTTCTGAGGCTGAGGCTGAAAAGGTCCCTGAGTGCTATTATGTCAAAGATGGCATTTTGATGAGGAAGTGGAGACCTCCCCATAGGCCAGCTGATGAGGATTGGATGGTGGTCCGTCAAGTTGTTGTCCCTCCTAGTTACCGCGGTGAGATCTTGAGGATTGCTCACGAGTTACCTGTTGGCGGCCATTTAGGCGTCAGAAAGACAAAGGATCGGATCATGAGGCATTTCTATTGGCCAGGGCTGAATGTGGATGTGGCTGAGTTTTGCAAGACTTGTCACACATGTCAGGTGGCTGGTAAACCACAGCATTCGGTGAAGCCGGCGCCATTGATTCCGATACCTGCGTTTGAAGAACCATTCAGTCGGGTTCTAGTTGACTGTGTTGGACCTTTGCCTAGGACTAGGTCGGGTCACAAGTACCTCTTGACAATCATGGATATGTCTACACGGTTTCCAGAGGCTATTCCATTGCGAAATATCACTGCTAAGACTGTGGTAGATGCTCTAGTGCAGTTTTTCACTAGGTATGGGTTGCCCAAGGAAGTGCAGTCTGACCAAGGGTCAAATTTCATGTCAGGCATATTTCAAGAGGTGATGTATCGTTTGGGTGTGAAGCAGCTGAAGTCGTCAGCTTATCATCCCCAGTCCCAAGGTGCGTTGGAGCGCTACCACCAGACCCTAAAGACAATGATTAGGGCGTTCTGTGAGGAGTATCCCGAGGATTGGGATAAGGGCATCCCTTTCCTACTGTTCGCAACGAGGGACTCCCCAAATGAGTCGACGGGTTTCAGCCCATTTGAGTTGGTGTACGGTCATGAAGTTAGGGGCCCACTGAAGCTCATCAAAGAGAAATTCATGACTGAGGATGATGAGGTCCACCTACTTGACTATGTGTCAAAGTTTCGTGAAAGGCTTTCAAAGGCTTGTGAGGTAGCTAGGGAACACTTGAAAGTGTCACAAGACTCTATGAAGAGAAAGGCAGACAAAAATGCCAAAGCCCGAACTTTCAACCCAGGTGACAAAGTTCTTGTACTGCTGCCCATACAAGGTGAACCACTGAAAGCCAAGTTCAGTGGCCCGTACTCTGTCAAAAAGAAACTCAATGATGTGAACTATGTGATCAGTACGCCAGACAGACGCAAAGATCAGAGGGTGTGTCATGTAAACATGCTGAAAGAGTACTATGAGAGAAAGGCTGGTCAGCCGGTAGGCGTAGCTCAGGTGGTAGAAGAGGAAGTAGAGGAAGAGGGAGAAGCTCAAGATGAGCATGGAAGTGAGCCCTCTAGTGCCAGGTTGTCTAACTCAGAGATGTTAGGGAAAGTAGATGAGGCACTGAACTACCTACCTGAAAATCAGAGGAAAGATGTGACTAGTCTGTTACATGAGTACAAAGAACTGTGTAAAGACAAACCAGGCTGCACCCCTCTGGCTGTACATGATGTTGATGTGGGAGATGCTGACCCTATCAAGCAAAACCCTTACAGACTAAACCCGAGCAAACTACAAAAAGTAAGGGAAGAGGTTCAATACATGCTAGACAATGACATAATAGAACCTAGTAAAAGCAGTTGGAGCTCCCCAATCGTCATGGTGCCCAAACCGGATGGGTCTCAAAGATTCTGTATAGATTACCGAAAGGTGAATGCCGTGACAAAAACAGATTCTTTCCCCATTCCCAGACTTGAAGACTGCATTGACAGGGTCGGCAATTCTGCATATGTCAGTAAAATAGACCTTCTAAAGGGATACTGGCAAGTGCCCTTGACCGACAAAGCCAGAGAGATTTCTGCCTTTGCTACACCAGATGGCTTGTTCCAATGCAAAGTAATGCCATTCGGCATGAAAAATGCTCCAGCCACCTTCCAACGGCTGACAAACCAAATCATTGCCGGACTTGACCACTGTGTAGTATACATTGATGACATCCTAGTGTATAGTGACACGTGGGAGGAGCACATTACACACTTGCGGCAACTTTTCAATCGACTCAAGGAGGCCGGATTGGTGATTAATCTGGCAAAGAGTGAATTTGCAAAGGCCAAAGTGGTGTATCTCGGGCATGTAGTCGGTCAGGGACAAGTATTGCCAAGAGAAGCCAAGGTAGAGGCTATACTAGGCTTTCCCATCCCCCAATCCAAGAAGGAGTTGCTCAGATTTCTGGGCATGGCTGGTTTCTACAGGAAATTTGTACCGAATTTCAGCACTGTAGTCACCCCCCTAACAAACCTGCTGAAGGGCAAGGCAAAGTACACCTGGACTGATGAGTGTCAAAGAGCCTTCGAGAAACTAAAGGCAGTCCTTGCTAATGAGCCTGTTTTGGCAGCTCCTGACTTCGCAAAGCCATTCAAGGTGGCAATAGATGCTAGCGATGTAGGAGTGGGAGCGGTTTTGCTCCAAGAAGATGAAGAAGGCACTGAACGACCAGTTAGCTACTTCTCCAAAAAATTGAACACATACCAGAAGAAGTACTCCACAATTGAGAAGGAGGCTCTCAGTCTCATCCTTGCCCTCCAGCAATACGAAGTGTACTTGACAAATAGCAAAGGGGAGATCACGGTCTATACTGACCACAACCCCTTGGTCTTTTTAGACCGGTTCAAAATGAAGAACAACAGGTTGTTCAGATGGAGCATGATGACGCAGCCATATGCACTCAAAATCAAACATGTGGCAGGCAAAAACAATGTAATTGCCGACGCTCTGTCAAGAGTGTAACTTGAAGAGAGTATCAAAGGTGAAAAGTTTTCACCGCGTATCATTTCCAGTGTATGTGTTTAGCATATTCATTAATGTGTGCAAAACAGTTTGATATGATTGTATAAGCTCAGAGAATCTAAGCAATATCATTGTAAATAGTATCCATGAAAAGAGAACATGGAATTAATACAGCTATCCAAAAGGCATGTGATAGTATGTGATTATTGTTGCTTGACTTGGACTTTACCTCACATTCGTTGCAAATAACAATGAGAAATTGTGAAGGTAAAAGAAACCCTTGCTACAGCAAGGCTTTCTTTTTCCCATGGGGGATGGTGTCACAAATGTACACACTAGTAGTTATGTACACGTACATGTATGATGTACTGTATGCCGGGCTGTTTTAATGTGTATGTACACAGGTGGACCAGATTAATGGAGAACATTCTATGTGGTATAGATATAGTACATACAGGCTGACCAGATAAGTGGAGAATTTTCTAGGTGGTATACAATGTAGCTATACAGTACATGCATGTAACAGGAAATACATTATAGCTCACTCAATCTAGAATGATTTCACCCATTCCAGAAAGTTCTGGGAAGTGCTTACATGTTTGGCTGAGTGAGGCACTGTCCCTGTAGCCCAATGTGATTGGTAGTTATTCTTGGTAATGATGTTTTGTACATAGTTAGGCAGTGAGTCATCCAGGTTTCCTGGAACTTGGACTGGCTAGTAGGTTGGAGAGAGTTATAGAATGTGCTAGAAGGGGGTGAATGGATAGTATATAAGCCAGAGAAATTCTGCAGTAGGCAGAGTACCCAACACCTCTGCTCTGAGAGTTACGTCACTTCTGGCTCTGAAGCGACTTGTTATAGTCAGTCCTGTGTTACCTGCTGACCTGTTATGTTTGTGGAGATAAGGCCTGGGAGACATTTTGCCTGCAGAGAATTAATGTGCCTTCATTGGACTCCATATTTTAATGTCAATGGACATTGCTACGGCAAAGCTGTGACGGGCTGGATTCATAGCTGGACAATATAAAGTGAATCATCATTCAACGCATCAACTGGACGTGGTCGTCACAACGTTTGGACTCTGCACGTTTCGCCGTGGACATATATCGTGGATTTTACCCCGGATCTATACCGTGGACTATCGTAACCTGCGCCTCTGGAGTTACGTCGGAGGAATCATTCATCGGTGCGTCGCGGATCATTCGTCTGTGCATCGAACATCGTATTTGGACACTTTCAAAGGATTATTTAATACGTGTAAGTGATTCCACTACCGATTTATAACTGTTTCTATTGATCATTGTTGTACTGATGTGACGCCAATTACCAGTCTGTACCACTGTCAATAAACCGCCTGAACATCAGTTGATTGTTTCTTTTGTGCGATCATTCTCGGAGTGATTTTGGTCGTAACAGCGTCACGATCACATTGTGATTACCTATTGATTATTACCTAATAAAAGAAAAATTCATACTGTCATACACCAGGGTTCTCGCCAGGAATTTCTTCACGCTTGTCGGCACTAATTCGCGCTGTTCTGGGGGTGGGTACGAAGCGCGGAAGCCTTCGCTAATGCTCAATACAACACAGATAAATCGCCGCTAAAATGCCACTAAATGCGACATTTTCACGGAGATGTAATGAACGTTGTGAGGGGCATATTCTCACAGAAACAATGCAGAAACTCCATACCTTTTGTTGGCGGCAGCCCCTAAATAATAAATGAAAGAGACGTAGGTGCCGATGGTGAAGGTTCCGATTTCTTTTAGGTCTTTCCTGTTTCACTGTTGCAATAATTAGCCGTCTCTGCATCGCAACAACGCGCGCCGTGTATACCCGTAGTGTTTTTGCTTTCTCGCCGTCTGCTCGACCACGTGGTAGGCCTATTGCATGCAGATGCGCGAGAAGCGATCGAGAACTTTCGGGACATCATTGCACTTTCCTTTCTGGGTATACTGCGGTAGTTTGGACATCAAAGAGATATCATACAAAAATGTAATGATGGTCATTATTCCGAAGGTTTGTTTAATCATAAAATGAAACGATTCATTACTGAGTACAGTGTACTTCGAAGGTTTGTAATCGAAAACAACAACAACACCAAAGGTCGGTACTACAGATGAACGTTCAAAATAAACAAAACTGATTTCGTTCGGAGATTTAATTATTTTCCGATCAACAAACCTTCAGAAAGGAATCTATCTATCATCGTTCTTGTTTCGGAATAACAAACCTTCAGAGTATAGAAAACTAACCATTTTGGGGCCGTTGTTGTATTCCGAAATCATACTGGCAGAACGTTCGAAATAACAACACTGATTTCGTTTGGATATAAACGAATATTATTTTCTCCTTTATCATTTTTCGATTAACGATCATTCAGAATTAAGAATGTAGAGTATCATTTTACCATCATTCTTTCGGAGTAACGAACCCTCAGAGAACGAAAACTGTAACCGTTTTGGGGCCGTCGTTTTATTCCGTAATTATACTGGCAGAACGTTCGAAATAACAGAACTGATTTTGTTATGAAATGAACGGACATTTTTTCTTAATCATTTTTGGATTAACGAACCTTCAGAATAAAAAATCTAGCATCATTTTATCATTAATCTGTCGGAGTAACGAATCCTCAGAGTAAGAAAACTGCAACTGTTTTTGGGCAGTCGTTTTTTCCGAAATTTCACTGGCAAAACGTTCGAAATGATGCACTGATTTCGTTTTGAAATTTACGGACATATTTCTTTTTTCAATTTTCGGTTAACGAACCTTCAGAATAAAGAATCTACAATGTATTATTTTATCATTGCTATTTATAAACAGACCCTTAGAGTACGAAAACAAGCTGTTTTGTGCCGTCATTTTATTCCGAAATTTCACTGGCAGAACTTTCGAAATGACAATTGATTTCGTTTTGAAATTTACGGATATATTTTTTTTCTTTATTATCTTTCGGTTAACGAACCTTCAGAATATAGAATCTAGTATCTATTTTGTTACTTTTTTTTTCTGTCGGAGTAACGAACCCTCAGAGTAAGAAAACTGTTACTGTTTCATTCCGAAATTTCATTGGCAGAACGTTCGAAACAACAAAACTGATTTTGTTTGGAAATTAACGGACATTGTTTCTTTATTATTGTCAGATTAACAAACCTTCAGAATAATAAGGAATGTAGTATTATTCTGTTATTATTTCGGAACAAACCCTCAGAGTAAACCCGTTTGGGGCATCGCTTTATTTAGAAAATTCATTGACAGCGAACTGAACACAGGCAAACCAAACTGCTTTTGTGAATGTGAAACACATTGTTAACTTTCACTAAATCAAGAACTGATCTGGAAAGAGAACAATTCACGTGTTCACGAAAATCAAAACTGCGTCACAATATATGATATGTATATATGCCTATGTACGCCGTCATTGGTCATTGCTAAAGAGAAGAACATTTCGCTCTCTCCCGTAAAAGAAAAAAAAAAGAAAATGCTTGGCAGTTAAGCGCATGAAATGTCAAAATAATATTTTTCACATTACTTGAACAACCAAACATTCTTTATTTTAGATTTTTAAAAAAAATCATTATGAATAGATAAAGAATGTATGGTTCTTCCCGTCAAAACGTGGGCCTCTGCATGCGGTATCCATTATTAATTTTACGCGGGAAAAGCGTAGCTCCTTGAAGCAAGAGCATGATAAAAAAAAATGAATAAACACAGACACACACTGATGCTGGTGTAGAGAAAAACGAAAGACAGCTTGCTCAAAAGATGCTTCCTTCTTTCAGTTTATTTTCTCCCCAGTCATTCCTATCGTTCTACTCCCATGAACCCCTGCCATGCACAGACGATGAACAAAACAAAATATTACCAACACTGCAATAAAAAAAAGAAAGAAACACGTGCTCGAAGCAAATTATCTACACTTTTCAAGTTGAACAAATTGATGTTCGTAATGAAGAATTAAAAAAAAAAAAACACGACCACCGGCAATGAGGAAACTTGATATCATGGCTTGTGGAAATTTCCACGAAATGTCCACGAAAGCCAGGTGTCAGATAAAGGAATGCCGCGCGTACTGCCACCTTGCTTCAGTGGTCGTAAACAGCGTGTAAATAGCATGTAAACCAAATGGGAACATTGATGGATGATTATCCATTTATTTTCTGCCCATGAAGGCCCCCTAACCCTCCTGTTAACAAGCCAAGCCAGAAGCACGTGGAGCATTACGTATGTTGAACTTGAAAGACCATTATGACAGAATTACTATAAATGTCGGCCCGGAGAAGGAAAATGGAATATTCACGAATGACGTTTACAAATCCATGGAAAGTGAAAAGGCTCAAATGGAACACATGGCTTTTTAAATAATAATAATAAAAAAAAATAACCCGCTGAAACTACAAAAAAAAAATAACAATTTGCATTTGCTTACTCCATCGCACTTTCTTTTTTCTTCTTTTTTTTTAACGAAAGATGGAGTTAATTTTCTCTCTGCGGCAATGCTTTGAACGCATCTAATTTTGCGTCATTGCCGATGGCCAGCTTCCTACAGAATTGATACGAATCCTTTCAAATATACGAAACAAAGTCTAAAAATCCTGGATTCTGGCGGTGAATTCCGGTGGTATTATAAATCCTGCTCACTATCAAAATTCAATCATCTGTTCCTTGCGCCATTTTACACCAACTGTTCCTGAAAATTTCATCCTAATCTGTTCGCAAAATGTTCACTTATTTTGCGAATAGAGAGACAGACAGGCAGATAAACGAACAAACAAACCAAAGCAGCAAAAAAAAAAAAAAAAATACATAAAAATACAACCTTTGGCGAGAGGGGGCATGCATTTCATATCGTTTGTTTTTGCGTAACCCGACAACAAGCGTGACAACAAGCGAGCACGTGTCAGCCTTCCTCAGCCTCCCTCGCTGGTCGGCCTCCGACCCTCTTTTCGTCCTCTCTCTCCCTCTCACAATACCGTCGGACACACAGGCGGCTGTTTGTGGCCGGCTAGTGTGTGGATCCCGAATCAGAGCGCATGTGAGTGAGCAAGTGTGTGATGTGGTGTGTATGCAGCTAGTACATGTACAATTGTATGTCGCTGTGTTGAGCCGCGTTGTTGTGATCGGTGCGTTAACTTTTTGCGCTTGTAAACTGCTGCTCCTTTCAACTCTAGCTTCTTTTCTAGCCAGATAATAAAGAGTAAAAAAGGCGAGAAATTGGTCCGAACTTGGCTCGTCAAGCAAGTTCACGCGTGCATGGTGTTACCCTTGTCGGCAAGTTCACACGTGGTGTTACCCTTGTCGGCAATTCTTTCTTCAAACCGCACGCTTGTCGGCACCGACAAGGGTGATATACGCTGGCGAGATCCCTGATACACTCATCCTTTTTAGATGGTCTTGGTAAAAGGAAATCAGATCAAACAGAATTCAAGGTTTTGGTGCAAGACACTTCACAGCAATTTTGTTAAACGAGAATTCAAAATATGCCTATGCTACAATCAAGTTACATGCATTCCTTTTGTTATAGATTGTAACAAAATGTTTTGTGTTCCTTCCAGGAAACTTGGGGATGGTCTCTTCCTCCAGTCTTGCAGGGATGTAGCAGCGGAGTATCCTGAGATTGAGTTCAACGACCTCATCGTGGACAACTGCTGCATGCAGGTATAGGTTACAGCTGCCCTAATTTGTGCCTGTTTGTTGACATCTCTGCCGCCTGCAATGCAATATGATACATCATGTACCAGCATATGTTGCAGTAATCTCAATTTCTTGTCACATGGGTTAAAGCGAAAATCTAATGCCAGGTTCAAGTTGGCTTTGGTAAAAAAAAGAGGAAAACAAATACTTCAGTCAAATGAACAGAATGATGGAAATTTTATTGAAAATTGGGCATAATGTAATGAATGCATAGAATATCAAAATGATAGTGATATCAGCCCCAACCAAATAAATTTGCCAATTAGATGTGGCATTGATGTCACCCCCTCATAATTCTCCTACTGGCTTGTACAAGTGTACAAAAACAAACAAACAAACAAACAAACAAACAAACAAACAAACAAACAAACAAACAAACAAACAAACAAACTAAACAGATGAATCGTGTTATGGTCAATGTTTTAGTAGATGCATGCTATTGTCCTTGAAAGTCGCCATTTGTAGGTTGTCATAAAAACAGAAAATAGATGTGAGAGATGCGAGTTAACGGCATGATTTTCTTTCACAGAGGGAAACGGAGCAAAGAAATTTGTGAAGGTCGGTGGAGATTTGAAGAGATGCATAGCTGTCAAGTCTTACATCATTTTGTAGTAGTTTATGTCTGAAATGATTAAGCTTCCGCTGTTCTGTTTGGCTGATTTATTGGTGATAACTTGAACTTTGAGTGGAATACCGCTGTAAGTCACGACACTTGAGTCTGTTTCCAGGACTGTAGTCGGAGCTATTACTGTGTAGACAAAGGTAACCCCTTCTCTGTATAGTTTTAGTAACCTTTTTCAGTATTAAACAAAAGGGACTAAAGTCAAACAAACAGAAATTATGAAGCTTTATTGAAATAGGACAAATATAACAAACTACATGAGTTTTGTGAAGCTATGATGTTTGTTCCCAATCATATATATAAAAATATGACAAGGCAATGGTCTCCAATTGCTTTTTTACAAGATATTATACCAGGTATAATGAAATAATACTATATGTCAATCAATGAGTAGCAGCTATGATTCCCCTTCCCTCTCCTGCTTCCCTTTCACTTCATAAATTCATGTTCACAATTTGGAACAATTTGATATGTAGGATGATATTTCATGTTTTTAAATTCATGTTCAAAAATTTTAATAATGATGCACATATGTTTACCAGTGAAGGGAATCACTAATAAGGCCATAATATTACCTAATTTTGTTTTCATTTAAATTCATATGTAACTTGGCTGGCTAATATCTCTGCTTTCAAAACACATGGGAAATTTTGAAGTCCGATGACATTTTGGTTTTGTGAATGATTTGAATGAAGACTCCACTGTTCTCTTTGTTCAGTTTCATTTCAGTCTACAAGTCAACTTCAATGAGGACGAACTGATTTTGTTGTAACATGCATTTTCCATAGACACCTGCCCGAGTATACTCGGAACTAATCTTCAACGGGTTAAAGTGAATTGTCCTCTCTCTTTATACAGCTGGTTTCCAGACCTCAACAGTTTGATGTGATGGTCATGCCCAATCTCTATGGGAACATCATCAGCAACATAGGATGTGGACTGGTGGGAGGGCCGGGCATCGTTGCAGGCCAAAACGTCGGGGAGGACTACGCAATATTTGAAACGGTAGAGCTACTTACTATTTGAAATGGCACGCATTCACGCACATACACAACCACATAGTGATCTCTCACTACAAAGAGTGTACATAGCTTCTTCCACATTGGTCACACTCCCCTGATTTTCTCATGAATTTATGTGTACGTAGTATAGCAAATTCCATTAGAATTGTATCATACCGCTCTGTTTGTTTTTTCCTTTGTTTATACCTTCAGCTAAATTCCTGCAAAGTGTGGCAAGGATAACAAATTATTTCACAAATTCAGTCTGAAGGCTGGGGGTGATGATGCAGCGCTCGGGCAAGCATGGGTCATGCAGCTCTTTGATGTATGATTCCATAGTAGCTTTGTTTTAAGCCATAACAAGCCCTATTAGTGGTCTTTTGTATCGTTATACCGGGGAAAGAGAGATGATGACTTTAAATAGCTAGACTGTATCATTGGGCGGTGTTTTCCCTTCAGTGGAAAATTGCATGTCCATGTGATGTTACCTTGGCTGTTTCTGACTGCATGCATTGAATGCCTGTGCTCTTTCCATGTCATACAAATGATGGGTCAGAACTCTGTATGTGCCTCAGTTCAGTGCTTTAGTCATATATATAACATCATACTGAGCTGCATTTTTCACTTGACACCAACAGTCCTTTCAACCATTGTGATAAGCTGGGGGGGGGGGGGGGGTGGGAGGAATAGTAGGGAATGGGCAAAAATGTTCCTGCACAATGTGGTAGACTGAGGCTAGTTGCAACTCATATTGCTGCATTCCTCGACTGTGTGTGTAGGGAAGCCATAATTGAGAGATTGTGAACAATTGGTATTTTCCTCGATTCTGATTTTGTGTTGCTGTGGCGTATATAGGCCAATATTGACATGATTCGTGCAGATTCAATTCAGTAATTGAAATTTCGGTATTTAAGCAGAGAGATAGAAAGATATTGGTTTACTTATTTGAGTGGCCTTCCTGTACGGGTTTGCATAAATCACAACTGTTTAGCTGTTGGATCCACATCATTGTAACAACATGCCTAGGAATTACTTGAATGCTCATTGACAACCTTTCATGCTCCTGTGCACTAAAAAAAAAGAAATATCAAAGCAGCAAAAGCACAATTTAGTCATTGTGTACATTTGGTTGGCTTAATAAAGGGGTTAATGATACTATGTTTCTATACAAAAGCCATTGTGATACCCTGATTAACTGTGTGGCTAACGGGTCTAGGGCAATTACCCCCTGGACAATTACCACCCCCCCTGACCCTTCCCCTGACCCTAACCCTAATCCTAATCCTGAACCTAATCCTAACCCTAAACCTAATTTTTACTCTAACCTTGCCACTAACCAGTATTTTGCGGGGGGGGGGGGGGGGGGGGGGGTAATTGCCCTCGGGGAGTAATTGCCCTGATACAGTGGCCAACAAAGCACAATCGTGGATGGGCTGATTGCTGAGCAACGCATAGTAAAACTTTGCTTTGTGAATGTTATGCACATATCATTGTTCATTATTTATTTAAGGAAGGAAGTAAAGATGGATGAGAAGTATGTGTAGGAAATTATATTTGATTTTTGGCAGTGCTGCATTTTGTTTTCTGTTTACTTTCTCTTGACTCAAAATGCTATGAGGTTAAAATTAGGAATTAATACTTGATTTCTTCCAAGTTCTGCATTTTCCTTTGCTGTTCCAGTTGATGGATTTTCCTTTCTGTTGACCCAAGATGTCGTGAGTTATATTTTCTAGTCTTTTCTTTTTAACTTGTTCATTTGTTTTGTTTTGTTTTGTCTACAAAGGCCACAAGGAACACTGGTAAGACGATTGCAGGCCAGAACCTTGCCAACCCGACTGCCACCCTGCTGGCAGGGGCACTGCTGCTAGACCACCTCGGCCTGGAGAAGCATGCCAAGACAATCCGCAAGGCAACGATTCAGACACTGACAGAGGAGAGGGTGAGTCTAGGGGTGCGTTTGAGCGCTCTAAAGTGAACCAAAGCAAACTGAACTAAAGCGCACCGTACTGAACTGTGTCAGATTATGGGCGTCCGAGTACTCTGTTGAGAAAGCGCACCTCATGAGTTATCTTTAGAGGGGGTGGTGCATTTTGTATCAAAAGGATCATTCACCTGGCAAGCTTGAAATACTTCAAGCTGTCCCGAACAAAGAGATTGAACTCTATGCATTATGACGTATGTGCATGATATGCACATTCTCACATGCGAACTTTGGGTACACTTTTGGTACTCTTTTGGAACACATCGGGAAGTGGTCCACTTTTGGCTCGGTTCAGTACGGTACGGTACACTTTAGGAGTGTTCGAGCGCTCCTCTGGCGCGGGTATGGTACGGTACAGTTCGCTTTAGGAGAGCCCTTGAACGCGCCCTATAACTCCTTTGTTTGTGTCCCATGCTGATCTGATTCTCCTGTGACAATCAGGATCTTATTTTGTGCATTCAACTCATTGAACATAGATGTAAACATTTAAAAAATTTACTGTGCAAGAAATTCAGTATTTCCTGTTCAGGATTTTGAATGATTTCAGTTCTCTTCCTGGCACCCCTCCAAAGTATGTGGTACACTGTATTGGAATAGTAGGTGGCAATTATCAGCTTGCTCCACAACCAGGTTTAGCTGTGAGAACTTGAAAACTTTCATAAGATTTTTTTAAGTTTGTTTGTTCGTTTGTTTTCTGTTTGCACTATTAGCACTTAATGAACATTCTAGTTTTGATTTCATAAACTTCTTTATTCTTTCATATTCTGACTGGAGAATTTGATAATGGTAACCACGTGTGTCACAATTTGAAATGTCAACATTTTTAATCTACATTCTTGTGTTCTGATGAAGAAATTGTCAAATGCTTTGCAACTGCTCATATGCAGTTGATTTCAAACGGCGTGTACTTAAGTTACAAATGTTAAGAAAACATTTCCTTTCTATTCTTTTTTATTTTCTACCCAAATATTTACTGTACCAAAGCACCCATAGTTTACTGCATCTAAAACAGAATGTGTGTGTTTGTGTATATGATTTTTTTTTTTTTGGGGGGGGGGGGGTGGGAGTTTCCAGAATGAAGTCTATGACACCTTGTAAAAGCTAAGAAGAGAAAAGCTAGATTTTTGTCAAATTTGATGAAGCAAAATGATGCTTTCATTGTCAACACACTCAAGGCCACACATACATAGAAATGTATTAATGTTTAAATGCTGAACATTTAACACCTGGGAGTACTTCATCAAGTATTTTGTCAGTGATTTTTCACTGACAAATTTGCTCTCAGCCAATCAGATGCAAGGATTTCAGTAGCTTAAAACAGTTGTCAGTGACTGACAAGCTTCATGGAACACTGCCCACGGTCACACACACTTTGTGTGCTCACACCTGATCTTGTGCACTCAAACTACTATGCACCTTTCATTAAAGCATGAACTGTACATGACATAAACCTGGATGTCAAATGTTAAGTCATCTGTATCACTACAGGGGAGGCCCATATGGGAGGGCAAGAGAGAACTTTCTACTGGATCACAAAGACACAATCATGCTTTGATACAAGCACACCACACAGTAATCAGAAACCTGCACCCTGGTCTCACTCTTAGTGAATAGAAGGATTAACCTGTCAGTGAATAGATAAGGCCGCAGCTGGGGTTTGCTATTGTCACACGTACCATTATGCTTTGATGAGGCAAGGTACTGGGTTTGTGATTTACCCATCATGTATGTCTACAGAATTCATCACCCAGCTATTTTCTTTTCTGACATAAATTGAATAGTACTCTCCTGGAAAAAAAAAAAAATCATGAATGTATTTACATTCAATATGTAACTAAGTTTCTAAAGAGCTGAGACTGTGCCTATGCTCAGCTTTAAAGTTTTGGCCATTGAAAAAAAAGAGGAAAATTCTTGTATACCACCCAATGTCCACACAATTATGGGGGATCTGGCATTTCATGGCATAGCGAGCAAAGGATTGCAGAGCCTGTATTGATGTGTGATATAAAAGAAACTTTGCCTACCATTTATATTTTGGAAAACGTTGATCTTGTCATATTCAATACTGAGATAGGTGTCCATGCATGCAGTTAATTCTTTTTCTCCAAATTTTGTATGGAATATATCATCAGTTTGGCTAAAGTGATGCATAGAAAAAATGTCGTACGAAGACTGCATGATGCCATCGGTTATGGCTGACAGTGTTTTATGCACTCAGTGTTTCCCAAGGAGTTTTCAAGGTTGATGGCCATTTTCATTTGCACCAAAGATCTTGAAGCGTGAGCGAAGACAAATTACTTAAGCGATTAGCTGTAGAACGCACATGGCCACCATTTTAGTAAGCAAACTGCTGGATTTTCCATGTACGTGTATCCCCTGACCCTATGGAGTGAATTCTGTGTGCCCTGGCCTCCCCCCTAAAGCGGAGAAAATGAAAAGGAGGCAGAATGCACTTGATGGGTCATGTAATATACAAGCATGGTGAGTCCAGTGGTTTGCTCGTTATGGAAATGGTGCCCATGTGCTCTAGATATATATTGCTTACCAGGCACATTTGTGCGTAAAATCGGGTATTAGCGCACTCTGTGCACTTTATGATCTTTCATTTGCACACTGTTTCACAGAAGTCAACCTGTTGGCCATCACTTGTCATCTTATTATTACTGACTGTTTGTCTTTCCAGATTCACACCCCAGACCTGGGAGGCACTGCTTCCTCCAGCGATGTCATCCAACACGTGATTAGTGTCATCGATAGCACAAAATAGAGCTATCAATTAAGACAGGAGCCTGCGAAGAGACTAGTGATACAACCACAAGGGGTGATGCAGTCTAGAGGTGTAAACCAGGCAGAACAAGTCCTAACATGTTGGTTGCAGGACTGACACAGATGTGGGGTTAACATTGTCCATGTTACATGAAAGTGACTGTAAGGCAAAAGCATAATATTATTACTAGCATCAATGCCTAGAGACATGGTTTTCACTTATGGATTTAAAGGCAGGGGAAAGGCAAGGGAAATGTTACTGTTGAGACTTAGTTGTACCATAACTGGCCAAAATGTGAGCAGGTGTATGGTGCTGGACATTCGTATTTGACATGTCCATGAGTGGAGAAGAGTGTACCTGAACTTTACTAGTACATGTATAACAAGGAGTCTTTTGAAGGGTATGTTTTAATATTGGTGTTGATGCTTTGAGGGTATTGATATTTTAGAGCTATTTATTTTGTACATGAATGTTATTGCACAAAGCATCTTGGGCAGTAAGTTTTCATTCTAATGATGAAAACACAGACATAGAAAAGAATGCAAAGAATATGCAACATAATATGAATGATGTAGGTCTCTAAAATAGCACTCCAGTGTTGATAGGATTTTGAGACTGATTTTACAAAACTGCAAACATTGTCAGATTACAAAATATTGCACAAATTATCGTCGCATTCTCTGCAATGAAGCATGTCAATTGTGGTGATATGTCTTACAATGTATTTACAACTCAGATTTGTGATGACTATTTTCAATATGTGGCAATGTTCTTTAGTATGTGGTGCTGAAGTACATGGAGTCCAACTTGACTTAAGAAAGATGTGTGATAATTGGAATTGCTTCCTCACTTTGTTTTTGTTTGTTGTTGTTCCAGTTTATGTATGCTTCAGAGTGAATACTTTTTAATGAATGATATCTCTAGCTGTCAGCACAAAGTTTGAAATACTGTATCTGCAGATGCTACTTAAAGAATATTATTCATGCATTAATTGTGTGATGTCCTAAGGAGACTGTACACACATATGAAGGTGGTTTTAAAGAATTAAAAGCAGATATACAGAAAAGTGCAAATTTGAACCCAGTCAGTCAGGTGAACAGTAAAATCACGACAGATTGAATTTTAATGATTTGTCCTAAATTATGTCCTGTGGACACATATCTAAAACTTAGTTTCTATAATATTCATATTCTGTGGTTTTCTGGCAGTCGTCTGTTTGGTTTGGATATAAAAGTACTGTCACACACTACAAATTAAAAGAAAGTAAACAACTTATGCAACTGATTGACAAATTGCCCTACATTGATGTAATTAAGCACTGAATTGATCATTGTGTTAGTAGTAGCCATGATAAAAGAAATCATGGGCGTACATACTCGAGCAGGATTCGAACCTGCCTTTATTAGTATTTACACCCATGATTTCTTTTATCATGGCTGCTACTAAAACACTGATCAGTTCAGTGCTTGGTTATGTCGATGTAGGGCAGTTTGTCAATCAGTTGCATCAAAACATCTGGACGGAAGAATTTCATGAATTTGAAGTAGATGACTTGTTTTTACGTACATCATTCTAAAGAGTTTCACTTCTGTTTTGTGGATGATGAGTTAGGACATAGTACACTAATAAACTGGTGCTCAGAATCTTGAATAAAAAATGGAATAACTGCATTCTTTCAAGAAATGTTGGAAGATGGTGACAGTTTATGTGAAGGGCATGCAGAGTCCTCCACAAGCAACATTAGCAATCAATGCATGGAGGAGTGTGAATTTGCATTCGCAGGTATACTGTAGGTTTGATTTTTTTTTTTTTTTTTTAAATCTGGCAAAGATATTTGTGTCATGCCATCTTGTAGATGGTGGGTGCCAATGATAACCAAGTGACTATGACTGAAGTGAGATGTTTTTCCTTTCAGAATGTTTTTTTCCCTTTGCGAGATTAAAAGCACAATTCTACCCCAGGTTCAAGTTGGCTTCATTGAATAGCTAGAGTTAAGTCAAAGAAACGGAATAGTAAAATGTTTATTCAACATCAGGCATAGAATAAACTTGGATGTCATTGCAATTCTCTGCTCTCAGAGTAAATGCTTGACAGTTCAATACCTGAATTCCAATAAATCTCTGCAGCATGTATTTGTGTCAAACTGGTGGCCTGTTTTGCTGCACTGAGTGTTATGTGCAATACAGCCTAACTGAAACTAGTGTACCTGAGTAATGATGTGCAAAATGATTATAGTTTTGGGGTTTTTTTAGAGTCCCATGCTTTGAAATCTGGTGTTGATGTAGAAAAAGCAGGGGGGGGGGGGGGGAAGACATTCAGTGCAAGGTTCATTGGTGTTTCACTGCTTATCACATTATTATTGAGTGAAATGTGTCGTTGAAGAATGTCTGTGTCATGTAAGATACCTTTTCTCCTCTTTTGTATACATTTACTGGACTCAAAAGGAGACTGGCTACAATGAAAGGGAAGCATTTGACCTGGGTCATGCGACTGTATGTATACTGTTATGATAGCTAATATGTGTCCAATATATGTCTCTGAACACTGGTGTATGCTTATAAATCAATCTGCTTTGTGAAGGATTGGAAAGTATTCTGTGACATGCATCTCATAATTTTGAAATTTATTTCCCCCCCCCCCCCCAGAAAAAAGGGGAAAAAAAATCAAACACACAAATGAAATATGAAATCCTGAACATGTAGCAGTGAAGCAGTTTATGGGATGATGCTACAATGCACTGAAAGGCGAATTTGTGTGGGATTGTTTAATCCATTAAATAAAGTCTTGACCTTGACTCCTCTTGTGTTATCTTGTCATTTACTGGCTTGGTGAGCTTTTGGAATTCTGCAATGAGAATTTATATCCAGTGGCGTATCTAGGGGGGGGCAAGGGGGGCACGTGCCCCGGGCGCCACTCCTTGGGGGCGCAAAAAAAAAAAACGAAGAAGAAGAAAAAAAAACGAAGAAAAAAAGAAAAAAAAAGAAAAAAGAAAAGAAGAAGAAGAAGAAGAAACTCACCGGAAGGGGGGGGGGGGGGGGCAGAAAACCAAATCAAAAAAAGATAAAAACAAAACATAACGATGACTCGGACAAAATGACAATGTTTATTGTGTTCACACAAGAATTCCATGTTATGTAAGCTGAAATACAATTTTCGGCTCGCTCGCTGCGCTCGCTCTCTAAATTTTATATAGAAGAAGAAGGTAAGAACAAAATGTGATGATGAAGCGGACAAAATGACAATTTCTATTGTGTTCACACATGTCATTTTATATTTAGCAGGCAAAATGTTTCACTGAGCAGCGGCTGCAATTTCTTTCGTTCTGAAGCGATCGCCAATTGGATCAAAAGAAGGCGCCAACGGTTTCGAACATACGGGGGGGGGGGGGGGGCGCCAAAAAAATCAAACAAGATAAGAACAAAACGTAATGATGACGTGGAAATATACAAATTTCGGCTCACTCGCTCGTACTAATTTAGAGTATTTCTTCAAGCCCTCAGTTTGTTGGTAAAAATCGTTATCTATAAGGCCATCACTATATCTTGATTAGAATTGTAAGATTTGATAAGCAAAAAATGACAAGAGTTCCATGTTTTGTAAGCTGAAATACAAAAATTTTCGGCTCGCTCGCTGCGCTCGCTCGCCAAAATTTATCAAAACAAAAAGGAGATAAGAACAAAACGTGATGATGACGCGGAAATATACAAATTTCGGCTCACTCGCTCGTACTAATTCAGAGTATTTTTTCAAGTCTTCAGTTTGTTGGTAAAAATTGTTATCTATAAGACCGTCACCATACATTGTATCTTGATTAGAATTGTAAGATTTGATAAGCAAAAAATGACAAGAGTTCCATGTTTTGTAAGCTGAAATACAAAAATTTTCGGCTCGCTCGCTGCGCTCGCTCGCCAAAATTTATCAAAACAAAAAGGAGATAAGAACAAAACGTGATGATGACGCGGAAATATACAAATTTCGGCTCACTCGCTCGTACTAATTCAGAGTATTTTTTCAAGTCTTCAGTTTGTTGGTAAAAATTGTTATCTATAAGACCGTCACTATACATTGTGTCTTGATTAGAATTGTAAGATTTGATAAGCAAAAAATGACAAGAGTTCCATGTTTTGTAAGCTGAAATACAAAAATTTTCGGCTCGCTCGCTGCGCTCGCTCGCCAAAATTTATCAAAATTAAAAAGGAGATAAGAACAAAACGTGATGATGACGCGGAAATATACAAATTTCGGCTCATTCGCGCGTACATGGGGGGGGGGGGGCATTTCATGAAGCAATTCGTCAGATATTTCGTCTGACAAACTGTTAAAAGCTACTGAAATCCTTGCTTCTGATTGGCTGAAAGCAAATTTTGTCCGACAAGTTGTCGGACAAAATGCTTCATGAAATGCCCCTCTGATTTAGAATATTTTTTAAAGTACTCAGTTTGTTGGTATAGATAAATCGTTATCTATAAGGCCGTCACTATCTTGATTAGAATTGTAAGATTTGGTAAGCAAAAAATGACAAGAATTCCATGTTTTGTCAGCTGAAATACACAAATTTTCGGCTCGCTCGCTGCGCTCGCTCGCCAAAATTTATCAAAATTCATTACATTTAAATCACCCTCAAAAGACCCCCTTTTAAGGGCTTGAAAAGCATATCATGTGGACTTTGCTTAAAGTCCCTACCGGGATGGGGTTGGGGTTGAACAATAGTCTTTTTCAGAAGTTAGGGGCGCAATTTTCGCGCTTGCCCCGGGCGCCGTTTTCCCTAGATACGCCACTGTTTATATCATAGAGAGTTATTTGTGATGAAGGTATAGTGCAACAGGAAGAAAATTTTTTGGAAAATTGAGCAAAATTGGGTAAATGATGCACATTTCTTGACCTGCTCAAAGTCAGGACTGTACAGTTCTGGTTGAGGTGAGGATTTAGCTTTTAACGTTTTGCAAGATATTCAGAAACCACTCTGAGATGTCAAAGAGCATGCAATTCTAAGGGGTATCAAAAGTTTATTTGATGAAAATTGGTTTTGAAATAGCCGAGATATCCAAAAATAATGTGAAACAAAGAGATCCTAATAAAAGGCGTGGCCTGTCGCCTTTTATCATTATCACCTTTTTTGGTAATCTCAGCCATTGGAAAACCAATTTTCATCAAACAAACATTGAATCCTTCTTAAAATTACATGCTCTTCCATATTCCATAAGAGGTTTCTCATTATCTCACTTAGGAATGTTCAAAACATGAATTCCCACCTCAACCAGTACTGTACAGTCCCTTTAGAGCTAAACTCTCACCCTACCAGAACTGTACATGCCCTTTAAAATCGAGTGAACTTTTGCAGTAATTACATCATGGAGCTAGGGCACATGTAGTTCCATGTTATATGTGACAGTGGAGTGACAAATACTTTTGCTCATTACTTCAAATGAATAATAATTATATTAATGCATTTGTAGCAGGTCATATAATTAGCTAACTAAAACATTTAATTGACCCAAATAAATAGACCTCTTTGGGAATGTGGATAACAGGTCTTGCTATAGAACTTTATTTGTCATGAACAAGATATCATGTAATTCACAATGTATTTTATACACTTTTCTGTTATCAAGACTTTTCCCAAGATGCATCAACAGCATGTGCCATGATGTTTATCAGTTGTCTCCCCCTGTATCGGTACAAATGTTTTTGTAAGATTGTAACTGATGATCTATATTTTCACAAACGTGCTGGAAATAAGGAACCCGTTGGAATCAAACCTGTCATCTATACTGCTCTCCGGGCAGCGACACTACCACCTGCTAGGCTATCCGCAGTTGCAGGCAGTGACACAATGAACTTGGAACATATACATGTACCCAGGCTCTGAAATTACACATTAACACAGTTCTGTTTTAACACATCAATGTAAACAAGGCAACATAGCATTTGTAACAATTGATATGCAGAACTATATATGTGAGAACTACACAATAAGACACAGTCATCTGTTTGAATAATTTTATGAATTGGAAAGTTAAAGTCATGTGAAAAGAGTTGGTTTGGTAGCTACTCTGAGCCCAAGACTCAGGGTGAAACTGTTGCAATGAGCACTTTTTTGTCTTCCATTTTTGTCATTTAGAATCTTCACACTGTTTCATATTCTCTAAAGGAGAATTCTGGACCAGTTAAAAGTTAGTCTGAATAGAAAGAGTAAAATTTTACAAGCATGACAGTGAAAATTCGATCAAAATCAGATTAAAAGTAAGGAAGTAATGAAATTGTAAATTGAATTGAGGAGTAAGATACTCTCAAGCAGATTAACAGACACTCTCAAGCAGATTAACAGACAGTATTACACCAACATATCCGATAATCACAAAACTTTTATTTTTACAAGGCTGCAGGGACATAACCCAGACAACCCATTTACCAGCACAAGAGGGCGACATCCCGTCTCCTTTCTTGAGCAGGGGTTGCTTTGATAGTGGGGTGGCTTAGTGACAAATATACTGATAATCGTGACACGCCGGACAAAAGTGTCATTTTTTCCTCAGACACTTGTATATATATGAGGATCAAAATTAGGGGGTGCTCCAAGAAATCTGCCAACAGAAAAAATGAGAAATTACCCTTAATTTGTACATAACAATAATGTCTGAATTCAAAGACTATACACAGGGCATTCGCCAGGTTTCTGTACAATGCAATGCAATGTACATGGTTGCTAGTCTTAAAATTTAGACCCTTAATACAACATATTATGTGCATGTTTACAATAATACACCGTTTTTACTGATTTTCCTATAGTAACAAGTGGTTTAGTCTGTGTTGCAGACCTGAGGGAGGTGTGTTGGAACAGTCCAGTTTTCTTAAGCACCTTTTCATTAAATGATTTGATATTATTTCTGGTAAAGGATCTTTTTTAGTACTGTCTACCTCCTGTAGAGAAATGGCAAAGAGTGACGTGTGACTCTGGCTCAGATACTTTAAATCTTGGGCAATGACTGAACCAGGTGTAGGACGTATGTCACAGCTCATTTTTTCTCCTAGTACCACTAGTTTACAAGTAGAAGAGCTGCATATTCCATTGAGAACTGAAGGTTTTGGGTATTGCCCTACATATTTCCAAACAAATTTAACCCATTTCCTCCACGATTGTGTGAATTCCATATTAGCGCACGGATTACCCGGTTCCCGCAAGCAATTTTTATAGTCCGCACTTCCCCTCTCTATATGTTTCTTATTTCTTATGGGGGTCATTCAAATGTTAAAAAAGGGTAAAATTCACAGATGAAGTTGAACTTAGACAATTTGAATATTTTTAAATATATATTTATATTTGTAATTTCACTCATAAAGACTTAAAGCGGTTTGAATATTTTTGGTCTGATAGCTATGTATAGACATGTTATTCAAAAGTAAAGGCAATGTTTGATCGGTTCACATTATCCAAAGGGGGTGGGATGTAGTTGGCTTGTGAACAAAGTCTATGGGGAAGTTTACAAAGTTGATAAAAATAAAACAAAATCGGCATAGAGCAGAATCTAAATCACAATATAATATGACAAAATTCCCGACCCCAAAGGCGGTTGATTCTATGATGCTTTATGTCAAAGTACATTCCACCCAAAATACATGTGATTGATAGGAGGAAAAAGTATGGTACATTAAAAACAACAATCGTTCAACTAACCCCTAATAGTCCAGCAGCATATGATTGTTAAGTTTTATCGCCTTGTCGATTGAAGATGATGTTACATAATAACAATTATCAAAGTCAGCTAGATCTACTTGTATATCAAGAAACCAAAAAGAAGGGGTGGGATGGGGTGGGGAGAGAAGAATGAAGTAAGTTATCGGTATCCGTAGTTTTGGTTTTCAGTATATTCATTTTAATTTCCTTAATTCCCGTTAGGTCACCATGGATTGGAGAGTTTGTGTACTAGTACTCTGCCAGGAACAAACACAAGAAAAACTTAAAGGTCCTATGTATACTTTTGGGAGAGTGACTTGAAAAAAAAAAATTTCAGGATATCACATTTCATGCATAATATGTGTAGGTCTGGGGGCATTTCATGAAGCATTTTGTCCGACAAGTTGTCAGACAAATTTGCTCTCTGTCAATCAGATGCAAGGATTTCTGTAGCTTGTAACAGTTTGTCAGAAAAATATCCGACCAAACTGCTTCATGAAATGCCCCCTGTTGTATCACAAGACATCCTCCCATACAGTTTTTGCAATCAAAGCAAACATATAAGGAGATATCAGTATTTTTCTCATTAAAGTATAAATTTCGGATGGTTTAGTCTGGAAACATTTTATTATAAAAATATTGTTCACATTTTGTGTTATTAACAATACTTAACATTGATATATATACAGATTCATTCTTTTTTAAACAGAGGTTCTTTCTATCCGTAACTCACACTTAAGAATAATATTATTTTCAAGCACTAATTCTGGGTTTTTGCCTTTAATTGTCCACAAAAAGGAGGACTCAAGGCATAAAAGGTGTATGCTTTATTTTTGGAAAAATGTTGAGGAGATCAGGAAAATTATATATTATATTGATGTAGATTTTGGACCTGAAGGAGCAGTTGAAGCATTTTTACGAAACAATGCCTTGTGGCATCGTTCTTATCATCAAAAATTAATAATGACAAACTCAAATGAAAATTTGAGGGGGGGGGGGAAAGAAAAGACGAACATAATGACATGAGACAGCTTTTTAAAGATTAAACGCTACAATAGACAATGCAGCCTCTTTTCTCAGTTCATACTTATCCAGAGTGTGTGCTTTCTTTCCAGTACCGGTATTATTATTCAGATAGGTTAGGGGAATCCATTTGAATTGAGTGATACATCATTTTAAAACTTAGAGTCTGCTCTTTCAGAAGCTGTCCTTCAAGGACAAGTCCACCTTCATGCGCACGTGGATTGAGTGAATACAACAATATTAGTAGGACACATCACAGAAAGCTTGGAAAAAATCGCACAATCCGTTCAAAAGTTATGATTTTTTAAAATGTCTGCACAGTCGCGGCTGGATGAAAAGACTACCACAGTGTATGATGTCACATGCGCACATTGTAAGGAATATAAAAAGAGAATTTCACAAAACCATACTTTTTGAGTAAAGTTCACATTTCTTTGACTTGCTACTGACGCATGTTAAGGGTAATATTATTCCCCCTGCCTTCTGAAAGAGAAGTCGAGTATCCTTTTGTAAGTGAAAACATTTTGAATTTTCTTTATTCATTCTTTATATCGTTGTACACATGTGACGTTACAAGGTACAGTAGTCTTCTCATCCAGCCTCGACTGAGCAGAAACTTCAAAAATTCATAACTTTAGAACGGATTGTCCAATTTTCCTCAAAACTCTCACTGATGTGTTCTACTATTGTTGCTGCATTCACTCAACCCACATGCTATGAATGTGAAAAATCTTTGTCTGGCGACTTTTTGTTGATCAATTATACCAACCCTGATGGAAATCTCTTCAAATTCATGGACGTTCTAAAGTCTCCTTTAAGTTTAACCAAAATCTATGTAGTTGCCATGGCAACGTACCACTTAACACTAATCAAAAGTATTTCAAACCTCTATACATCCCGTCGATCAGTTGTACCTATTCACATGGAATCTCTTCCAAACTGAAAAATAGCCTCCTGTAACTAACTTCAACTAAAAATCCTATTTTGGGTTGCCATGGCAACGTAAAAATCAACAATTATATTTGACCCCTGCTTTATACTCTTGGTACCTTCTATATAACGTTCATATCAAATTTTGTGAAAATTGAATCTTCCTACCTGGAGAAATAAACAAAAACATGATTTTTAGAAAAAGTTCATTGACCTTTGACCTTTGACCTTTGGAAAATTCACTCCAAATTCAATCAAAATATCTTACTTGTTCTCAATATTCTTCCTGCCAAGTTTTATCCAGATTGGATATTCCTGACTTGAGAAATAGCCAAAAAACCTATTTCACAAATAAAGTTCATTGACCTTTGACCTCTGACCTCCTTCCCAGCATCAATTTTTTTGGAGCACCCTATTTTTTGAGAAGGTACGTCATGAAGTACCTTTGGTGAAAAAATCATGCTTTTGTCCGCCGTGTCACGATAATTTCACTAAGCTACCCCACTATGATCCATGGATCGTACAGAGGAGGAGAGACATCTAATAGAATACGCTACACACAAGTCCTGCATTTGTCACACCGCACCACAGACCGCTAGCTCCGGCCTTTCCTTTCTCCGATCCCTTGCGCGGAGCTACCGGAGGGCTCGGGGCTGATTGTTTTTATCCATACCCCTTATTATCTTCCCTGCGAGCAGCGTATGCACAGCATGCATGCATGCATACAGCTAGCTAGCTCAGAGTGCCGTTTCATCTGTTCACGTGAACCATGTACCACCACTCACTCGTAACACGTTTACGTTAGACATACTCTCGGGATCTCCACGGAAGACCGACACTTGCACTACTCGGTACGGATTTCAGCGTTACTGGGAATCATAAGATGTCTTGAATGGTGCCCTGTGGTAGTGTGGTAAGTGTCTATTATTATGAATATTTTACAAGCTGAAAATAGAAAGGTAAATTTTACGGATGGTATGTATGCTGGTATGCTTGGCATCAAGAACCAGTTTACATGGTTAGCAGTGCAGTAGTTGTTTCTCTACCCGTGGGACGTGGTAGCTATACATTGCAATTGCTTTCGTGGTACAGTGTACACGTGTAGCGTCTAAGCTCATTTTGGAGCAATATAAAAACACACTAAAAATAAGAGTATCGGGTAATAAAAAGTGACGCGTGTCGCCTAGGTTGTATCTAGCAGAGATTTAGATCTAACCCCCCGTTAGAGACTTCCGAGACAGAGTTTCTAGATGTTCCATCTGCCAGAATTTGTGGCGAATAAACATTAATTCTAAAACTTTCCCAGTGGCAGTGTTGTTTAATAATGTTGCCAAATTTTGTTGGTTTAGATCTACAGTAAATTTATAGGGTATAGAGTCTAACGTTAATTGATTCATACATGCAAATGCAGGATCTGAATGGGGATCTTCGGCTTGAAACTTACTCCTGTGTCCTGATCATTGCTAGAAGTTTGACGTCACAACTTACCTAACGACCAATTTTGACGCCATTTTTAAAGGACAAACAATGTCTTGACAACGTACTCAAGTGTGTAAATTACTACGACTGTGTGTGACAGCAAAACTTGATTCACTCAACATCAGTTCGGGAAACCCACTCACAAGGGGGGCCCCTCCTTATAAGTAACCCGTCCCCCTTATAAGTAACCCCGTCCCCCTTATAAGTAACCCCCGGGGCACCCCTTATAAGGAGTCTCCACGCTTTTTTGCAATGCAACGCGAAAATGAAAGGACTGCGGCAATTCGCTTGATTATGTCCATAAAGCTTCACAAGTTTCCTAGTTACTCACGAAATTTGAGCAAAATCGGTTCGAGGCATCATATCTAAAATCATGGATTTAAATGCGATGTCAAACGACCCATGCGAATGCTGAAATGCGAGCGATTACTGGCGTGAGTGTCGCCAGGCGCGGCGGCGCGGCAATGCTTGAGTGCAGACGTGGCGACTGAGTACGGAGACTTTCGTTCATTCAGGTGGCTTTAAATGCAGGAAAAATAACAAAAGTAACGAAATAGTCAACCACCTACCTTTGCAATTGGTATGCATATATGCATACCAAAGGGGGACGGGTTACTTATAAGGAGGGGCCCCCCTTGTGAGTGGGTTTCCCGAACTGACATGGCCTTAAGTTAGAATGACATTATTTATTGACTACGTAATTAATGGATATTTTTTAATGCTACAGACATCTATTAGGCTTATATCAGTATCACATGTTTCAGCTTCTCAACGACATCACTGTGAGTGAACTACGGCCATTGAAAAAAAAAAAGATTATTGCTACAAACTCTGGCTCTGCCAGATGTTTGCAAGATCGCATGCTACTATTTCTGAGTCAATGTAACATTATTTTTTCATTTAATATGAAAGCATTAAATGTATTAAAGATGAATGCAGTGACTGTTATATACAGTACAAGTTGAAATTTGCTGTAAAACCAGACCTCAGGAGGAGCCAAGACTGCCAGTCACCCTTCACCAATTCACAAAGTTTCACGCCATGAAAAATGCTGTTGGCTCCAATTTGCAAAAAATATAATCTATAAATTCCACTCATGTAGAAAATTCATTGATTCAAGATTTTTTATAGGAAGAGCTGAAGGGTAGAACTGTCTGTTCTTCAGTTTCAGTCATTGCTCTCTTGTCCAGTATCTATTCTAAAGAAAGTGATGAGCTACATTTTGCATTTCTGTAAGTGAAATTTAATTCTAATTTCAACTTTTCTCCATCCTTGTCCAGATTAATTTCTTGGGCTCAAGGAACTCCAGTTTCGCCGTAGGAATGCTGCCACCAGGACTTCAGGGAGTATTGAATTTCAGTGTCCCATCCCTCCACCTGCCTGTCTTTGTTTAGACTGCATCTGATCATAACATGCTGATCCACCACCAGTGAGTTACTGTGCATGTTGCTGACAAATTATCTGAGGACTGCCCATTTATAAGCTTGGATATGGCGCGCAGAAATAACGGGTTTGTCCCCATTCTAATTCCCCTGGCTCTGATGAGCTTGATGGTATTCAATGGAAATGTCCTGATTAAGGCAGGCCAAGATATTTATCTCTTTTTCAATGGTGGCAGGCTTGAAAGGAAACAGCCAGACATACTGAGCCCCAACAAGAATGTGGTCGTTCCGGTGATGGACAAACTGCTAAAGAGATCTGAAGTGATGAAAGGCCCACATAGGGCGAGACAGCCAACTGCGATCCCAGTTTCTTCTCAGAATATACCTCAAGACTTCAGTGACCCTGTCAATGGCATCACCTATGAGCAGAATCGGGTGTTGTACAAGTTCTATCGAGCAACTCAGGACCCTAATTTTGAGTGCGTCATAAGGATATTGAAATACAGGAGACCGAAAGCAGAGGAAAGGTTTCTGAACCATAACCAGTACCTACGGTCAACCTGTGAGGGCATTCCATGCAGTGTTGAGACAAAGTACAGCCTTCAGTTGGAGAGCTTCTGGGATGCTGATGTGGTAATTATCATGCCTGGACCATTCGAGGGCTTCCAGTGGAACAAACTGCTGAAGGCAAGGCCCAAGGGCCAACTTTGGGCCCTGTACTCCAAGGAGAGCCCTGTTCATGAACCCCAGTTTGCCCCACCCTCAGCAATATTCAAAGGCAATCCCTATAACCTCAGCATGACCTTCCGCACGGGATCTGACATTGATCTCTTCTATGGGCATTTTGTGCGTGGTGCTAAGCAAAACAAGCAAATTTTGAAGAAGTCAAAGCTTATCATGTGGATGGCATCGCGATGTGACCCCTTGGGTTGGGAAAGGACACTGTTTGTCAAGGAACTGCAGAAGCACATTCCTGTGGATATCTATGGCAAGTGTGGAACCTTTGAATGCCCTAAAAAGAGCTATGAACAGTGTTTGCAGATCATGCAGCAGTACAAGTTTTATCTTGCCCTGGAAAATAGCGAGTGCAAGGAATACATCACCGAAAAGTTCTGGTCCAATGCGTTCTCCACTGGAATGGTGCCTATTGCATTTGGGGCCCCTCGTGAGGACTACGAAAGGACAGCACCACCAAACTCATTTATTCATCTCAATGACTTTGCAACGATGCAGGAGTTCCTGGATTATATTAATTTGCTAGATCGGAATGACACTCTCTACATGAAGTACTTTGAGTGGCGTAAACTTGGGAAGACTTTCATGGGCCCGGGGTTCAGAACTGCCTTAAGTCCACCAAATCTCTGCAACTTGACAAAAAAGTTGGTGGAGATATCAGTTTACCCAGAGAATTCTTGGAGGGCCAAAAATCCTGACTTTGAGAAATGGTGGACCCCTACATGTCATCATCAAAGTGAATTATTAGGGATAAAGATATGACATCTGTTTTCAGCATGCAAATTCAGTTGTCAACATGAATAATTTATTTTGTACAGTGTGTTACAATCAAAAGGTGGAGTATGTCGAAAGTACATTGTAAACAAAAAAGTAACTTATATTTGTACAGTAGCTGCCCATTGTTCTCTATTTTCGCAAGTTTCAGCATTTAGTGTCAAAGACACATAAACAGTGCATGATTTGTGTTTTTACGCTGTTGTGAGATTTTCATGGTAAAATGGCTAAGATTAGAGGAGCTTTTGTGGCTCAGTGGGTAGGACCACAGAGTGTGAAACATGAGGTCCCTGGTTCAACAAGTCCCATGGCTACAGTAGTTGTGCCCCTAGGTAAGGCACTTTACCCTCTTTGCCTGGTCCTTTGTACGGGACAAAAAGCTAATGAGTCATGTTCTTGCTTGTTTGTAAGCATTCATTGCCTCTGTATCTGTCACATAAAATCAATCAAGATCAAATTTAAAAAGAATTCATATGAAATACCAAAAGACCAAATTTTAATGATCACATATGAAGAAAGATGATTGCTTATGGATCATCTCCAAGCCTACACTTCTGCTCTCTCATAGGCATGCAGGTATACAGTGCAGAAATATGGTGATCAATAAGTGTTTGTGATTTTACGAACAGTTTGTCTTGTCGACCACAACCATACTACCATGGAGCTACAAGTTGTATAGTATCTCCATGATACTACTGTAGATGTGAGCTGTGAGTCTTACACACCACCCAGTAAACTATTCATGACACATGGTTTTGTGTAGTGTACATTTCTGTTCTGAGACAACTAGGTGCTTGAGTGAGGTTTTGGGGTTGTGTTTGTACTGTATATAAATGCACTTGTTTTTTTATTGTGCTGTATGATATGAAATCATGATCACTAATGTCTATCAGAAATTGTTTAACATTTTAAGATGTGAAATAGAAGAGATTTGTACAGTCAGGCACCAACGATCATTGTTTTAATGCATGCTGTGGAGTTTGCACAGTTGAATATATTTATTGCTGTTACAGTTGATGTTTTCGATTGTTGATTGCTTGAATAATTATTCATTGTGAGAGAAATTTGAAACCAAATGGCAGTGAACAGAATTATGGTCCTATAGATGATTGAGATTATTGGGTATTTTGATTGATGAAAGGGGAGTTATACTGTATAATATTTTATTTCCAAGGAACAAAATGAATCATTGATACCTTATGTAAGGTTTGTATTCCTTGTGGGCTACTCTGTCAAAAATCTTGAATGAAATGGTTGTAGGATAATACTTTATATTACCTGGGCACACAATTAACCTCAACGTCATTAAAAAGCACTTCTTATCTATTTTTCATCGATATACACATTATGAACAAACTCTCCTTGAGTCATGGAAAGGTCCTGATAATACTTTAGGTGCAGGGAAGCAGCCTTTAACTCTTTATGTGCCATGGTGTAAACCCCCTGTGTGCCACATTATTCTGAGACAGCAACGTAGTTAAGACTTGGGGAAACATCCTGTTTTTCAAGTCTACATGTATGTAATTTTTTACAGATTTCTGTTTCCCTGGACATGTAATGTACAAAGTTGTAGAGAAAATGCCAAGCTTTGCCTTGATGTACATTGTATGGCAAATCTATGTTGTATTTCTTTTAATGACTGGTAGCTACAATGACTGGTAGCTACATGTGCTGTACATTATTTTAGAGGCATGACTTCTGCACACGAAATAATAACAAAACTTAGAATTTACTCGCAAATCCAGTAGCGAACACAGCTTGACAGTAAATTATCGCATGTACATGTGACAGGAATGGAATCGCGAGAAACACTTTTATTGTCGTGTGGCATTTGGCGATTTATCGATCATTTTGGGCGGGTTTGTCTGTTTGAGCAGAATACAATAATGAAGTTGGCACACTGTTGACCGAGTCGGGGGTGCAAACGTAGCCCATAAAGAGTTAAAGGCTTAATGCCACTCCATAGCACAATTAAGTGTGATAGATAAATATAGAGTAAAATCAAACCAGTAATGAATTAAGAATGGAAATGAGACCTACATCTAAATGTACATCGATAGATAAATTGATGGAATATTTCAATCTTTTTATCCCAAGAGGAATGTTGCATTTAGAGTCATGAGGTTAATAATGTCAAACTTCACATTTTCCAGATGGCTCTTTTTCTTCTTCTTTTTCTCTTTTACAAAAGAAAAGAAGAAGATAAATACAGTATATTGTACCTGTATCAGGTTTACGGTTGATACGTGCAATTCAGGAAAAGCTAGAAAGGCTTCGAGCTGAAAGATGTCATTAATGAGGTCTATCAATGCAGCAATAATTCTATGAGTAGGATGGCATTTAAATTTTAATCTTTTTGATTGCATTCAGGAAAGAGATCTTAGTGCGGACTCATGTGTACAATGGTGTAAATGCAGGGAGTGTCTTGTTGTACCTCCCTGGTCTATGGGAGACTTTCTACAAGTGATTACCCTGGTATAGAAGTCAGAGGGAAAACTCACGAGGTGGTGACATTTTTGTAGATCATCTACTGCAATATTACAAAACTCAATCATGTTTTGTGAAAACACTTGAAACTGTCTTTACGTCTTGGGGTGCGTTTATAAGATTTTTCTTCTGGCCAGAAACAGTGTTTTGAAACACTGTTTCTGGCCAAACAGTGTTTCTAGCTCGAAAAAAAAAAAATCTTATAAACGCTAGCCATGATTTGAAACAGTGTTTTGAAACACTGTTTCAAATCGCACAAAATAGTGCGTTTCAAAACAGTGTTTCTGTAGAAACAGTGTTTCAAAAATCTTATAAACGCAACCGCGATCTCAAACACTGTTTAAATGATGTCACAGTGCCTTGCGCGCACCCTGTTTGACCTTTTGCTGAGGAAAAACTGCGCAGAGTGAGTTGCGCAATGGCACAGTCTGAGCGAGAGCCCCAACACGCTCGGAGAAAAAATCTTAAACGCTCTCCTGACGAAACTGTGATTTGAAACAGTGTTTCAAAACAGTGTTTTCAAAACAGTGTTTCAAAACAGTGATTCTAGGCCCGCAAAATCTGATAAACGCACCCTAAGTCTGATGAAACTACAAGTATTACTGTTCTGTTGGTTTGATTTTACTCTATTTGAGTGAGGTTGAATGTAGAGTGGCATTTCCATAGATTAAGGACATTGGGTATCTACCCCTGGATGTCAGTGTAATCATGGACCCTTCCAAGGTGTTAAATGTCATTTGCCATCTTTAAGCCTATAGGGGACTGCGATTGGGGCTCAAAATGAAATGAAGTCATGTGCATTTTGAACACTACATATGTCCAAAAGAACAGGCCATACTCAGAAAAGATAATGGGGTACTCAGAGAATTCATTTTATAGCCAGTATTAAAGTGGTACGAGGCTTGATGTACAGTGAACCTGCTGCTTTCATGCAATTCTTTGCTGATCTGCTGTTTCTGTTAATTCATACCTCTTCATTCATACTCTCTCTCTCCCCTCTCAATATACTTAAATGGTAAAGTCTCCCTTTAAGGAGATCAATGGATTTATCCACATTCACTGCACAATAGGAGGTTCACATCCGTTGTTTACTGGTTCAATTGTATTCATTTCCTTGCTGATTTAAAAGTGGAATTAGGCAGTGGCATGTAAGCAGCACCTGTAAGGATGCACTTCATGCTCTTCCAAACGTTCAGTGCAAGGGTCATTTGTAGAGAGAGGTAGATTGTATGATGGGTGTGTGTACTGTGTGTCTTCCTTCATTTACATCTCACTTGTACATTTGTATCAAGCCAATAGTCATACAGTGTATCTCTCTCAGTGTTCATTATTGTACGGACCTCAAAGTCACATGCTCTACTGCAGGGTGCAACATACTCACAGGCCCATTTGTTCTGCATTTTAACCAAAAGGCATTATATAAATTATTATGGGGACCAAGGAGCTCAGAATAGCCCTGGTGCCGTTTATGACACCCACCCTACAGATTCTAACATGAATGATGGGTGCGTCGCGGTGCACTATTTATACTCCTGCATGGAATGGTTTCTGATGTGAATTGATGGTTTTTCACTCAATGTGAATTGATGGTGTTTACTCACTCTTTCATGTTTTTGGATACTCTAAAAGAGTTTGGATGAAAGACCAGTTCGCCATTCATGTTTCCACAAAGCTTGCCAAAGGGCGTGTCTGCCCTTCAAATTATTTGCATGATGTGTAAATGTATAACTCATAGCATGAGTACTTTATGTTGACAACAGCAGCTCATTGTGTCATCCTTTGAAACCATTCATTCATGCAAGAAGTACACATTATCTGAGAGACAGTTCACCAAAGTTTCTTTACAGGGTTCATTTGTTAGGTTTTTTTTTTTTCTAATATGTTATAATGTACACTGTACAAAATGCACAATGTGTTGTCAAAAACTATGTCATGGAGTGTGGTCCTGTATTGTAAATTGTATGCAAGTTATACCATACATCACTATCATTGTGTACTGGAAATACACAGTAACAGGAAAGCTGGTATATGACACCGTGCAATCACAGCAATGCACACATCTTCATGCACACAAGTGTTAATGATATGGTACTTCAGCATGAAGCGCTCTCCCCGGTGGTTTGAACAGAAATTTTATCGTTCTTCATGATTGGAGACGAACAGCTTGAGACCCATCTTTTCAATAACAACTGATAAGACTGTAGATTTGAATCAATGACTATTACAAATTATGTGCAGGCTGTAATATGATATAGTGAGTATTAATTATGCCCGTGCACTTGATTCTGTGAGAGACGGTAGGACCACTTTCACTCGTGGAAAGTACATTAAATTCTTTAATCTTGATGTTGCAGCAGATGTCTGCCATTTTATAGCCATGTAATATTTATAATCCTGTACATCTAGTGCTCAAGATGTCTTCCACTAGCCACAAGATGAAATATCCAGTGACTTGCATAAAAGTTACAATGTACATTCTTAACCCAATACATTTTAAGTTGATGTCTTGTGTACAATTTGTATGAGTTTGTTTCCCAATTTTTTTTTTTGATACCTATATGCTGTAGTGTGTCCATTTCTGTGTATGTATACTCAAAATGCATTGCCAAAAAGAATTTATCAGCTTGTTATAAATATGTACAGTATATAACGCCTGAAGAGATCCTTGTCATTTGATTGGTTGTTTGACATTGATCATTCGGTCCATTTCACTATGATGTCATCATCGGTGCAATTGTGGATCCATTTACCGTGCAATTTTGGATCCATACGATTTGGTCCATTGCACGATCGCTGAGAGCCCGACACACACGCCTGTAAAACGCTCGCGTTTGCAGTGTGTGTGTGCGACAGCGTGCTAGCGTAAAGTGCTCAGTGAGCACTCTCGCGATCTCAGATTCTCTCTTTGTTTCTAAATTAATAATACATCTATTGACAAGGATCTATGATAGGCGTTAAATAAAACAAATAATAAATGTTTTCATTCGTGTGATGGACAGAATATTTGATTCGGTGAAAGATGAAATATGATCCATTCAACGAGGCACAGCCGAGTTGAATGGATCATTTCATCTTTCACCTCATGAAATATTCTGTCCATTGCACTCATAAACATTCATTATTTGTATGATATTTATCACAAGTTATAATGACCTTCCAGTCATTGTGTGCACGCTGTACAAGTTGTACATGTTTCAAACTTTAATCACACTGCTCTGCAGTAGAAAAAAAAAAAGAATTACCTCAAGATGACAGTGCTGTCTGCTTGAAAGTGACATGTTCTCTCACATACTGTATACGCCACATATTTTATGGGGTTTTGTATTCCAGAATTTTGTGAGTGTTTTGTGCTATCGCAAATTCAGAAACTCGCAAAAATATCAACTCTGTTCCTAACGTGAACACGACATGCAGGGTACATAATATGTACATGTACAGTGATATGTACAAGCGTATGTACTGTACATGTGTACTGCCTACCAGTGCAAGGTGCATGGTCAACTATTAATGAATTTAACCACTTGCAAAATTGTCAGGGTCCAGATTCATGAAAAATGAGTACACCAAATACAGCTGTATGTGTGGCGTAGGTTATGTAGTGGCGACAAAAGCACACTTTAGCTGCAATCACACTGGCAAAAGTGGTGGTCAGTTTGAACGAAAAGTTTTCGCAAAGCATCTCGTGAAACTTCTCACTAAAACTGGGGAACCCCCACAAATCTTTTCGAAGTTTGTGCACTCTGAATGCTTGCAGCTGAAACTTCAGAAATTTGGTCGTGTGACCAGTCCACTTCCTGTTTGTGGTAAAGCTGCAACTATCAGATGGCATGTACTTTCTTCTTTGTTCCACATGTGCACCAATGACCCAAACTTCGAAAACTTGTACAGGGTGCTGGAACCTGGAGAAGTTTGGCCACCAGTGTGAACGAATGAGCAAACTTTATGAAATATTCTCAAAATTTTGTCAGTGTGACCATGGCTTTTGTGATATTAACTACATGTACACAGTAACATTCTATATCTCATGATTTTCATTGTGTGAAAGAGAATTGTATGAGTTATATAAGAGCAAGGATATAACACTAACAGGTTCTGATATTGTGTGTAAATCTCTAATACTGGTCATACATTTTTTTTTTTTAAATACAAACTGTAAATGTGTAGTCTAGCCTGTTTGTGGTGTAAAGTTTTGATAATTGTAAAAATAGGCCATCATATCATGTGGAGACTTTACAGTTTTTTACCCCTAACTTGCCAGTCGCATAATACCTTGTACATGTATACTGTGTCAATCTGGGATGTTTCATTCATTTTTGTCAAGAGTATGTGATTAAATCTAACATTGGTGGAATATTTTTGGAGAAATTTACAATTGTTACAGTCTTTGCTTGGCAACACCGAATATTCTGTTTCTCATATTTTTAGTAACAACAATTTCAAATCATGCAACCTGTATGTAAGACGGTAAATACACTGTATGCAGAGTGAATGCCCCATAAAGATATTTTTGGAGAAATTTACAATTGTTACAGTCTTTGCTTGGCAACACCGAATATTCTGTTTCTCATATTTTTAGTAACAACAATTTCAAATCATGCAACCTGTATGTAAGACGGTAAATACACTGTATGCAGAGTGAATGCCCCATAAAGACTTGGTGCGGTGGAACCCTTTTGTATTAAGAGATGGGATATATAACAAAACCCTCTTCTAACAAGATGATTTTTTAGGATCCAATTATTTATATTTCTCCTCTTTTTCTGTACCCTGATATAGTGAGAAACCTGACATAACAAGTACAACTGTCATGGTTTTTACTTATTGTAGGTTTCCTTGTATACAGTCAGACCATTATGTTATGTTACTCCCGCACGCAGTGCGCACGGGGCTGCTTCGTGCGGCTGCGTGCAGGTTCGTGCGATCTCGCACGGGAGCGTATGGCTCCGTGCGCCCCTGTACGCGCCCGTGCGTAGTCGTGCACCTCCGTGCGGATCTGCACGCCCCCGTGCAGATCCGCACGCCTGCGTGCGAATCTGTACGCCCGCGTGCGGATCCATACTCCCTCGCACGGGCCCGTGCGAGTGTGGCGCACGGACCCGTGCAGCTCTGCCGCACGGACCCGTGCGGCTTTGGGGTGCGATTTCGCACGGCCCCGTGCCGCCAGTGCTTGGTTCCCGCATGATCCCATCCCAACCTCCCTGGTTCCCGCGCAGTGCTTACATGGTACATGTACAGTACGTGTGTGTTATCAGGCGTGTACCGCGTGCGAGTCCATGCGCCATTCCCCTCGGTCGGCATAGGCCTAATTATGAAATGAGACGATTCCCGACAATATGTGCGTACAAGGGTTGTTATTTGCGCATTGCCAGTCAGTTGGCAAGCCGAAAACCCCGTCTAGAATATCCAAGTTCTCGCACGCGTGACCACGAGTTGACCCCGCAGAAGATGATCAGTGAATTACGTTTTCACATGATTTTTTTTTTTTGTTTTGATTTGACAGGTTACGGTTAGAACCTGAATGCAATACTGTTCAAATTTTCCACGAACGACATGAAAGACCATCAACTTCGAGCATGGCAATTACATTGTATTCATTACCGATGTACGGCACCGGAAATTATGGGTTCTCGTACTCGTCTAAAATTCTCCCACAAGTCTTCTTTTTCATCGTAGGGCACCAACGAACGTATATAGTAACATGTAAACGGAAGATTATGTAAGATGATACCTACAAGGTGTGACGTGCGTGATGATTAGATGGGTCAACAGCCAGCTGAAATCATAGGGATATCGGGATATCATGCCTTTACTCTGCACGAAATCGCGAAAATATCGTACTGTCCCACATATAGAAATTGACGTTTTCTGGATGCCCTTGTTTGTGTGTTATGAGCGACCCCAGCGTAACTGACATGGTCAGTTATAAGCGTCTACTAGCTGTGATATACTGTACTTGTGTCTGTGGTTGGGCATTATGTAGGTGCCCTACAAGTAGCCTACTGCCTCTTTCTTGGCCTCTCTCTCTCTCTTTCTCTCTCTCTCTCTTTCTTCGATTGTTTGTCTTCCCTTGATCTTGTAATTCATAATACATTGTATGTTTATTTGGTTTGTTTTTGTCAATCCTGATGATTTCTTCGACTGGAAGTGCTGTCTGATTCTCAGTTTCTTTCTCCACGGTGAAAATCCAATTGAATTCCCACTGAAAATAATGCCACCAATCATTCAGTCCACCCTCTCTCAATTCAAAGCATCCTAGGCATACACTCAATTACCAGTATACTATAACTACTAGTTATACCGTTCACTTCCGTGAACACAGTTACATTACCCGTATATCGAAATTCCGCTTACATTATCCACTCTGTTATTGTTTTTTGTTTTGTTTGTTTTTTCTCGGTGAAAACAACATTTTGACGTAGCAAAAGAAAACTGCTGATCCCAAGGACTGGTACTATGGGAGGCCATTGTATCTATTCTCACTACATTAGTAGGCCTACATATGAAACTAGGCAAAGAACCTTTGATACATCATTACACATACCTTTATCATTATTTAGTAAAATACCAGTACATTCTTTTTCATTATTATTATTAATAACAGAGAAAGGAGCACAATCGACGAGTTGTTTTCCTTTATAAATGTATATACATACACGTGTATCCATATATTTATTACATGTAGGTGTTGAAAGAACTACATTGTAGTAAAGTTTCAAGGTATCCATCAATCTTCATGGCAATGTATCATACCAGTACACATAACAAAAATATGTATAGTATGTTACCAAAAGTAAGAGCTGTATAAGCAGTTTTTCTTACTCTTTAGCAGCATAGTCAAATGTGGTTTATACTATTTTATTCATTAATTGATTTACTCATCTATGTATTTATTCATTCATTTATTTTTGTTGATTAATTTTTTGGTGGTGGCCTTGGTCTCAGTCTCCAGCTAAGTCACATGTAAGACCCTTATGCAATTAAGGTACAACTGTCGGCGATCTTGTGAGTAGGAATGCGAGTAGGAACAGTCTGTCTCGACTACGACAGTGATGTACAGTGAACATAAAAAAAAAAAAAAAAAAATATATATATATATATATATATATATATATATATATACACCGTGTATATATTCGTCTGGTGCAGCTCATGTAAAAGGCAAAGGCATGTACCAGCTAGTTTGAACAATTGCAGAGCTACACTGTGTCAAGCAGATCTATGCAAATAATTTGCCATCAAGTTTTCACACTGGCAATAAACTACACTATATCATGTTACACAAACAGGATTCTGAATATTGCTTGAATATTTGTAAGTGAAAAATAAAGCTAGAATATCACAAATGCTTTTGAGGCAATACCATGTAAATTACAACATTGTACATGCCATCTGCACTTTTGGCAAGGTTTTACTTAATTGAGACAGAGATAACTTCAATAACAGTCCAAACTGCATAAAGGTTTGAGGGGGTAAAAATGCCCTTGAGTACTCTGAAGGCAGGTATGTGTATCTACTAGTACAGTGTATTCACACCCCCAAGGTTACACATATACATCAAATAGAGGGTCACATAAACCAACAGCTGCAAAAGAAATTTGAAGATGTGCATGACTACATATGAAGTGTATTTACTGTAAAAAAAATAAAACATGTTCAAAAAATATGAACTTCATCAACAGTCCAAACAGCAAAGAATTTTTGAAGGTGTTGTCTGTAATATGAAGCATGCTTATTGGAAACAAAACGGATATAACTTTGAATACACTTCAAAACATCGATAATTACTAGAAATCAAAGGAGAAAAATTTCAGTACAAGTGACCCTTATACGTGTAGCACCTGGCAAAATATTTATGTGAAGAGATCTTTCATCCCAACTTTACCATTATACTGTACACAATCTTATCTGAAATGTCCATAGGCAATCTAATCGTCCAAACATCTGTATTAACTGAATACACATGTACTGTTAAAGTGAAAATTTTGTGGTTCGAAATGTACACGCTTTCCGCGCAACCAGAAACTAGCGCGAAAATAAAAGCATGCAAATATTTTTGCTTGCCATATGTTTCTGTGCCTGATGTCCTGATTCCACAGATTTAAAAACACGTGAAGCTCTTCTTATCCGGCCAAATGCGAACAATATGTCGCTAAAAAATATATATCCACTTTTACAGTATCAGTACATGTGGACAAGCAGTATCAGACACATTTAAAATACATGTATACATGTACACAATGAATGTGTGTCATTTTTTCATGGACCTTATGAATAAGTGAATGATATTTGACCCCGTTACCAGTAACAACACTCGACTTGTGGAGTATTAATTGGCCTACATAACTGATAAGAACAAGTTCGTTCATGCGAACATACAGGCAGATTTGGTGGAAACTTTTTGTACACATTTGCACATGTAATGTATTATCATCTGTCTAACTGCTGTGTCAGAATCTTCATTTTCCTTATCCCTTCTTGACCGTTCAATTCCTTTTGGTGACAGACCTTGTGTATTTACCTGTTAAAAAACAGAATTCTTACATCTTTGAAACCTCTTCTGAAATGGGTCAGAACCCAGATATCAACAATACAAGATGAATACTCACTAAACCTCTTATAGTGCTTCATTGGTGATGTACAAACATACCTTCAGCGGCAATTAAGACATGCCCCCTGTTGAGTATTGGCTGGAAGTGCAGCTACTACTTCATATACAGTAATGTACTCGCTTTCATAACGTTTATCAAGGATATCATAGTTCCATGCATTGAATATCTGTAATGGTCGAACTTCACATTTACTACAACACCCTTTTGCTTTTCAAAGGACATAAATGTACCATCGTCTTTACTAAAAATTTGAAAAAAAAAGTAAAATAAATGTTCTTGTAAAGATGAATGAAGAATTAAGTTGATAGAACATATATGTTTTATCAATTTCATTCTTCTTGTTGTATCATACCACATATTTAGCACCTTTGTGAGGTAGATTATCGTGATCACATACTGTTCATGGCCGGTGCAGCCATGGGGGCCGTGGGGGCTCAGTTTTTGTGCACCATACAGAAGGTGTCAGCACTTTGGGCCCCACACTTTTTTCAACCCGGAAATAGGTACCGGTAAGTGGCACTAAGAAAAATATAGATACACCTTGAAGTATGGTGGTGGTAAGGTTATGTTCTTTCTCTGAATAGCTTTTTCTTGCTTGTCAGGCGAAAACACCTGGAAGTGGACTGGTAGAGGTGAGCCGAGGACCTTTTTTTTTTTTTTCGCTTGTCAGCCGAAAAAACCGGAAGTGGATGGTAAGAAAAGATATTGTGTGTTTTTTTTGTCATCTTGTTGTTGGTTGTTTTTTTTTTTTTTTCCTGCTTGCTAGCTCATGAAACCCGGAAGTGGGCCCCCACACTTTTTTGAAAATGCTGTGCCGGCCATGCTGTTCTAGGTTTTTCAATGAACTGACAAAGTCTCTTAATCAATGTTTCTGTTCTTGTTAGAAAGTCATTAAGCGCTTGCAACAACAGTGCTCTACGGTACTTGATAAAATCTGTCAGAGATTGAATGGTGTTCATCCAGGGAAACAAAATATAGCAGTGTGCAATATGATAAGTAGATCTTCTCGTTTATGTCCTGCAGGTTATCCTGGAGGCCATAAAGAGGAGAATCATCATAAATATGCACGGTCAGGTACCGGTACTGTACTGTGGTAACCGCAGCAGCGACCCCAACGCTACTGGTTACGACGCCCCGCGCCGGGGTTAGTACTGGGGATACCTACATGCAAGTGTACAATGCGACACAAATAGAGAAAGGATTAGAAAATGCATAACAATTTTTCCAACCATTACTCAAAATTAATCATAATTAGATGATATTCTAAACCATTATTCATAATAACATGTCCCTAACATTATGTTGGAGTAAACCCCAATTCAAGCAGAGGCAACTACAGACAGACATTGTACAATGTACATGTACTAAACATGTACACGTACTATACACACATTTACCTACAAGGAGTGTGATCTGAGAATTATCAATCATAACATATTTTTTTTTTTATCTCAGTGTCATTGACAGCAAAAAAACAATCAAACAAACAAAAGTAATAATTGATAACTCAGCTCACACGCCTTGTAATTGAAACCTCTACCAGAATAATTCAGACTACACTCTCTTAAACCTAATTGTCACAAGTGTGGAAGACTCTACATCTCTATGATTTACTGCAAATATACCGGGTACTTAAAAATTAAAATATGAAAAATTAAAAAAGCCCACCCAGTTCTCAGTCACTATACGTCCATTGCAACAGGGACAGCACTCGATGATTTCCTGAAAATTATCTATACCGTTAGTCAGGGCACCAGCTTGCCACATCTACAGGTAGGACCCAGGTTTCGACGCCCAGCAGATAATTCTTATTAAATTTTATACTCAATACAAACGTCTGACTTCAACAATCAACAAAGTTATCAATCACATTTCTAGTTTTTATAAACCCTGTTTGTCACTTGTCATCCTAATCTGATGGTGGAATATTTAGGGGAAAAGCAACACAGTGTCAGCAGAAATGCTGATATCAGCCATTTTTAGGGGTTCAAAACAATATGATGCATTTTGTATGACAACGCCGTAAAATGAAATTCACTCATGACCATTATTTTACTTTAGTATCAATTTGTTTGCCATATCCTGATGTTTGATTTCTGTAATCGCCTTAAGCAATTGCATGACTGAAATTCGTAATTAATGAGCAAACTTGTAGAAGGCGTTGGCTTTGAGAATGTGGCACCAGATTTCGACAATGAAACAACAAGTTCTTGCGCTGGTGTGATTGCTGGTTTGCGTTTACAATGTAGTGTATGCGTACTGTATGCACCATGTGTTTTATGTGTGATGCGTGCTGCATGATTGTGCGAAAAATCGCTTAAAATTGAACAGGAGCGCATTCAAATGGGAATTTGTTTAAGGCATATCATTATTGGCCTTTTAAATAGCTCAATTTCATATCGAAATTCTCAGGTAAAACGGTGCAGTTTTGATGGTAAACAAGGAAATGTGCTAAAGTGTCGAAAACTAACTACGACAAGCAGCCCCATACGCATCTACGCTGTGCATGATAGAATGGGCTGCCGGTTGCAGTTACGAAAACTGGCACCCTAGCTGTATACTAGTATACAGCGGCAGCGTAATTCTGATCATTCTTTCTTAGTATAGGTGATCCCGATGAGCCGTAAAATCCAATCCATAATCTCAGGGCCGCCAACATTGGAAACTAGTAGTAGATCTAGTTGTAGTTCAGTGTTAGACTCCCATGCTATAATTTGGGTGTCAAAATGAGTGAGATCAATAGAAATGCATGCAAATGAAATGAAGCTTTAGACGTGTAAACTGAGCAGTCAGTCTGAGGATGATGAGGTGAGTGAGCTGTGAGAAAGGACCAAAATGAGCAGAGTTGAGCGAGTCTCACTCTCAATGTGAGTGAGAGTTGCAGTTGGCATGAAATCTAACCTACTACTACTAGTACTAGATTCTAGTACATCTTTGCACACTGTACGGCTAATGAGCAGCGCTAAAGTAATTGTAAATTAGATGTTCGGTCATGCCATCGCCACATAGATTACACATGTATGCAAATATCACACATGATGTCCCCTGTCCCCCTATTCCCACATCCTCTCCCCCTATTCCCAATACTGGCAATAGTCAATTCTGATGTCTGGATGTGGGATGAGCAGTAATTAGGCGTACCAGCCTGTCTGCCTTGCCTTTTTTTTTTTTTTTTTTTTTTTGAACTGACGATACAGTGTAGATGAGGATAGACCTGGAAGCTCGACTGCTGCTATACAGCAATCTTCCAGTATCTTCGGTAAAGGTTTAGTAGGTAAATGATCACGGGCATGGCACCACGGGCCACGGCCATCGCCGGCCACGGAGTTTCATTTGACGAATTAGCAACGCTAATTTCAATGTATGGGACTACCTCCGCACAAATCGTCATCATCAGCAGCAGCACGGATAACTACAATACACAGCAACAGAACGAAAGTTCCATTACGCTGTGGTCAGGTGGAGATTTGACTTACAACTTATTTTAAGCGGCTTTGAATTTATCTGTGGATGGCATTGATGTATCATAGCAAAGGGCAGATCTGATCCAGAGTCCCGTATGGTTTGCTAACGGTGCATTTGCGGTCAGTCCTAAAGTCGACCCGCCTTTTGTTTTAGACGGTACAGATTGGGGACCCTAACTCCTAACCCTAACCATCAAACCCTAACCCTAACCCTTATCCTAACCCTGGCCATAACCCTAACCCTAACACTCAGACTCTTAGGCCCTAACCCTTAACCCTAAACGCTAACCATAACCCAACGTATTTCCCATAGGTCTAATATGCGCCATGCCCCAATCTGTGCCGTCTAGGGGAAAAAAAAAAAAAAAAAAAAAAGCAGGCGGGACACAGAAAAAATGCCTTCGTTCGATCCAACCCGTACCTGCAGAAATGGTTTGACTGCATGGGGTGGTCGGTTCGGACCCATAATGTGCCCATAAGCTAACTCCGAAATGGCTTATTCCCCCTGCCTTCTGAAAGAGAGAAGTTGAGTGTTGTTTTGTTATGCGAGAAAAATGGAAATATGTTGAATTTTCTTTATTCTTTCTTTATATTGTTGCACTCATGTGACATCGCAAGCTATAGTTGTCTTTTCATCCAGCCGTGACTGAGCAGAAACTTCAAAAATTCATAACTTTTGAACGGATTATCTTTGTATCGTTGTACTCATGTGACATCACAAGCTATAGTTGTCTTTTCATGCAGCTGTGACTGAGCAGAAACTTCAAAAATTCATAACTTTTGAACGGATCATCTTTGTATCGTTGTGCTCATGTGACATCACAAGCTATAGTTGTCTTTTCATCCAGCCGTGACTGAGCAGAAACTTAAAAAATGCATAACTTTTGAACGGATTATCTGATTTTGCTCAAACTCTCACTGATGTGTTCTACTATTATTGCTGCATTGTTCACTCAATCCACATGCCTATGAAGGTGAACTTGTCCTTTAACTTTTGTACCTGCTATAATGGGAGCTGCTTTTGTTCCTCGAAGCGAGAGGGTCAGCTTTCTTCTGGTGGTCAAGTCTTTTATGCTTTTTCATCTTGATGAATTTCACTAATCGTCCCCGATGCTATAACACAAAAGAAGAAAACGTTTTGTTCTTGTCTATGCGTGCCACGCGTACATTGAACAGAGCAGAAAAGGACCCTTGAACTATGCCGCCAGTGAGGTGGTACCACACGCACAATGTATATTCCCCAGCTGTGTGTTCGTGTGTTGTTGTCGTCAGTGTTCGTCTCCTAAGTTCGAAGAATAACTGAAGTCATTTAGACATGTAATCGATCAGGGTAACATAATATTATGGCATTAGTATAGAGAGTTGAAGATTGTAGGCCTAGTTATTTCGCTAGAGGCTAAGTATCAGAATAAGGCCATAGGCAGTGTTCGCACCAGCAATAAGTGTATGCACTATTAAAAATCAACGCTGGTTTTCACCCAAAGCCGATTTGGCTCACACTTACTATAAAGCACTTGAAATAATGTATGTGTATGTACTCGTATATGCATATGTATTACTATACATGTATGTGTACATCGTCCATTGTGTTGGACTTGGAATAGCTTTATAAGAAGAGGAAATCTCGAGTAAGGCATTAATTTTGTAGTTCCAGAAAAGTTTCCAATAACAAAACTTTCTAGAAGGCTGGACGCGAATGACGGCTTTCAGAGGCGTAAACCCGCCTTCATACAATGTATCGCACAGGGCGTTCTTTTAGTGAGGGTTAGGTAATATCATTAAGATTGTGTCATTTATTTATTTATTTATTCATTTATTAAGTCTTCTTTAAAAGCAGGTCAAGTAGTCCCATTCAGTGCCACAAAGGCCTGCTTTACAAGGGAGTCCTGTGTCGCTGTACATCGCAACATTACATGTGCACACACGTGGGTAAATTTAACAAAACGAACACACTATAGTAAATGGGATACGGCTAAATAGCAATCGGTTTGTAAGAACATAAAACACATAGGAAAGAACATAAAACGAGCAGAGGAAAAAGATGTATTCAAAGTTCATACACTTTGCTAGTGCAAAGGGTTCATATCAAATGAGACTTGAGAGATTGATGTTGGCGTACACGATTCATAAATGTTTGCAATGAGGAGGCTTTTTGAATACAAATGGGTAACTCATTGAATAATTGTTACTTGCAGCACGTGATAGAACATTTCTTTATTCATATTCATGATTAAGTTTGGGTATATGTAATTGGCAAAAAAGGTATAAAAATATCAAGATTAGTGGCAGAGTCAAGTCAAGAGAATAAGATGAGATCCAGTCTCACGAAAAGCGAACAAAGTAAAGAAGGTTTCAAAGAAAAATAATTTGCGTATATAATGTATGCCCCCCTTTTTTTCATTTGTGCACACTGAACATTGTCATATCTGTCGAAATCATTGATGAATACTTGTGCTGGCTAGGCATATTGTATTTCAAGAAGGATTCATGTTCAAATGGAAGTATTGTCTTGGACAAAGCGCACGTATACATTGGACTGTACATGTAACTTCTCGACGGAACGGAGTGTATAAGAGAGATTCTTGTTTCCTCTCATTTTTTAGAGGGGCAATCCTGACAATTTTTTCAATTTCACATCATGTATGTACATAAATGAACAGATCAATGTGATCCTTGAGCAGATGAGCCTATACTTGGAAAAACAAAAACAAAACAAACCCTAACAAATTACAATGAACAATGTGGGTGACGTATAGACTATAGGCAGATAGGGATGTCTACGCGCAATTCCGAAATGAGAACGCTTGTTCTGTGTGTGATTATGATATGCATAAGAAACTGAAAAACTCGGTTCCTAGCTGAAGTGTCATGTATCCAAAACTAAAAACTAAAACTGCAGTTAATATTTGTATGCCATTACCTTATTGAATGAGCTTATGAAAGAGTGTGGAACACTGACAGACGTGAACAGCGTCATCTCCGCATATAATGGCAAATGCATGTGTTGCGTTGTTGTTGTGTTGGTGTTTTCTTATTCTTGTTTTACCAATTTTGACACTTTTGGGTTTGCCGTTCCGCGTTCCACTGTACAGGATTACATCGTTTTGTAGTGTGCCATAAAGCTTGCTCTTTCATTTTAAAATTTGTGAATGTGCTTGTGTGTGTGTGTGTGTGTATGTGTGTGTGTGTGTGTGTGTATGTGTATGTGTGTGTGTGTGTATGTGTGTTTTTTCGACTGGAAATACAGGTCCTACACAATTATTCGTCATACTTTTAAAGCTTGAAAATCATTCTCAATGATTTTAGAACGCTAAACAGTATCAACTGGTGCGCTATACCGCTAGCGGGAAAATTTCCCAAGTCAGAAAATAGCGCGCTATCTCGAAACATCGGGCTGATGTGAAAACGCCTAGTGTTATCTGATATATAGTTTATGAATTATTAAGAATCACGAGTGGAAGATGTTTTCTGAAACACCTAGTACAAGTTTCCAATGTATTACAGGCACGACAGGCGCACTAGGCAGAAACCCTTGTGTGTAGTAAAGTCTGTGTGCGCCAAGACTATTACACGCTCCACTGCACTGCAGCCGCTCCCAACAAGAAAGAGATAAGATACAATGCACGGTAAACATGATAATAGGCATGAATGTTTATTGATTCATTGAGCTATTAAACATTTTGAATAAAAGTGCACATTTTCCAGAACGACTGAAATCTAAATCTTGCGTAAGCTAATTTTTAATTGAATTCATCGACCCTTGCAGGTTATAGTTGATCATGTGTCTAAGCTCCTTGATGGGCCCATTTGCAAGTATTTTGCTGACATTTTAAAAACTTCAAGTTTGAATCAATCTGTATAATGATGAAAGTGCTAATAACCTACATACGTACGTCTGTAGGATAAGGATGTAGGCTTGTAAGGTGATCTTTGTTTGATTGTTTGATATAATACTATTTATTTTCTGCAAATCAGCATACCTAACTTACATAAGCAGTAACATATTGGAAATAAATGATTATACAAAGTAAATTTAATACAGAGTCGTTTGACTTGCATAAACAATGGTAATAAAAGAAAATTAATGATTTGATTTACTATACAGTATGCAATCCTATGTAGCGGTGATTACAATAACAATGTAGCTAGGAAGCGGTTATGCAGAGGGCCGTCATTCCTTCCGCAATTCTCTGGGTGCTTACATGAAACAGGGAGGCGATTTCCTCTCACCTCCCTGCATGAAACGAGACCTTTTTGCCCGTCGATAAGAGGCAGACAGGTTGGTAATCCAGCTGTGAAGGTAGTCAAGCGGTACATGGCATCCCCCTATCCACGGTCAACTATAACATGTGCCAATGAACGATGGAAATATCGACCGGGTGCGAGGTATGAATAGAGCGTGCGCTGATGAGCCCACAGAATCTTTTGTTCTACACAAAACCAGGTACCTGAAAGAGGTGACTGGGGAACTAAAAGCGAACCCACATATCTAACTGATCTCAGCCTTGATCGCTATGTGCATGTTCGTACGAGTTCACATCAGAACAAGCAAAAAACTAAATCAGGAAAAGGCACATAATACTGTGAAACACGCAATTTTCAAACAGAAAGAGAACAAATGCTAATAGAATTAACTCTAATTTTTTTTATTAAACCCACTTTTCTGAGCATTAAAACACAAAGAAACATGACTTTAGGCCACTAAAGCAGGCACCCTTGTCTTCATTTTGGGAACCTGGTATCAGTTGCTCCCTCGGGAACCTGCCTTACCAGGTTCCAGTTATTCTTCCCTGAAAAGATGACCTGCCCGAGGAAAAAAAAAAAAGTTACGTATACTAGATTCATTCAGCAGAAGGATGGATGAAAAGGACTGAATGAGTGCCTGAGAGCAGGGAGGTGAGAGTGAGTGTTGCGAGTTTGTTAAGGTTTATTTATGAGTAGATATGTCCAGCTTCCAATTCTTACTATGATAAAACTCAATATTCTACACATCAAAAAAAAAAAAAAAAAAAAAAGGGGGGGGGGGCAGGAATTTTAATGTTTTTCATTGTTTTTTGGGGGCTACCAAATTTTCTCTCTGTCCACCAAAAATTTGACATTGATGATTTTGGTGGCCCCATCGGGCCACCAAATAAAAAAAAAGTTAGTGTGGAGCCCTGTGTTAGGGCTCTGATCATGGAGTTACCACTGAATAAAAGATGGACGGTGGTTCGAACCCCAGTTTGGGTTTTGCACAACATCTTGTTTTCGTTTTTGCTAAGTTTGTAACGCTGTATTCCGTCAGGCTTAGAGAGAGTAATAAAGTCAAAGACTTGATAGTTATTCTCTATCCAAGTCACCAAGACTAATAAATTCTTTTCCCATACTGGGGAAAACAAAAATCGCGACCCGCACAGTAGCGTGCCAGCTAGAACCTCTTTGGCCAGCACCTAGCGTGTTGACAAGGTCTCGTGGCTGAAGATCGAGTCTAATTCGGCACACCGAGAACTGCGAGAAAACGGATGAACGCAAGAGAGAGTAGCGCTCGGTCTCACCAGGGAGGTGGGTTCCACCTCCCTGGTCTCACGTTCATCCGTTGTCTCGCTGTTATTCACAGCCACAAGGCCTTGCCAAAAAGTCTCGCATTCACCGGTTCTCTCGCAACTAGTCTCTTTCACAGCCACGAGGCCTTGCCAAAAGGCTAGCCAGCACCACGCACGGTAGCCTTTTGTCAAGGCCCTCTCGCTGTATGGTGTAGCGAGCCCAGCCGAGTGGGTTATAGTGGCTATTGATATCATTCAATCATGAAAGAATTTTATTTTTGCGGATAGCCTGTAGTCACCCTAATCATGACTGCAGTGCATACATCGCCGGCAGGTAAGTTGGATAAGTGGATAAGCAACCCACAAGAAGATTGGGAACATCAAGGAGAAAAAATGAAGAACAAAGAACAGGCATACACAAATATAAAAAAAGGACAAATGAGAAGAAAAAGACAGACGGGCTGAGTAGTCCAGTGTTATTGTTCCATTACTCATAGCAGTGGTGGATCTAGAGTAAGTGCGCACACAGAACTCAGTGCTGTGGGTGCACCGGGCGGACACTCCTCTTATTTTTGGTTTAAACAAAAGAAATAAACACGAAGGACCGATGCGACCGCGCCCCTTTAATTTTGCAAAGGCGTGATCCCCTGTATGAAATTCCTGGATCCGCCCCTGAATAGAATTAGTATTTCGAGTGGAAATTCTCATCACGTGTAACTTTAACACTTATCCATTCATGACTTTGATAAACGTTAACGAACATTTTGTTTCTCTTTATAATAGTATATCAAAAGTGTTCATTAGGCAGTATGAACGTACATTAGCGAACAAAATTTGTAGTTCGAATCATTCAATTATTAAATGGTACATGTTCCCAAGATTCAGTCCTCTATGTTTGTTTGTTTGTTTTGTTCTATTTTGTTTGTTCGTTTGTTTGTTTTTCTTTTGCTTTTGGCGTCCGGACATAAGTACCGATTATATAAATAAGCAGTTGAATTGCCGGACGCTGTAGATACACGTGTACGTTCACCTCCATTGTGAGGACGGTAAAGCGTGCTACCTTCTCGCGAGTACACGTAAGACGCGATAATTGATTTATTTTTGTTTTACTCGCTTAGGCTCTTATACTGATGTCGGACACCGAAGAACGTATTCCGAATCACTTACCATTTCAGTGTATTAAAGGGAGAAATAAAGGTGCAGCATCTTAAGTACAGCGCTAATTGACCAGCTTTGGGACCGACTTAAACTAAGACGCTTTTGACTTTTTTTTTTTTTGCTTTGTTTCACCAACCACTCACCAATGAACTTTTATAGTGATGTCGGACACCTAAGAGCGTATTCAAAATCAATGGCCCATTCAGTGTATTAGTATGACGGAGTATAAAAAGTGGAGCTTCAAAGCGCTCATTGTCCAGCTAATTGTTGGCCGTCTTACACGTAAGACGCTATTGATTCTTCATCTCTGCTTTATCCACCTTTTAACAATGGATTTTTCTCGTGATCTCGCACACCTTATAAACAGCGTTTTCAAAGTCAATTGCCCTTTTACTGTATTCGAGGGACAGCGCTAATTGGCCAGCTTGTAAAAGCCAGTGTGACTATAATATGTGTCATTTTCTCAGCTTGTTTAAGCCAGCGTGACAAGTGTATAATTACCGGGATTTTGCTCAGCTTGTAAAAGCCATCGTGACTCGTTTATTATTTACTCAGCTTGCTTAAGCCAGAGTGACTCGTGTATCATTTTCTCAGCTTGTCGCCCAAAGTGACTCGTGTATCATTTTCTCAGCTTGTCGCCCAAAGTGACTCGTGTATCTTGTTTAAGCCAGCGTAACACGTGTATCATTTGCTCAGCTTGTAAAAACCATCGTGACTCTTTTATTATTGGCTCAGCTTGTTTAAGCCAGCGTGACTCGTGTATTATTTTCTCAGCTTGTTTAAGCCAACGTGACTCGTGTATCATTTTCTCAGCTTGTTTCAGCCAGCGTGACACGTGTTTCATTTTCTCAGCTTGTAAAAGCTAACGCGACTCGTGTACAATTTTCTCAACTTGTAAAGAAAAAGCCGGCGTGACTCTTTTTTATTATCTGGAAGTCAGCGTGCCTCGTGGATTATTTTTCCTTGCTCATCGAAAAACGCAGGGCGAGTGACGTGTACTCTGTCGTTTCTATGTTATAAACATACTCTACTTTTATACGTGGCACCGCCATGCCACGTCTGAACAATGCCGACCGTGAGAAGGTCATACACTGGTGGCACGAAGGATTGACGGCCAAAGAGATTTTTCAAAAACTAAGAGAATCCCTGGTCGAAGTGAGCTCAATGACAGTGCGGAGAACCATCAAGAGGTACCTCGCGACCGGGTCAACTGGTGACCGTCCAAAATCCGGTGCACCCTCAAAGTTGACGGAGGTGCACAGGATGCTCATCGACGAAATGATGGGAAAAGATCACGAAACTTCCGCTAAGGAAATTCAGCGTAAGTTGGAAGTTGATTTCGGGGTTCGTGTCGCTGAACAGACAATTAACGAGGCCAGAAAGAAACTTGGCTGGAAGAGGACCCGCCCATGTTATGGTCAATTGATCCGCCAGAAGAACAAGGCTGCGAGATTGTCATACTGCCTGAGAATGGTGGAGACGCAGGAAACTTTCAGCAACGTTGTGTTTACAGACGAATGTACTGTGTACATTGAGAGGAATCGCCCCGGGTCGGGATTTTACTGGCGCAGGGGTACAGAGGCCCCAAGGAAATTTGATCGTCCAAAGCACATGGGCAAGGTGAACATATGGGCAGGAATATCGTACCATGGGGCGACGCGACTGGCAATCTTCACAGGGATAATGAGGAAGGAATTTCTCATCGAGAAGTTATATAGTGAGTACCTGCTGCCATTCACCGAGGCAACATTCCCTGACGGGAATTTCCGTCTCGTCCAGGACAACGATCCGAAACATCGGAGCAAAAAGTCCGTCGAATTTCTCCGCACAAACCACATTTCATGGTTCCCTACCCCACCCGAATCTCCTGACCTCAATCCAATTGAGCATGTTTGGGCCCACATGAAGTGGTTTGTGCGGAGACACGTCAAGGCGACAACAGAGGAGGAACTGAAAGTTGGCCTGGAGAGGTACTGGCAGCAGGTACTCACCCAAGAACTCATCGATCGGCAGATCGGGAATTTACGTCATGTAATTCCCGAGGTAATACGATGTGGTGGGGATTCCACCCACTACTAGGAGTGTTTTTTCCTTCATTGTTCCTTGAGAATATTGACGGGGGAGGGGGTGTCCTCATTTTCAATTCTAAGGGACAATTCGCGTAGTTAAACGCATCTACACAATTGTACTTTGCACACATTAACTGACGTGAATCATTTATACTTTTCGTGAATTTTTCTTGTGGAATGTATGATTTTTTGCATACACTTTGTCATGACGTGTTACCGCATTGTAACTTTGTACGCAGTCAAAAGGCTGATGTGAGAAAACTCCGTCGAGTTGCAAGGAATCTTCTAGTTTTTTTCTTTATTATAATTGTTATTGTTGAAATTGATGTCAGTAGTTATGACATTGTGATTTTATGCAATTTTTATCATCAAATTATTAGTATTCTTATCACGTTTATGGTAATTTTGATTCTAATCTTTATTATTCTTATTATTGCCATTGAAAGACGATGTGTATCTTACGAGTTTTCATTACTGTTCTCCTGTACTTTTAATGAACTGTAATATACTTTTATGACGTGATTCAAACTTCATTCGCAGTATGCATTACATGTACGATACCAGCAACGAAGGGTGCGTCCAACAGTGTTTGTAGACGTATATTGTTATACAGTGTAATGAAACATATTTGTTGTTGTAGGGAGGTGGCTCCATAGATGGATAGATAGAAAGACATAATGTATAGACAGATACACATGTAGCTGTATGTCTTGAACCTGATTAGGAAATTCATGTACACGTGTAGTGCAATATGAATTTCAAGTGTACTTTACAATGTACATGTAGGCCTACGATATACTTCTGCTTTCGAACCTGTTGACTGACCAGGAAAAGCGTTTTGTTGAGTTGTAAACTAAACTACGACGTATGACGTGCAGTGTAAGCCTGTACTATAGTGTACAATAAGATGTTCATTGTGGATTGTTGACTTTATACAGCTTACGATGAGTAAAATGTAGTATACTGTGTACATGAACGTGTTATCATTTATGTAGCATTCTTCCATCACTCCTCGAAAATTTGGCATAATTGTCTGTTGAATTTTACAATGCTGCTTTTGCACTTTCGAATCTGTTATGAACGTAATTTTCAGTGAAACATAATGAAACTTTGATACAATTTATTTCGCATGCGATTGATGAATGTGTGGATTGTTTACATTTCTGTACGTTCATGCCCGGGAAACTCAGTATCAGGCTGACCAGGGTAGCTGTGTTTGCATGAGTACCCAACGTTTAGTCCATCAAAATACAGAACATTTCTGTCGGCATGTTACAAGACTTTAGCCATTGACAGGCGGAAGTACTGTACATGTAGAAGTTTCACAACTGCAAACTGTTATGTTTACGTATACATGCAATGAATGACAAGAAATTGCTAAGGTAAACATCAATGCACAAACTACTGCAAAGACTCATCGCATTATACACAAGTACATTCACAATAGTAAAGGTGCACATGAGTTAAGAAGAAGTACCTTTGTGTACATGGAAAAGCCAACGAAATTGCTTTCACGAAATCAAGTTATTTAGCATTAGTCTTGTGTGTTTCTACATTGTACACTGTTCATCTGCGCACGAGCACTGAGGCTACACATGACATGTATATAACAAAACTACTGTACATTTATCGTGGATATCTGTTCGCTATGACACTGAAATTCACATGTATTATTAGATAAAGTAGCACGTGCGGGTTTGAGAGACGAGGTTGGGATGTTGCCCGTACTTGTATTTACTTGTGATAAGTATTGGAATTGCCTATGTCACTTAAATCATATCCTTCATTACGAAACTTTTTCTTACTTTGGATGAGAGACCTGTGCTGCATATTGTATATAATTATGTATCCTCACTTTGAAAATGAAGCAAACCTTTCTTTAACAATATCGATATAAATTTGAGATATAATTCGAAACCTCTTTCGTATAAAGTAACCTGTGAATCGCAATGGTTGTTCCTGAGTTAATGTTTGTGTACATGTAGATACTCACAATTCTTACTAGTGGGTGACTTAGACAGAAGTCCTTTGAAAACATGTTCTATATACTTTTCTTTATTACACTGTAGTTGTTTAATGGACGTTTTATGAAGAAAACATGAACAGAAAATTAACATGCAAGTACATACATGTATGTAGCCTACATGTACAAGTCGAAATGATAATATGTGCATTTGAGATTTCAGGCACATTTCGAATTCATTATGAAATGATATGAGAAAAATAAATACCAATCAACTAAATTGGTGGAGCCAAGAAGAAGGTTTAATAATTACGAGTATACATCTCTGAGTCTGTTGGGTGTAAGGTCGCATGCACTGAATGTCTGATGTGTTGTGTGTGTGTGTGTGTGTGTGTGTGTTGAGGCAAGATGGGGGAATGCTTCATCTATGGTTAACAATGAAGGTTAACATACCGCTGAACGTTATATATATATATATATATATATATATATATATATGAATATATATATATATACATATATATATCGATACATATATATATAAAGCAGAGTATACGCATACACAGTCATATATGAATACACTATAGGTATTTACATACAAAATTCTCACCCAAATATATATATATATATATATATATATATATATATATATATATACAGTCAAACCTGTCTATAGCGGCCACCCAAGGGATACGGAAAAAGTGGCCGTTATAGACAGGTGGCCGCTATAGACAGGTAATCGGGTCAACTTTGTGTGCATTGCCTACATGTACATGTATCATTGTTGTATATACATGTACATTTATGTGTGTACGTATGCACACGTGTGTATCATGCATAGAACAATGCCGGTGTTTATGAAATTGTTGCACAGTACACTAGATGTAGTATGTGCACAGTCATGAATTAGTGCATTATTGTGACTGAATAAGTGATGAATGCAACGGTGGCGATCACTGAATGTTGCCCAGAAATGACTGGCACGGCTAAAAAGCAGAAAAACACCCTGAATTATCAGCTCGGCTACGGCTCCATCGGGTTTTTGGCCGCTATAGACAGGTTAAAATCTACCGCGGGAAACAAAAGTTGTGGCCGCTGGCCGCGTTAGACAGGTGGCCGCTATACACAGGGTCTTTAACATGGCTTTTCTCTTGGGGGATTTTTCAGTGGCCGCTATAAACAGGTGGCCGCTATAGAGAGGTGGCCGCTAAGGCAGGTTTGACTGTATATATAAAGATGAGTAACAAAATTGCAACAAAGTTCATGCTATATTCCCCTACGGTTTATTTCTTGACACAAATTTTCGAGCGTCTCGCCGCCCTTTCTCAAGTGTTGATACTTGAGTGCTAGAAAGGTCAAAATTTGTGTCAAAAAATAAACCATCGGTGAATACAGCATGAACTCTGTTGCAATTTTATTAATTATCTTTTCATCTTCATTTCATTTCATTTCATTTTTATTTCATTTCCGGCCAAAGCATATTATATGACAATTTCATATAAACAAATTTAAAAATTTTGCCAACACGTGGAGTATATATAGTATATATATATATATATATATATATATATATATATATTGTATATATATATGTATGTATACATATATATACATATATGCATACATGTACACATATTGTTGCATACGTATATATATATATATATATATATATATACACACATCTATATATATATATATATATATATATATATATATATATATATTTGCAGTATCGTCTTCTCGCGATCGCTTGCAGGCAAACAGGCATGGGCACGGAGCCACACGCAGGCGCACACATACTAGTAATGCAGATGCAGATGCATTCTTACTCCAAACACCCAGAGTAAAACATGGGTATGGTGATCGTGCTTTTTCCGTTATGGGACCAAAATTGTGGAATCAGTTACCTCTTCAGTTAAGGGAACTGTCATCGACAGAGTCATTCAAATCCAAACTTAAAACTTATCTGTTCCTTTCATACTGAGGACTGTAATTGCTGTATGTCATTAATATTGGATCAATATTGTATTTTTAATTGGTATATGTTGTATTCTTTATTTGGTATATATGGGATTGTTTTTGTTTACCATTTTCTTATTTGTTGAAATGTTTGAATATGTATATGCATGTAAATATATGATATCTTTTCATTTTTGAAGCGCCATGAGCACTGAAAAGTGGACCTGTGCGCTATACAAGTAGCCACTATTATTATTATTAGTAGTAGTAGTAGTCATGATCATGAGCACACACTTACAAAGGGGATATTTATGTACAATGCATGCACGCACGGCCCCCAATGGATTCGCACGCAGGATGCTAGTCCACTACCAGTACCTGGACTGCCTTCGTATACGGTGTGTACTAGTATGGTGTGTATGGTATGAGCAATATCGCACACGGAAATACCGTCGTTGAGGGCGTGTAGTATAAGGAGAGACCCCGTGCAGATCTTTTTTTTTTCGAGGGCAGCAATTAGGCCCCCCCCCCCCAAAAAAAAAAAAAAAAAAAAAAAAAAAATTGTTGTATTGGCGTAACACACCCGACCCTACTTTCTTTATTATTATTTTTTTTTGCTATCGATATCAAGTATCTTGTTGATTGCGATCACGATCGCAAAAACCCGGAAGTGGAAAAGGCTCTGGGGACATCGGATGTACGAGGAAGAGATCTAGCTTGCGACTCGACTCGCATAGCCTCGCTTGATCAGTACTAAGTACTAGTATGTCATCTGTTTCCCACACGGACGCGTATCTATATATATAATACGCGAAGTTGTTGTTGTTGTCGCGACCTTATGTACATTGTATTTCCTGTTTTATTCCGGCGTTGCTGGTTTGTCTATCTCCTCCCGAGCCGTCGGCTCCGGGCAGCTGCGACCGGTGCCGTCGGCCGCAGGAGAGTATCCTGCATCGAATGGCGCGGGTTTCGTCCCCTCTCAGCCTCCGTGTCGACGTCGAGGATGAAAAAGAAAAATTAATCAGATAGATGCATAATGCATTTTTGTGCGTGACGAAAGAGCCGAATGTTTTAATATTCACCAATCCTGCGCTGGACTCCTACTTTCTCGATACACAGTAGTGCATCTTTTAGCTTGCAGAGACAGTGGGATACTAAAGATAATGGGTGCAGCGAAATTTCTGACATCTTCCGGCGGACACGCAGGCATGCACACAATGTACTCTCGGGTGGGTACGGTATGCCAGTGTGTGGCCTGCGCCTGTGTATGTATTGACGATGGTCACACGAAACACTATCTGGGTGCGCGTGATATGTACACTCATTATGGTATAATACACGGCGCGGTCATACAAGTACAAGGGCATTTACGTACAGCGACGTTCGCCATTATTGGCGTGCCCAAATGAAAACAACGAACGCTGTTATTTTATTGTATTTTGCACAACTGCAGGATACTATGCAGCTCAGGTATGTCATTTTGTTCACTCTCAAGTCGGGTATCATTGTACTCAGACTGTTCAGGACGGCTAAATATCCATTTAAATTTTGTCCTTGCCGATCGTACCCTTCCATATCAGAGTACACGCGCCGCTGTTCTTTCGTTTACTGCATGCATGCATGGCTGCTGTAAACATGAATATTCATGAGACAAGCGGACGCGGGGGAAACCCTCGCTTTGCTGACCGCCAATTTTTGAAGTTACAAGTGGACATCAAATGTGTGGTTCTATGGTGCATCAAACCAAGTTTTGGTGACAAAAATAAAAAAGAGGGAGCAAATGACGACAAAAATATTCTTCTTTCTCCCATAACGTGGGAAAAGAAATATTAAAGAAAAAATATGAGGCCCTGAGACCCACGGATTCCAATGACAATGATCTCTCCCTCCTCAAATATAACAATGATGATTATAATGATGATAATTATCATAATAATAAAAAAAAATGATAATAGTGATAGTTATAATACTAATAATAACAATAATGATGATAATAATGATGATAATGTACAGTCTGAAGCAGAAGAAGAAGGACATTCATGATTATGATAATAATGATAACAAAAATGTACAGTCTGAAGCAGATACGCGGGTGGTTCTATGATCCATCAAACAAAGGTTTGGTGATAAAAACAAAAAGAAGAGAGCAAACGAAGACGAAAATATTTCATTTCTCTCAGCACTGGCGTAGCCAGGGGGGGGCGATGGGGGCGGTCGCCCCCCCTAAGATTTGGACCGGGGATTTGGGAGGCGGAAAAAAAAAAAACGCGTGTATACTGTATGCATGCACATGAAGCGGGTCTCCTTTGCAACCTTTCATCAAATAAGATATTTTTTTTGAATATTTCACTCAAAGTGTGCACCAGATCGTTGAATTTCAATTCAAAATATGCAAAATCTCTCGTGCTTGGGAGGGGGTATCCCCCTCCCAAACCCTCCCCCTCTGTGCCTCTTTCCCTAGCTAAGTACACTTTTTAGATTTACAAAAAATTCTGAATAATTCTGAGTGCACAAGACTTATCACTTATATTCCGAAAACTGAAGGTTCCCTCATGTTTAAGGGGATTTTCCCCTTTTAATCGACCCTTTCCTCCCTCAACCCCCCCCCCATCAGTTTTTTTTTTTTTTTTTTTTTTTTTGGTGATTTCCCAAATGTTGATTCCATCAAATATGCGTATACGAGATATCTCAATTTCAACCTTAAAAAGATAAAAGCTCCATCGGAAGGTGGGTGGAGATAACACTCGTCCACGCCTTCTCCCTGCTCGCCCCCCCCCCCCCCCCCCCCCGCCATGCAAAGAAGTAGACTGTGGCTATACCCAGATCGCTTTATTTCAATTCTAAAAACGCAAAAGCTCCGCGAGCGGGAGGGGGAATCCCCCTTCCCCTAAGCTCTACCTTACTAGACTTTATACATACGCACAGATGGTGCACATTCAGAATAAGAGCTAAATTCCGTGAATTTAACACTTCGATGAAAAAGTATTGCACCAAAAATTTGCACCAGATCGCTGAATTTCAGGTCTGAAAACGCAAAATCACCTTCGTGTGGGAGGGGATATGCCCCTATCTACACCCTCGTGTGCATGCTTTTTTCTGTTTGATTGCTGAACAGACAGCGTTCATGATATTCAGTGTAAGAATTAATACAAGAAGACTAGTGTATTTAGATTATACCATTTTATAGGCAAATTGTTCAATAATAATCTACACTAAAATATACTGCAACCTTAAACAAGTGGGACTGTTTCAACTCGTTAAAACACGCAAAAACATGCATAAAATTGCACCATTTGCAACATCAAAATGCAAAAAGTTCTTACTGTGGGAGGGGGGACACCCCCCTCCCACACCCTCCCCTACCCCCTCGCTCGCTCCGCTCGCTCGGGTTCAGTCGCGTTCATAATATTCAATGAAAAGAATTAATACAAGAAATGTATCTAAATTTTACCATTTTATAGGCAAATTGTTCAATAATAATCTACATCAAAATAAAGTGCTACCATAAACAAGTGGGACTGTTTCACGTCTATAAAACGCGCAAAAACATGCATCAAATTGCGCCATTTGCAACATCAAAATGCAAAAAGTTCTTACTGTGGGAGGGGGGACACCCCCCTCCCACACCCTCCCCTTCCCCGCTCGCTCGCTCCGCTCGCTCGGGTTCAGTCGCGTTCATAATATTTAATGAAAAGAATTAATACAAGAAATGTATCTAAATTTTACCATTTTATAGGCAAATTGTTCAATAATAATCTACACTAAAATATACTGCTACCTTAAACAAGTGGGAATGCTTCACGTCTATAAAACGCGCAAAAACATGCATCAAATTGCACCATTTGCAACATCAAAATGCAAAAAGTTCTTACCGTGGGAGGGGGGACACCCCCCTCCCACACCCTCCCCTCCCCCCTCGCTCGCTCGGGCTCGCTCGGGTTCAGTCGCGTTCATGATATTCAGTGAAAAGAATCAATACAAGAAGTGTATCTGAATTATTCCATTTTATAGGCAAATTGTTCAATAATAATCTACATCAAAATAAAGTGCTACCATAAACAAGTGGGACTGTTTCACGTCGATAAAACGCGCAAAAACATGCATCAAATTGCACCATTTGCAATATCAAAATGCAAAAAGTTCTTACCGTGGGAGGGGGGACACCCCCCTCCCACACCCTCCCCTACCCCCTCGCTCGCTCTGCTCGCTCGGGTTCAGTCGTGTTCATAATATTCAATGAAAAGAATTAATACAAGAAGTGTATCTAAATTATACCATTTTATAGGCAAATTGTTCAATAATAATCTACATCAAAATAAAGTGCTACCATAAACAAGTGGGACTGTTTCACGTCGATAAAACGCGCAAAAACATGCATCAAATTGCACCATTTGCAACATCAAAATGCAAAAAGTTCTTACCGTGGGAGGGGGGAGTCCCCCCTCCCACACCCTCCCCTCCCCCCTCGCTCGCTCGGGCTCGCTCGGGTTCAGTCGCGTTCATGATATTCAGTGAAAAGAATCAATACAAGAAGACTAGTGTATTTAGATTATACCATTTTATAGGCAAATTGTTCAATAATAATCTACATCAAAATAAACTGCTACCATAAACAAGTGGGACTGTTTCACGTCTATAAAACGCGCAAAAACATGCATCAAATTGCACCATTTGCAACATCAAAATGCAAAAAGTTCTTACCGTGGGAGGGGGACACCCCCCTCCCACACCCTCCCCTCCCCCCCCCCCCTCGCTCGCTCGGGCTCGCTCGGGTTCAGTCGCGTTCATGATATTCAGTGAAAAGAATCAATACAAGAAGTGTATCTGAATTATTCCATTTTATAGGCAAATTGTTCAATAATAATCTACATCAAAATAAAGTGCTACCATAAACAAGTGGGACTGTTTCACGTCGATAAAACGCGCAAAAACATGCATCAAATTGCACCATTTACAACATCAAAATGCAAAAAGTTCTTACCGTGGGAGGGGGGACACCCCCCTCCCACACCCTCCCCCCCTCGCTCGCTACGCTCGCTCGGGCTCGGTCGCTTCGCTCCCTCGCAGATTAACCGCCCCCCCTAAGATGAAATCCTGGCTACGCCGTTGTCTCAGCACAATAGTAACAAAAACACTAGGGGTCTATATATGAAGTAGTCCTCAGCACAAGATTACGTATGTTAGTGCAGTGAGCAGTTTTGGACAGTTTGCGCAGGACTGTCTTCAGAAAAGCTTTTTATCAAGAGCAGAAAAATGGGGGATACAGATTTTTACAATTCTTAACAAATTAACATTTCCGCCTCCTTTGGTTGATCATTCCTATGTTATGACTCTACCATCTGTCTACTCTCTCCTCTCCCCTAAATAATATTAATAATTTTAGTAATAATAATGATAATAACAATGACAATAATACACTGAAATAATGATGATAAAACAATAGGCCAATGCAAATGAATGGGGAGGGGATGCTATGATCTATAACTTAAGAGTGGGCGGAAGAGACACAAACAGGTACAGGATTGTTTTGATGTTTAAAATGAATTTGCAATGATAATGAAGCTATTTGAAATGTATATCAGTCGTAGAGTAACCTTGACATGACGGAAAAAAAGATATTCACTATCCTTGACCGATAAACTTTTTTCCTTAATTCCCTTGATTCATCCCCATGTCAATGAATAATATAAAATGATAAAACCGAATGACTATGATCTCCCCTCCCACAAAATAACAATAGCAATAACAAGAACAATAATAATAATAATGATAACTATGATAATGATGGCGGGAACGATCCCAACCAATGGACTGGATCGCAGGGCACGTACTACAAATGTAATATTAAATTTTTGGGAAGGGTGGTCATTTAGAGGACAGCGCGTCACAATTAACGAAATGAGAAAACTTTCCTTTTTCAATTTCTTCAATAAAAATGTACAAAATCGTATCATGAGAAAAAAGAATAAAACCACTCAGACCCGAGGATTTCCACGGGTGCTGCTATAATAATAATAATAATAATAATAATAATAATAATAATAATAATAACAATAATGATAATAATAACAACAATAATAATAATATAAATCGTAACAATAATAATAATAATTACAGTAATGATAATGTACAGGGTGAAGGAGATAAACGGGTTAGAATATGTAGACATACATATTCATAAGACATGTGCGGACGTGGGGAAAAAAGGGGGGTGTTCTATGATCTATTAAACCAAGGTTTGGTGATAAAAACAAAAAGAAGAGAGCAAATGAAGACGAATATATTTTATTTCTCTCAGTACAATAGCAACAAAAACACTAGGGGTCTATATATGAGGTCCTGCTCAGCTCAGCTATACCGTTTTGCTTTTGTCGTTTTGGTTATTTTTCTCTGAATATTTGTTTTTGTATTTTGTTCGGGGGGGGGTGGAAATGTGTGTGTGGGGGTGGTGGTCATGGGTAGAAGAGAGCACACTTTACCAACGAAAGGATGAGAAAACTTTTCTTTTATTTCATCAATAGAAATGTCCAAAATCGTATATAATCCTTATTATGAGGGGAAAAAATAATAAAACCCCTAAGACCCGTGGTTTTCCACGGGTGCTGCTAGTTCTATCAAGATTTATACAGTGTATACTTTGCATTCAGACTGCAATGTACTAGTATTGTGCAGCGTTTCGCCATAGGTTCTTCTGTGGAGAACTTACGCGCATCTCTATATGTGGGACTGTATAGAGATCGCCGTGTGCGATGAAAAGATCGTACACATGAGGTCAATTTGCACCTATCTTATCTCATTCAAAATAGTAAAATATGAAGTGATAACATTCAGGATAGGGATTTCAACATCTTTTAATTCTGTGAAGGGGTATAATTCCAGTAAAATCGGCCCCATAAATGATTTGTAGAATAGAGGAACGCAGCACATTCGGTGCGGCAGTTGTGACTGTTTACTGAGCACGAGTTGTACACGTAAAATGCACGTAAAAAAAAAATCAGCCCGCCCGACCCTATTTGAAAATCTCATGTTACGCCAATACAACTTTTCTCTCTCTCTCTCTCTCTCTCTCTCTCTCTTTTTTTTGGGGGGGGGGGGGGGGGCCTTAGTGGACTCGCGCGATGCGAGGACTGTCGCGATCGAGAAGACCTCGCGCTACCGCCAATGATGGCGTATGAGAGAATGAGAAAAAAGAAAAGAGTCCCGCATCGGGACTAGCAGGATGCTGGATTCGCACGGATTCGCACGGTAGCGTGCCAACACCACGCACGGTACCGTGCCAACACCTCGCACGGTACCGTGCCACGCACTCGACGGTGGCACGCAGCTGCACGGAGGCGCACTGACTGGCACGCAGCCGCACGGAGGCGCACGAGGGCGCACGAAGGCGCACGAGGTCGCACGGGGTCGCACGGGGGCGTACAGAAGCGCACGCACCCGCACGAGGCCGTACGAAATGGCACGGAGCCGCACGCACCCGTGCGAAACCGCACGAAGCAGCCCCGTGCGCACTGCGTGCGGGAGTAACATAACATAATGGTCTGACTGTACATGTAGGTTAGATGTGCTGTCTTGGCATATGGTGCTGGCTTGTCACACACACTCGTTTTTTGATCAAGTTCCAGTACTATCAATTTGACACTGACCTTTTTGAAGTTTTGAGAGATGCAAGAAGGTTAAAAGATGTGTAATCATGTGCGGTCGGCTCTTCCAAGTATAGAGAAAAATAGCATTCTTGTGGTTTTTTTTTTTGTTTTTTTTTACATTTTACTGAAAATGAAAAAAGATTTAAAATTGACACCTTAATGTAGAGGAGATCGAGCTCTACAACATGATGCCAATTTAACTCAATACCCCCACATGGCTCGACACTAACTTTTTTGTTTGGTGGCCCGATGGGGCCACCAAAATCCTAAATTTCAAATTTTTGGTGGCCCGAGAGAGAAATTTGGTGTCCCGAAAAAAGAAACAATAAAAGAAATTAAAAGTCCTTTTTTTTTAATGAGTCAAATATTTAAGTTTTATGATAGTAAGAATTAGAAGTTGGACATATCTACTCATAAATAAACTTCAACAAACTTGCAACACTCACTCTCGGGCACTCATTCAGTCCTTTTCATCCATCCTTTAAACATATTTAACTGCTAATTTCCGGCGCAAAAAGTTACGAATTTATTGACATACTTTTCAAAAAATTTTGGTGGCCCGAGGCGGGCCACCAAATTTGCCCTTTTATGAAATTTGGTGGCCCGACTTTCATTTTTGGTGGCCCCGGGCCACCGGGCCACCGTTAGTGTCGAGCCCTGCCCCAAATTGTGATATTAAAGTCGTTCTGGTTCTCAGCCGAGGATTTAGTTTCCCCCTGATTTCTATGTGTTCCTTACCGATAATTGTGTCATATGAAGACTTCCTACAGTGGTTTTGTGGGTGCTTCCTGAAACTGTAATCAGGTTTGAATCAAATGTCAATGGGGGTGAAACACAAACAATTACTATCATACTTGGTTGTTCTAAGCAACCTTATCTGCTTTGATACATGTTTATGTTCATGTATATTGTATGTGGTTGTGTGGTTATTCTTAAATAATGCTTTGAGCATTTCCTTGTCTTTTTTTTTTTTTGTCTGGTGACACTAATATTCATATATATTTGTCATATTGCGCGTTGTTTTTTACGTGATTTGCTCCTTTATTTGTCACGGGTGAGTTTTGTACATCACAAAAGAATGTCAGCTCCAAGGAACTCTCGTGAGGTGAAAATACCTATTAGATCAAAGTTCACTTAAGTTGGTCAACAGGAAAAAGTTAACTATTTGGTTTCAAGTTGAACTTCTCGTAGAGGTCTAGAATAGCCACCACTTCTTGTTCCGCTTTTCTTTGGCTGTGCGTAGTCTCATTTTAGAATCAGACACATTGAAACAATTACAGGAAAGTAAGGTAAAATATACAGTTGACATTGACTATACTACTGTGAAGGTCACTGGCTGAATGGTTAACAACTCACTGGGGTGTCAATTAAAAGCAGTTGTCAGTTTGAAGGACAGAAAGCTGACATACTTATGACAGACCAAACAAATTTGTGTACTTTACTCTCTTTTTTGTTGTTGATTGTAGACATTTCTCTTAACTTTTCATACATAGTTATGTACACAGCTGTTGAGCAGCTGAGCTGTTGAACATCTCTTTTTAAAGTACACGTGTAGTGGAATTTTGAAGCATTCAAGCTAAAGTTTGGTGGGAAAAAGCTAATTCTAAAGTGAGAGAAAAAGATGTCTTAAAAGTGGGAGAAATTCAAACTGGAGCGGGAGAGCCAGAGATTTTGCAAAGATGGTCTCAAAGCAGGAGCATTGGCATCTCTGGGCAGGGTTCAGTGCTGAGAAGAAAGGTGTTACATGTCTCTGTTCTGGCAGGAAATTTAATCTCTCTATACAGCCGTCCCTCTTCACTGCCTCAGTATGTTTTCACTCTTATGTGCATTTTGTAGCCTGTCACGCTCTGTTGCCTTTGAAAGACTAAATTCCTATCCTAGAAACTTAAAACCAGCACAATGGTCCTCCTGACCTGGTAGCTAGCAAAAATCCTGAAAGCGTGCGGATTGTTGCCGAGGTAGCTGCTGCTATATCTACAGTCAAACTCGGATACCTCGAAGTCGTCGGGACTGAAGAAATTGGTTCGAGGTACGCGAATTTCGAGGTACGCGTACGTCGAATTTTCTTCGACTTATCCGATTTTTGTCGATGTTCAACATGGTATCTGTTACAGTGCCTACCGATCGTTTGTATGCTTGTCAATTGGATTTGAATCAACTTTAATATGAATGAATTGAATGAAAATCGATGTTCTTCTTTCATCAGTGTTTTCTGGTGAACAATTAAATGACTTAAATCACCATAAAAACAAAAAGAAAATACCGGTACGTAATCGAGCGCAAGACAGGGTTGCAGAACATGCGTGCTGAATGTACATTGTCGCGTCGGCGTAGGTACCCCCTCGATCACTATTCGTTTTTCCTCCTTTTCTCTCTCTAAGTCATCATCTCGTACACAATATCCAACACAAGAATCAGTCTTAGCTTTGCAAACTATTAAAATTTCGCACAACTATGGGTGTACATGTAGCTCACCAAGACTGTGTAGAGCTACAGGGAGCGACGGCAATGTCGCACCGCTACGCACCGGTCTTCCATGTGTCTACCAGCAGCACTCACAGTCAGCAGGCGATACCGTTAATCATTTCCAAATGTAAAAGCAACGATCAGTTATTTATTTTAGTATCATACGGAGCAGAATATTACTGTTATTCATTTCTAAATTTCCAAGCAAACATCCGACATTCGTTTTACTACCATACGGAGCCCAATATTACTGCTGTCCACTTCCAAAAGTGAAATGAATTATCTGACAATCATTTTATCATCGAATGGAGCTGAATGTTACTGTTATTAATTTCGAAATGTATAATAGCAAATATCCGACATTTATTTTAGCATCGTATGGAGCAGAATGTTACTACTATTCACTTCCAAATGTAAAAGCAATCATGACTGTGATATTTATTTTGGAATCTTCCGCAGCCGAATGTTCTTGCTATTTACTTTCGAAAGTAAAAGCAAACATCCGACATTTATTTAATCATCGTACGGAGTTGAATGTTATTGTTATTCATTTCCGAACGTAAAAGGGATCATTCGACATTCATTTTAGCCTATCCCGGAGCCCAATGTTATCGCTATGTACTTTCGAACGTAAAAGCAAACATCCGGCATTCATATATTATCATCGTACGGAGTTGAATATTATTATTTATTTCCGAACGTCAAAGCAAACATTCGAAATTTATTTTAGCATCTTCCGGAGCCGAATGTCATTGCTATTTATTTTCGAATATAAAAGCAAACATCATACGGAGTTGAATACTATTGTTATTCATTTCCGAACGTCTAAGGGATCGTTCGACATTTATTTTTGTATCTTTCGGAGCCGAATGTTATCCTTGTTTATTTCCAAACGCAAAATCAAATATCTGACATCAATTTAAGCACCGTACAGAGCTGAATCTTACCGTTATTCATTTCCAAAAGTATAAGTAAACATCCGACATTTATTTTAGTATCGTATGGAGTCGAATATTACTGTTATTCATTTCCAAAATCAAAAGCAATCATCCGACATTCATTGTAGCAACTTTCGGGGCCGATTGTTACCGCTGTTCATCTCCAAAAGTAAAGGCAAACATCCGACTTTTTTTTTGGTGGCCCGACGTGCGTTTTGGTGGCCTCGGGCCACTGTAAGTGTCGAGCCCTGAATAAGTGCAGCACAGTACATTAAGGATGGGCTACTAGTGAGTGATATCGCTAGATCAGATTCCGGCTATGGCTTCTGAGGACAGTGCTATTGCTGTAATCATAAATATTTACTGAAGAGGATTGTTCGCATTAAAAAAAAAAAAAGAAGCGAAACAATCTTAGGGGGCCTTGACGATTGTGCTAGAAAAGAAAAGAAAAAAATACCGAAAACTCGAAAAAGATTCAATTCAAACAGGGGTAAAATACATGATGATTTCTTTCTTCTTCTTTTTTTTGTCTGAAAATCGTAAAGCGTATTATTCCGTTACTTCGAAATTTATCAAAATAAACTGTTGTTAAATCATATCTATACTATTCTTTATTATGCTAGGCCTATACTTCCAGATCATATACCACACTTATGCTTCATAATCGCATTGCTGAAAAAAAAAATATTCAGAGCTTGCGTTCTCGGGGAGAATTAATGAAACAAACTTCGTGAAAGGAAAAAAAAAAAAAACTAGCGGGAGATTGATGTTTGGACAGTGGACCTTGATTAATGCCAAAGATATAGCTGTTAACACCTAAGCAGGTGCGCCACGACGGTTAAGAAATGCACGCGCACGGCATGACTATCACGATCGCAAATCAAAACAGAGCGTAGTGCTATTGTAAGCTCTCCATTTGCACGGCTGCTACAAGTACTGTATATGCATTCCGGGTACGTGTGTAGGTACAGTAGGTGTTGGGGATTTTCCTTGTCAGCTGTGTATCGGGTTATTTGAGCGCACGATCGTTCTGGGGCTCAGAATATTTACAATCGAGTGTGAAAAGATTTGTGACATGTCTTCGCTGTCCACGCGCGCTTCATCGGAAATGCTGAGTGATGTTTGCAATTTCAATTCGAGCAACATGCTGGGAAAAACAATAAGTTAATTAAGATCGGGACATGAGATTTCCCTTCGAGGTAACCGAACTTCGAGTTAGTTTTTTTCGAGCTACGCGAATTTTAACACACGAAAACTCCATAGGAACAATCGGGACTTTCATTTTGCCTTCGAGGTAAGCGATATTCGGCTTATCCGAGTTCGAGGTATCCGAGTTTGACTGTATAGTTATAGTAAGCTTACCGTGTCGTAAAGTCTTTCATAGTCCCAGACGTGAGTGTGACAGCCCCTTGACACATTTAGTAACTTCCAGTGCAATAGAGTACTGCCTTGTGTAAGAATGGACAGTGCCAAATCAGACCCAACTATTTCTTCCTGTATTTAGCTGAAATGCCCACAATCTTAATTTAAAGATAATAGAGCAGTGCAGCGTTGTCCCAAATCACTTGAACTGCCAAATGAAAGCCCATGTTCTCAATAAAGTATTATAGGCAGTAGTTCTTCTTGACTATTCTGCTGTTTATACACATGAAACTGGTGGCATTGCAAATCACATGATTTGTTGATCCACTGATTAACACTTGAAAGTGTAACTGTATGGCAAAGTTGTGTCACATCTTTAATTCTCCTCATTTCAGGCATATTCTGTCTTGATAAATATTTTTTCTTTTTTGTTTTGAGTAAAGTTCTATTTATTTTAATTTATCTCTGAAAAGTACTGAATTTTATCCACTGCCATACTGTAATCAATTTGATTATTTTCTCGATATATGTACTTTTAATACTGCATGTACATGTACATGTTTGTTGATTGAGTATGTAGGCAACCATTTTAGAGAACTGTGCCAGGAATACATTGTACAAGCTTAATGTTATAACCTCAGCTAGATGTAAATTGAAATTAAACCATGCAATTATCCTCCCCTCCCCAAAACATACTGCAAAAATCATACATTTGTTTGTACTGATGCAGATATACATGTATGCATGTATACATTTGTAATATATTGACAGTTTGAATTTATTATTCTTTTCTCAACGTAGGTTTTAATAGGATGGTAAAGTAGTCATTACTGATATTTTAATACAGCTAGGAACTTTGTTACACCTACAACTGTAGGACAAAAAGAAAAGTGACAATTACCTTGTCATACTCAGTATCAGGTTTCTTGATATATGTATATCAGGGTACAAAAATGAAGAAATATGAAACAGTTGGAACCTGCAAAATCACTTTGTTATATCTGACCTATTTGTAACAAGGCTGCACTGTAGTCAATACCTAAAATGTGTGCCACTTGATAAATTTGATAAGTTGGAATACATGCTCTGACAGATATTTGAAAGTGTCAGAAATTGTGAGTTTACTGTGAGAAGTAGTAACTTCTCAGTGCAAGCCTGCCCAGTTTTGACCCATTCCATGATGTAGACAGTGTGGCCAACATCAGCCAAGGCTAGCATTCATTGTGATTGTGAGAACTGTAATTCTTTGTCCCCTCCCCCCCCCCCCCCCCATATTTTTTTTTTCTGCACTAAGATGTATTCTGGGTGACTTCAAGCTAATAAGTCAGACTAGTGGACATTCAACTGTGAGAATAATATGACTACATGAAGTGTCAGATTTGGCAGTGAAGAAGTCATTTCTATTTAAAGTATTAAGACCACTGCAGGGTTTTCTAACATAAGGAATAGTTCAGTATAAAAGTAACACTTTTCTCCTTGAAATTTGGAATTTGCTATTTCCAAGGAGGTAAAAAAGTAACATGTTATGTAACTTGTGTTCTTGCCATGAACCAGTAGCTCAACAATATATTTGTATATCATATGCATGTGTAAGGTACACAATATTGATGCACTTTTTGATTATTTGCCATCTATGCATTGGCCATGATGCATAAATATGTACACACATGCTTTTAGTGCAGAGGTGTGTAAGGCAGTGTGCACGTCAATTCTTTAAGAACTGTTGCGCTCTAGCCACCGTTTTTTTAGACACTGTAACATTGCAACCCAGTTATCATGTCTTGTATCACCAGGTATATGCTTTTCCATAGCTGTGTTAGTGTATGTGTACTCGTACACAAAAACATACCACCCATGGAACACTGATTAGATACGCCTACTGTCATGAGACAATGGAATCTCAAAAAATAGCTCTTTTAGTTGCATAATAGACATTGCATATTTAAGGTTGTATCTGTGACCTGACAAAAGTTTGCGTATTTCTTCAAAAGTAGGAATGTCATGACTTTGTCCCAGATGCTTCTTCAAACCCCTCAAAAGAGAGGTGAATGGTTCCTCCACACACACAATAATTCTTTGAACACAGCGATCATATTTTAGTCTCTTTTATTGGTTATGGTTTTCTATTTTGAAAGCTCATTTATCCAAAAATGAAATAAGGTTTGTTATTCCGAAGGCTCATTAATCCGAAAATGAAATAAGGTTGGTTATTCCAAAAATAAAAAAGGTTGGTTGTTCACAAGGTTCATGCATCCAGAAATTAAATAAGGTTAGTTATTCCAAAAATGTAAAAGGTTTATTATTCTGAAGGTCCATTAATCAGAAAATGAAATAAAAGGTACTTTATTCCAAAGGTTTGATCTTCCAAAATGGAAGTATAGTTCATAATTCTGAAGGTTTGTTGGTACGCACCTTCTTTTAATTTTCTAATTAACAAATCTTACTTCATTTTCAGATTAATGAACCTGCGAAATAAGATTTATTTTATTTTTGAATGAACAAATCTTCTGAATAACAAACCTTATATTCACTTCCGATATAATTTACCATTTACCACTTCATGGTTTTCCTACTTAATGCTGGTCTCCACTGGATTTGTTTGCCAGACAGATTTAAGGCTGAGATGGACACTAAGCAATTGTAAAATCCTTGAAAACTTTCTTTTCTAATTCATATGACGCAAATTATGTAAAGTGTTCTAGATTATTATGCACTGAATAAAAGAAAATTATTACCATTATCATGGGGTTACAGTGATAATCACTGAAGGTTTTGGTTTGATGGAGGAATGTAACGCAGGTTAACGATGATTTTGATATCTACATGTATATTAATTTCAGGAGGGAAACATTTGATGGTATATTTCTCATGTTTGTGTGTGTGTGTGTGTGTGTGTGTGTGTGTGAGACAAGGGCATACATAGTAACCCACATGTCACTATCCATATCATATATGTGTTATTTCTGTCCATTTTGGATGTCCCCACGTGTATAGCTCTACTAGGAACACAGGAATAACATACAGTAACTGTATGATCAATCATTCATAGCGTTCAGGTTGTTCACCTGAACTTGCACCATGAATTATAAATGAACTGTGCGTGAACCATCATGCACAGATGTCACAGTAGACTGCCTGTTCAGTGATACAAGACGCAGACAGTCTGTTGTGCCGAGTGTGTGGTTTTAACCCGTTGAGGACAAACTGATTTTGCTATAACATGCATTTCCCATAGACACTTGCCCAAGTATACTTGGGACTGATCTTCAGCGGGTTAAAGGAGAATGGAACCCAAATTATACATGTGGATTGTGTGGATGCAGCAATATTAGAACACATTGAATTTTGAGGAAAATCCAACAATCTCTTGGAAAGAAATGAAATTTTAAAGCTTCGGTGTTGCCATCACTGGATATAAGACTACATCACTTTGTGAGGTCATGTATTGACAACAAATCAAAGAAAAAATAAAGAAAAAGCATTCATTGGTGTGTTCAAACTAATATTAACTCAAGCAGGAGGACTAGAAATTTGGGAAAATGGCCTCAAAGTGGGAGATCTCTTGCTGCAAGCAGTAAAGTGTTTGGATCTCTGCATCTCACATTACTGGCTTCAGTTGCTTGCTATCATGTACATGTATGTCGCCATCATGCCCCTGAAAGATCAGGGAATGACCTTTGCTCATCTCAGCAGTCCTAATAGTCCTCCATTCCAGGGTGGCAATTCGTGATTTCCCATGCCAGTTTTAATACTCATGCCAGTTTTCCTTGTGCCAGTGCCAAACTTCTTATACTCGGTGCATAACTTGAAAGTGGTCATACTGTCAGTCATGCTTCCTTCTATAGGCAAGGTTGTGCACCGTCCCAACCTGCATTTGTCTATAGCTTTGAAAAGTTATTGAACGTGTTGGGAATTAGATATTTATGACATGATATTTATGATAAGAAAATATGCTTTCCTGCCCAATCCTTAACTATAATAAAGTGTACTGTTTAAGATCTAATATTGTTGATATACGTGTATAACCTTATATCAATATTATGTAACACAGTATGATGGACAGATTTTTCTCATCAGTTTTGTTAGAGTGGGAATAGTGTGGAGGTTGTTTGAAAATTGTCTTTATGATCTATTCAACAAGGAAAAAAATGTGTGGGACAATTTCTCTACTTTTTATATACATGTATAACATTTGTAAAGTCTCAAAACTTAATGCATGCATTTCATCTTGTCCATTTTTGAAAGAAATCTCACTTTTTCTTGCTGTCTTGTTTTCCATGCATTCAGATAAGTTTTTAAAATATGCAGGAAGTGACAAGTCATAAATTAGATGTGAAAGGTTCTAAGGGAAGCATTCTTTTCCAAATATACTTGTTTGACTTTTCATATATTTGTCAAATTACTGTTGATATGAGCCAATATTCAGTACTTATGCCATTATCTTAAGGTTCTCAAACTGTTCTTGTGATTCATTGTTGTACATGTACATGTATGTAGCCCACTCTCTAAGCTGAAATGCCTCAACGGTTTTGTACTAAATGCTTAAATTGCTTCCTAGCTTACATGCTATTTCATTAAATTACTCTAACACCGAAACTCCGGATGAATGTTAACGGCTCTTACGTGAGTGTTACAGTTCTGCATTTTGTGTTTGAAATTTTGTTGTTGGATGGTCATATGATTGCTGTGATAGTCACATTAGTGGCATCATGTGCCTTGTGGTTAAGATGGTGTCCGTTTGTGAATTTGGCAACTCTCATTTTTGTTTCAAGTCTATGTATTTTATCAATAGATATTTCAGAGATTCACTCAAAAAGATTCACCTCTGAGAAAAACAGGAAAAAAACGTACAATGTGGCACCTGACTACATTTTGTAATTTGTATCACACAGACATAAGATAGCATAAAAACATAACATCCCCTGTCCCCCCTCCCAAAAAACAAACAAACAACAACAACCAGAAATTGCTAGACAAACTATAATGACTCACTTAATCTACAAGCAAACAGTACATCACGTTCTGTTGTATTATCTATCAAATAAGGGACAGTCTGTTTCTGTAGGGTTTAATTTTTGAGATTTTTTGGCTAGAATCATTGTAATACAAGGTGAGGTGTGAGACATTATGTCTGATTGTCTCTAATGGCAGAGATGGGCATCATAGTGATTTGTAAAATGTAGTTTTCAATTTTAATTCATTTTCATATCTTTCAAGGAAGTATTATACACACACACACACACACACACATACTATAATCATGAAGCTAGTAGCTTCATGCTATAATACAGTCGACCTCGCATAAGTTGAATAATTCGAAAGTCGAAGGTCTTTTCAAGTCCTCTTTTCTTTATATTCTATTGATTTTAATCCCTCATAAGTCAAATTTTCTCTAAGTGGAAGCTATTTCTTCAATCCAAATAGATTCGACTTAGGCAAGGTTGACTGTACAACCCCCCCCCCCCCCCCCCAAAAAAAAAATAAACAAAAAAATATCACAAAGTTCAAATTAGGTGAAGCCCTGACGTGAATTTACAACTGTCTTGATATGAAAATAGACATGATGGCCTGTTTACAGTTGTATTGGACGAGTGTATAATCTTATGAAGCAGGAGAAATATGATGGGGCCTACATAAAAGTATTTACATGTATGTTACATTAGTTACACATGTACATAGGTGACTTTGGCCATAGCCGACCTTGACCATATTGATGTGTCTTGCTGGGGCCACATCATTTTTTGTTTTGTTTTGTTTTTTTGTTGGGTGGGTTGGAGGCGTCAGAGTGCTGCCTATCTTACTATCTGGGGCTCCAACCCCCAAGAACGTCACTGCTTTTGTGACCCATGTCTTTGATGGACATTATCCTGCAGTGGACTGTTCAGACCCTCAAATCCACTTTCCCACTGAACTCGCGTCACTGCAGTCACTGCAGACTTGAGCCCCGCTTGCTCAAATACAAGCAAGCTCCCTTGATGTTCTGATTGAATAGATTAGCTAGTGAATTCTTTTTGTCACACCTTTTCCTAGGTGAGGCATAGGGCTCTGTGTCAATAACACTGTACTCCCTTTTCCACTGTGATACTGTACATTCAGTTACAAGGCTTGGCAGCATGTAGACAAAACAGTGACGAAGGCAGAGTAATGTTATTAGTTGAGTACACATGATAGCATCAGACAAGGTGTAACATTCACAAGACTAATCGGGTTATGGGTAAAACTTGTTTGGTTGCAGAAATTCTGAGAGGACACACAGCCTTTCTCCAGCAAGACTCAGATTAAGGGGAAAATATTGCATCATGGCAATTATGATCTGATCACATTGCCATAAAATAATGTTTTCTCATAGTTTGGACATATTTGAAACAATGAATTTAAGGTAAGAATGATTGATAAACCAAATTGCCATTTTTACAAAAACAGACCTGCCAAGTCTTGTGCATCCACTGTGACAGTCACACTTCATGGCTCTCTCTCTCACACACTCTCTCACATGCCCAGCAACAATTAAATCTCATGTCAGGTCTAATTAAATCGGTTGAAAAAAAAAAATCAAAAGAAAAATAATAACAGAAATGACATGACAGTGAGTCTGTGATGCCATCAAGCTATTGATTATTAGAATAGTCACACTATTGCATGTTTTATGCTACAAAATACTGGGGGGGGGGGGGGCAGAGAAGAAAGATGAGGGAGGATGAGAACATAGCATAAATTTACGGGTTGGACCTAATAATTGCTGTCGGGTCTACAATCCACTATGAAGTCTGAATGAATTGGCAAATATGGCCAAGTACAAAGCACAATCATTCCTTTCCTTTCATACATATATTTCCTTCATAACTGCTGCCACAAACAAGGCATCTCTCCATCACCCCCCCCCCCCCCCCCCGCCCCCCATCTCCCTCATTACTTTGTTGTTGGCATTGTGTCTGATGACAGAGCAAAGTCTGCGCCTTTGAATAGTGATGTCCCATAACACCGAGGGGGTGTAACAGTGTTGAAAGAACTGCGTGGAAGACACAGATCACAATGATGCCCCAGACTTGCACTTTGTCAGAGGAGTAGGTTTGTTTGTCACGGAGTACCTCTTCTGCAAGCTAAGCAGCACGTGATTGACTAGTAGGAGGAAAATTGTGAGATACCGTGACACATACCAGGGCATTTTCATATTTGTACATTCTAATGCTGAGAAATGATGCCAAATGGGTGGGTAACAAAAATTCATGGTCAAATCACCATTAGGTTAGCTGCATGATACACTGTACACTTGGTCTGCATTTGTACAAACTACTGTAAAAGTGAAAATGTTCCCGCATTTCGTACAACCAAACGCTAGCATGAAAATAAAAGCACACAAATATTTTGGCACGCCATCTTACCAGGCTGAGCCCGAAAAATTACTCGCACGAAAATATCCACTATTACAGTAATGTGCCGCATCTTCTTTGGCCACAACGTACCCACTATAAGACCCTTATATTCACACAGAAAAGGAGTGATTATGTCAAAGTACTTTTCCCCATGCATTCCATGTACATGCAATATTGCATATTATACAACACCTCAGAATGATGTCGAATTGTGATTGGCCAAGAACATGTCACATGACATTCAATAGAAAATACCTACCAAACTCATTGAGAGTGACAGCCATACAATAGGCCCCTGGCATGGGCCTATTGCACGGCTCGAAGGTACTATAGCACGGCTTCGTGGGGGGCTACTAACGCATGGCCGCTCACAGAGTTCTGTGGCTCACACCCACCCATAGCAAAGCGCCAGCAAACTACATTGTACGTGCTGGCCGGCTGCGCTGCGCTGCCGGTAAGTCTCTCTCACATACCAGGCGCGGCGGAGTACTGCAACGTTAACGTGTACGCGCAGCTACTTTACCGAGCTACATGTAGTTGCATGTATCGCGGCCTTTACACCTACTGCTGTGTTTTTACTTTTGACTCTGATCTGCTACGTGGACCACAGTGATCCCAAAATCAAGACTTCATTTCAAGTTGAGAAACCGTAATTTGATTATTTTTCTGTGTTTTTATACAAAATCATTTTCGGAAATAGACAATGTCTAGACCTACTACTAGATCTACCGACATCTCAGATCGGCCTAAGTAACAGTCAGGCCTAACTCGATCTAACGTAAGCGTATAATGGGTATAGACCCTGCGGAGTTTGTGATTCCTGTGACTGTGTGGTCGAATCATGACGAGTGTTTGAAAGCAGTACACAGGGTGGTTTACAATTCTCTGCCTGATTGTTACATTTATTTTTTGGCCTTCCTGAGTTGGCGGTCACTAATTTAGTACTGTGATTGTGGACAAGGTGTTGTATAAAACGAATAATTTATGATTTTGTTCGTGCATTGGGGCACGTAATACCGCACTCGGCGCGAGATTCGCCACTGGTCTATTCAACGCGGCGCTACGCGCCTTGTTGAATAGACCTGTGGCTTATCTCGCGCCTCGTGCGATATTCGTGCCCTATGCACTCACAACTCATAAATTATTCGTATATTATACAACGTCCAAGTAGATCCTTGTAATTTGATTGGAGGATTGTTGGTGACGTGATATTCAATAAGTACTCCATTCAACGCACCGTGCAATTTTGGTTCTATTTTTGCGTGCAACTTGGTTCGATTTTTTCGTTCTATTCCACGGTTCGAGAAATTGTACGGTACTGCATGTATTGTGTGTTGCATATTGAGGATCGCATGCAGCTAGCGCAGTGTACGTGTGCGGTACATGTATGCGCGTACGTAGGCCTACGTAGTGCTAGTGTACGTGTATGAGCGCTAGTATAGCTGTGACCTGTATCTACACTGATTGCGCAAGCCAGAAAGAGAATCGCAGTGGATCCACATGTAAGTATGGCTATATTTTTCATACATATATAGACTTCTAGACCTACTTAGACCAAAAAGATCTACTTGGACGTTGTATAAATCAAATAGTGTATGGCTTTACTCGTGCAATGGAACGAGATTTCGCAGTCGGTGAAAGATGAGGCGCACTATTCAACTCGGCTTCGCCTCGTTGAATAGAGCGCCTCTATCTTTCACCTCGTGCGAAATCTCGTACCATTGCACTCGTGACCATTCACTATTTGTATACAGTTAATGAAAATCAGACCAGTGCTGTCACATAAAGTTACTAAATACAAGCACATGTACAGCCTAATATTCTCCAGCTATTGAAATCATGACTTTTTTTTTTCTTTTTTAAATCTGGTTGTAAATTTCACCTGGTAAAGTTTGTTCATGTCTATTTAAAAAAAAAAAACTCAACTCTGCTTTGCACATGATAGTCTTGTGAATGTGTGCTGATTGGCCTAGACTTGAATTACACCACCCATCATTTTCAAACTCACCTATTGTATTCATCTTCAAAATGACACACATACACAATATACATCAGTGTATCAACAACAGCAAAATGAATAAAGGCCACACAAGCTTTTTGAAAGTCTTCATATATTTTTCTTTTTCGCTTTTTGATCATTTATTTGTCTCATTCCCAGTTCTTTATTACAATCTTCATTCTTCATCCCTCAACTACATGTACATGTAAAATATCGAGATCTGTGACATACTAACATTTCATAATTGAATAACAAGACCTGTCTACAATTAATACTCAAAAAACAAATTTCATCATAAGTCCTGTACAAAATATCTCTTTTTGCATGTTTTACGTGAAATGAACACATGAACGCCACACCAAAAATTCTCCATTCCCTAACCAAAGCCACTTGTACATGTAGCATAAAAATATCACTCTGTACAAAGTTCCTTGTCAGTCACACGAGTGTCAGTTGATAATCTGAATATAACCGATTTGAATGATTCCGGCATTTCATCTCCTGCAAACCACGTTGAAAATTGAAACCCATGTTAAATCATCTATCAAAACAGCCTATGTACATGACACCACAAACAAATGACAAATGCACTATTAAAGCGTATACATGACATGCTTACGATTATCCCTGAAATTAATTGTCCTAGCCTAAGTCGTCAGAAAAAGAGAGTGAGTGGAAAAGCCATCCCGTGTCTATAGCGACCATGAGCTTCACATTCATACCACACCACCAAATATCCTTGTATTTACTGGATGAAGGGACCAACATTCATCTGCACTGAACACTTCCAACTCCAGTTCTATCAAATTATAGATACAAACACGACGTCAAAGTCCCACGGATAGTACAGGCATGGTGGCAAGATACATTGTACAACCTAGCTGTACATATATGCCTTTGATATGCTCCAAAAAGAGAAACACTCCTAACCTGTCATATCTGGCAGTACTCGTCAAACAATATCTAATTATTTGACATCTTTTACACGAGCAAATTCACAATGGTTACAATACCATTCTACGTTGTGTCAGCAACACCTTCTCATGTGTGTGGGTTCACAGAATTATGCCGTGAGTAAAGCCTGGTGGTTGCCTTTGTCTTCTGTATTTGACACCAGAGGGAGCTGTGTACATTTTAAGATTAAAATTCATACAAAAGCATGTGGTAAAAGACAGATATCATTCAGAGGGGTGAAGGTTCAGGTGTGAGTTTCTTCAATTTGTCTCCCTCTACAAAGGGTAGAGGGAGACAAATGGAAGAAACTCACACTTGAAAAGCATGTGGTATTAGAGACTAGATCTATGTCTGATCTGAGCATGTGTGTGTGGGGAAGGGGGGAGAATAGTACACTACAACATAGATTCTATTCGAGACAGATTTTTCATGGGGATAGTTTGCACTTGCAGTCATAGCTGTGAAACACACAAAAGTAAATGCAGTCACCTAAACACATCCTAAAAGATATATGTTGCTTGAAAAATTTATGCTAATATTAACCACTTGGCGGAGTGTTCACCTTTTCATCATTTGATACACAGAAGACTGTCAGACATTTTGGCACACATTGCCTGATGAAGTGTGATGGAATGTACTAATTTTGCCCTGATTGTAATGCCCACAACCTTATCATTTGTATAACTTTGTAATACGTAAGGAGATCTCTAGGATGGGATGCGTTGAACATGTCTCTCTATTAAAAAAAACACGCACACACAAAACATAACTTAACCAAATATTCACTCATACAGTGTGGTATGTCTATTATTTTCCATTGGCCTTCTCACTGTAGAAAACACAGAGTGGTCAAGGATTAGGCATATGAATGCATTGTGGTACAAGGATCCTTTCTACAATCTCTCTAGCAGGCCTGTACAATGGATGAGCCAGTATAGTCAAGTATCACCAGCTTGGTTTTACATTCACCACCAGCCCTCATTAATAGCAGTGTCACACAAATGGGATGTTGGTGCCTTGTGATAAAATCGTGGAAACTGTGTCTATGTATGCATGTACGTGTGTGTGTAATACACAGACCTGAAAGTAAATGATTAAAAAAAAAAAAAAATGCATCTCTTCACTGAATACATAAAAACTATACATAAAAGTTTGTGTGTCCCTTTTACAACCCTGAAAGTTAGATTCCTTTCACAAGTTAGTATATTGTAGAGGTAGGTAATTCAGACCCTTCCGCAGAACAATGAAACTGGAAGCTTCTCAATGATGGAGGGGGAAACAATACTACAGATTTCCAGTGAATTTATTCGAACCCCCCCCCCCCAAAATTCCTATCGTTATTCCCGGTGCAAAAGGGAAGCGTATTCTCGAGTGACGCTGGGATGGTTTTTATTTTTTACTTATTTACTTTTTTAAAACTCTGAGGTGTATTGCCATAAGATTTTGTACAAGAAGTTGGGAGACAATATTCTTCAACCATGGCAAAATTGTGTGATGTTTGCAAAAGAGATATATGACCATAAGTGTACATAAATGATGAATTTGATTGTCTTGATAAAGCTCTGACGGGTCATAATTTATCCACAGGAGGGATATAAAAAAAGAATAAGTTGGCTTGTGTGTTTGAGTATGTATCGACGAAATGAAAGCTGCAATTACATCTACAACCGGCAGACTTATTTGTATCGTGCATCATCAAATACAAATCATGAATGTGAGTACATGAAGCTTGAATGACATGCGCTGTTTTGGGTGAGACCTGTTCATCATACTCTTCCTCATATCACAAAATAAGCAATCAACTAAAGCACATGGGTACAAATTCCCATCATGCATCTGTATTGCAGCTGCATACTTGGTTGATAATTCATCTCCCATCCCCCCCCCCCCCCCAGCAAAAGTCAAACCTTCACAAACTTCACAATTATATGGAGCTTGATTGATTATCATCGTGCAATATTGGATAGAACGTTGGAAGTCAAACATTTGACTTCGTATAATCTTCAGCATCTTCCTTTTATTTTTTATCTTTTAATTTTAGCTATATCACACCATAACGTAAGAATTTCCATGTCATGGCGTATCACATGACTATTATTGATAAGATTTTACAACATGCCATGTAGCCCATTGCTTTCATTTTGAAATTACGGTCTTGAATCTTGTTCTCAAAACCTAAATTGAATTACTTTACTGAATTGTATGATCATATGATTACACATGCAATTTCCGCTAAGATTTCCACAAGTACACACAGCCAGAAGGCCATATGCCGGGACAGTGAGAGAATGAACACCTGGGGTCTGTTTCATGAAGCCATCACATAAAAGTCTGTACATAAATCTAAGAATGGCCAAGGTTGCTCACATGTAGCTGTGGGGAGAAGTAAAATCCATTGTATGAAGTCTCTCATAAGTGTGTCTTATGAGCCAAAAGTCACTCATAGGGCTTTCATGAAATGGACCCCAGGACCATGTTTCTGCCTGGGGGACAGTTTTCAGGATAACATAAGTAAGGTTTCTTCAATGTTTGCATTTAGGTCATAGCACCAATACTCCCATGAATCATTAAAACACTACGCCAAAAAAAAAACAAAAACTAATTAATCCTTCTCCTTCAAAATTTTTCTGTTAGTAACACAGCTTTCCCCCCATCCCCCCTTAAAAAAAGAAAAGAAAAGAAAAAAGAAAACAACAGTGCAATGTGGTATGACAAGACAACATCATCTGATTAAGCATATTCAAGTGTCTGTATGAACAAACAGCATACCAGTACTAATCGTTTTTTTACTGGTCAATTAGGAATTGCAAGTGACTGCTCTTATCTTTGATTGGTGAGAGAATTTTAAGAAACTGTTGGAAAGTATGTCTGTTACTAAGAGAAGCTCGCGGTTAGAATAAGCTGCTATAATTCCAATTACAATGTAAGCAGCAGCCTTGGAACAGTCAGTCAGCTGTATTACAATTCTTATAGCTGCAGTGTCAGCAATTGAGCAATTGAAAATAATTGCACAACCCTTTATGAAACACACCCCAAGTTCTTGAGAGAGAGCACACTACTTCAGAGTAGTGCAACCGCCATATCCCGACATGGTCTACTTGCTCTCTCGAAAAAGCCACTGATTTTGTGCTACACATGTGACCTGATCCTTACTTCTTTGTTCCCATTACTTGGGATCCCAAGTCACATGGAGAAAATGAGAAGGCAATGGATGGGGTTAACACTTTGTTGGAAACATAAGCTCAAACACATGGCCATGCAGCAACTACACTGCTCTCTTCATAGGAGTAAAGGTTGTACCATGCATTCGGTCCTAAAACATCCAACCACACTTTAACCTTTATTGCCTCCTACGAGGTGACCGTTGAGCTTTCTTTCTTTCTTTCTTTTTTTTTGTCCTCATTGTAAGGCAATATGACTGTGCTATAATTGGAACTGGCTCCCACATACATGAATTTCTTTTCAGATTTATCTTGAAGCATTCATGCATGTAATAAAGGGCTATGACACAAGGCATCTCATGATAAATCAATGCCAGCAATGAAAAAATAAAATAAATTTCTCTTTATAGACAAAGATGGATGCCAACATCCCCAAGAGCACAGCACTTAAATGTTTGAATACAACATGTGACCAAAACAATGGCAACAATGCAGGCTGTTCTTGAGAACCCAAAACTGCAAGGACTAGCTGGTCAATCATGTTGACCCTTATCATCTCCTCTGCAAATAGAACTTTTGTTGTACACCTGCATGCACACTTGAATGGTGAAAAAATAACTAACAGAAAATGACAGAATACAGGATTACTCATTGCCAGTGAAAGCCATTGCATAATCACAAAGTAAAACACAAAACTCTGGGAATCACACTTTGTCATCATCATGATGGCTTCTCTAACAAACCCACATTTACCTTGCAAGTCCACTTTGGAAATGAGCTCATGAAATGGAAGAAAGGTCTCTTGAGTATAGCCTAACCCTCTCGAGTTTGTCCCCTTGGTGTGTGTGGATGGATGAGTTAAGTGTGTGGCCAATCAACTCTCCGTGGACTCGCTCACTGCATCCTGGGCAGGGGGCTGCTGCTGCTGCTGCTGATCCTGCTGATCCCCTGCCCGCTCTCCATCCTGGTCTTCCCCGGAGGGTTGACCGGCGTTCCCATCACCAGTAGAGTCAGATGATGAGGGGTCTGTCACGCTGCCTGATGCCTTGTCCGATGGGGCCTCTGCAGACGGCTCCCCCGGAGTGGAGACTGTGGCATCGGCTGACGACTCCACAGCATCTTCATCACTGGGTGGACGAGATGAACTATCGTCCCCTTGAATTTGGTCATCCGTTTCCTGTGCTCCATCCTTGGACACTGCTGGATATTTCACAAGACCAAAGACACAGTGGTTGAATGATATTACTCCTCTCAATATAGTTTTACACAATGCTACATCATCATTGGTATCCTCTTGCTTTTCTAATCACTGCTGACAATGCTCATCATAAGCATGCTAATGAATACATTCTTATGCCTGTCATACAAGCAAATGGGTGGATGATGTGGAAAAGATAAAATATGACAATGAAAACACTACAGTTGTTCTGCTATAAATCTTGTAGCCACAATGTAAATTTGTGATATTACCATGGGCTATTACCAACACAGCATCTCTCTACATGGAAGATTGCAGCAATAAAACCAGTCAATCAAAACAGACAAAAACAAATACGACAGGTGTCATTTGTCTGAAGATATTATTTGTAATTCCGTAGTTTGAACAATAACCAGAGTGAAATATGCAGAAAAAAGAGGGGGGGGGGGGGGGGGGGACAAAAATGGTTACAGAAGAGCTACTTCTTGACTCAACTGTAAATGGAAGAAGCTCACCATAGAACCTAACTTCATAATACTCTTAACTGCCAGTAAAGATATTTGTTTTACTTAAAATATTATGCCGCATGGTTTCCTTCCAACAAGGAATGCTCTAAGTTGAAGAAAACTTGAACTCCACCCTGAATCCTTACAGCAAACCTTTGGACTGTTACACCTCAACAACTACTGGTAAATGAGTAATCAACAGTACAGCTGTACATAATAATACCTTCCGATGATCCCGATGGATTTTCTTCCGCGACTCCAGTCTGCATACTTTTGGCATCATTGCTGGAGTCTGCTGGACCAGGGGCGTCGCCCGCAGCATTGACGTCGCTAGCTTCCTGGGAGTGCTGGATCTCTGTCTCAGCCTGAGACGCCTCCCGTTGAGATGGCTCACCCTCGGATGGCTCTCCCTGGGACGGCTCTCCCTGGGACGGCTCTCCCTGGGACGGCTCTCCCTGCGTTGTTGGTTCATCCTGGCTTGGCTTGTCTGTCGTAGCCCCTTCAGCCTGCTCCCGGGCCGGACTCCTCTCCTCCTCCTCCTCTGCTTGCTCCTCACTGGGCGCTGCCTCTGAGTTGGCCGACAGCTCCTCCCCATGCTGCTGGGGGGCAGTGGATTTGCTTCCTGCAGGAGTAGGAACATGAAATTTATTTGAAGGTTTGGTGCTGTGATTAAACAGACAGTTAAGCTTCTCGTACAAGGTGTACATCTCAGAACAATCATACATAATAAACAATCACAGAGTAGTGGGCTATTACATTCTCATCCCAGATATACTCAGTCTCTATGAACTGTGCCAACATGTCGAATGTACGATGACTTCATCAAATCCACTGAAATTACACTTGATACATAACTCTTTGTATCTGGTAATGATAGAGATAAACCAAATAAAAAAAAAGGTCCAAAATCATTCCATCGTTATTTGATATAAGCTTAGGTCTTTACAATCTCTGATTAAAAAAAAAAGAAGAATATCCATGCTTCAAAGTTTCTTTAGAAGATCTACAAGGATGATTGTTACAAGGTTTTCTTTCCTTTGTTGTTCTAGTAAGAGTGCGAAAAAAAAAGAGACGTAATTGCTGATTTATAAATTTACATTTGCAGGATCAATATCAGCAAAGTCTTTTTCAATACACTAACACACCTACATTTTGTATGTCAGCACATTTTGGCATGACTAAAGCCTCACATGGACATATAGCAAGGAATTAAAAATGTAAAATATGCATGATAAAAGTTGGCTGCAATATTGAGATTGTTGTATTGTGAGGTTCATCCAAGAAGCCATGTATGGACATGTACTTTCAAAGTTGTTCATACTTCAACACAAATTAGAGTTCTCTGTAAGCGGGACTTGTGTAGTATCCACAGCATTACTAAAAGTATCTTCAAATACCACTACTTTGTAATCAAAGAGTTACATGTATATGGCATGGTGAAATGATTTAATGAGAGTGCCTGTAATGCCTAATTCAAATCCTTGATTCAACCAGCACCTTCACAGAGCTTTGCGCAGGTGGAGATACACAATTCAACTTTCCTACAAGTTAGTTTTGATGGCACATATGTAAGTACACAATGTACCTGTCATCCAGATGCACAGACAATACAGAATGCTTGAAATGTCTATTCCATTATCATACTTAATGGATATGTACACTGTTAAAAAATTTAGTTGACACACCGTTAAAATGACATTGGTTTGACAAGAGTATTTTAGACGAAATTTACAACTGGCTTACATGTATGTTTCTTTGTTTTTGCTTCTTCTTTTTTGGGCTTCATTAAGCAGCTCTTCAACTAAGTTGTACCACAAAAATATTTATATATACCACAAAAAAGTTCACGAAGAAACTCCAATGGGATAACTTGGACAGAACTGGCCAGAGATACTTCTGTCACATTTTGTTTCTAAAGCTTTTTCATCTAAATTTTATCAGTATATCAGAACAATCGAGTTGTAAAGCTAAGATTTCTGCACTAATTTTGACCCTATTGTAAACATCCATTCATCCATTTTACATGTTAACTGCACACTGAACTGAATGATAAAAAAAGAATAGCAATGATAAGTGATACCTAAGTTTAATTCAGTCGCTAAAAGTAAATTTGGTTACAAGTGGTATGATTTCATTCTATGTTCTTTATTTTGCTTTTCAAGAGTAGCACTTTCCTCATGCTGCCGCGTGTTGGCTCTCGATAGAAGTATGTCCTGGGGACTATGCTCTCATAGACTGGTTTACTTAATAATAGATTCAAATTTTATGCATGCCTTTTGGACACTTCTTCTTGACAGCCTGAAAGCTTGTCTGAGGTTTGCCCGACATACAGTGTAAGCTACATTCACACAGTGTTCCTTAACTTCAAGTTAACTTGATAAGCTCGAGCCCCCTTAACTGCAATGTGCACCCACATGACAAAGCTAATCATCAAAAAGCTCTTGGGCTCTTGTAACTACAAGCAAGAGTCCTACTCGATGATGAAAGCACAGAACTGACAGTTTCGTGATGACCCAAGTATGAGGGTCCTGTATTTACGTTCAGCAGGTTGACCTGGAAGCCAAGGGGAATGTGGGGTTCACAAAGCAGTCACGCTTACTTTTGAGTTCATTGATTATCGTGTCCACATGATGCTCCACTACAAATGGGGACCCCCCACCCCCGGCTTCTGGACAGACCGTAAACCCTGAGATTTTATCTTGTGGTTGTGGTTCTTATCATCTAATAATCTTTAAGAGAGCTAACTTTCGAGTGCGTCTACACAGTATGAAACTGCAAGCTTATCATCAAAGTTAGCTATTAAACTTGCAATTAAGGAACAACAGGTTAATGTAACTAACCTATGCAAACTGGATTCCATTTATTGAAAAGTATTTTTGAGGTACAGGTTAATAGAATGGCTCGCTACTACGTCAGAATGGAAAAATCCACAAATTTGAATATGTAAGTAAACCTATCTATTAGTCTCAGGTTGAAAATAATTTCAGGTTTCACCGGGAACAAAAAATTGTTGTCAAGCTACCAAATTTTCACAATATAAAGGTTATCTTTAGGTGGCCTGATCGGGCAGCTGAAATCCAAAATAAATGATTATATTCCTTTTAATTTCAGGCCACTACATTTCTTTTTTGGGCCACCAACTTTCAAATTCAAAGATTTTAGTGGTCCGAACAGGCCACCAGAGAAAAACATTTAGTGCTGAGCCCCGAAATGTAATGTATTCAAATCCTGTGCATGCTTTCTTCACTCAAGATTGCCTTAACAACCCCAAAGCTTGCTGGAGACATGTCCTACCTAGCACAGCTGATGCTACAGATTGTGTATGTGAATTCCTGGGAGGGAGCAGGAGAATAAAATGGTTGTGGACAATTACACACACAGTCGACAGACTGTGCATCAATTGCCTACAGACCTACTGTATGACCTCCGTGACAGTTGAGGACCTGAAATTCCTTTACATTTATTGCTGACTAATATCACTTACGTTAAGACGGTGATCCTTAACCTTGAGGATGAGCTAATCTGAGGATAAGCTATTTGGGGCGCAAAGTGTGGCATGGGTGATTTTGTTGGCAAAATTGCAATTTTGTCACTTCGTTGACGAAATGACTAATTTTGTAATGAAATGGACCGTGGAACACTTGGCGCCCCATCGAACTTGTCCTTAAGGTTAAGGATCATTGTCTGACTGTAACTTTTGTGACTGATGTAAATTTCACAAACTCTACCTTCACTACTATCTGCTTTTCCTGCATCATCCGCACTGTCTTCTCTATCCATGGGTGTGTCTACGGATGCCCCAGATGATTCACTCGTTGAAACACCCTCGCCTTCATCTTTCTCTTCTCCTTCCTTCGCAGCATCTCCTCCTCCTGAATCTCCAGCTCTCCCTACATCTCCGTCTCCTGATGATGCAACATCTACCTCCATTTCCTCTCCTTCCTCTTTCTTCCTCGGCTCTCCTGAGAAGCTTTCAGTATCGCTCGAGGACACTTCACTTGTCACATCAACTTCCATATTTTCATCTGCTAACAACATCCTTTCTTCACTAGTCCTCTTTTCAGCCTCCTCCAGTTGAGGATTAGGCTCGGCCACCGCTTCGGAGGTCTCCTTGGCATCTGCCTCTTGGAGTTCTAAGTGTGTGCCATTGACCTTGCTGGGGTCAGTCCTGAGGCTGGAGTCTGTGCTTGGCATAGATGTGACAGGGGAGGTCAGATTCTGGGAGAGGGGGTATGCAAACTGGAGCGGCGCGTCCATTGGGTCGCTGTTGTAGAAGGGGCGACTGAGGCCGTTCAAGGAGTCCGCTCTGCCGCTATTGCTACTTGTGCTCCCACTGGTACTACTACTGGTGCTGGTGCTGGTGCTGGTGCTGAACGCCTCATCGGGCCTCACAAAGCCATTGTTGTCACTTGATGGGGAGGCATCCGACTCGGGTACAATACCATTAACCATTGGAGGACTCTTCTCAAGGTCAAAGAGAGAAGTAATCCTCTTCCCTGAGGGTGTGACTGTGCTGACTACTTGAATGTTCTACAATCAGATTGAAAAAGCAACAATACAGGAGAATTTACATACAGGGCAAAGTAATATGGGGTAAATTAATATGGGGAACACATCATTTGTAAGGCTTACAAGACAGACAATTTCCTCTCTTAATAAGAGGTAAAAATAAATGAAAAATATGGCAATTGTTTCAATTTCGTGTAGACTATGCATATCTATTGACTACAAGGCAAGCATGTAACATACAAATTACCCCAATAAAATGATCAGAGAGTTGTATCAAACTTGTCAAAGCTAGAAGGCATCTTCTGATGTGTCAGATAGGTTTCCAATGTAAACTCAATGGCCCGAATTCACAAAGGTGGTTTAAACTTGGTTTAAACCTACACCATGGTACAAATTTAGACCATGGTCTAAAATAAGCATGAAATAGGTGTACCTTTGACATGCATGTATTAATGTGCGTTTGTTACGGGACGTCTGTTGGCATACGCAATCTGTCAATTGTATTTACACTAAGAAATCTGCATAAACCATGGTTTAACTTTATACCATCTTCGTGAATTTGGGCTAATGAGGAACTTCAGAATTTCAACAACTCTGTCCAAAATTATGTTTTGATATGAAACATGTTTCATGTCAATCAAGTTGTTTCTGTAAGCCTGTAAAAACAAAACACATAAATTTCTCCCATAACTATTTCTGAAATAATATTAAGGGGAAAAAGTGACTGAAAAATATTTTCCAATGAAGTTTTGTAGGGTTTTGGGTAAACACTGACTGTCCAGTGGATTTGACCTGTGAAGCAGGGTTGAGGAAGGTAGAACCTTGCATTCCCTTCTATCATGGTGCCTGGATACTCCCTCAAAAATGTGCAAATATTCAGCATTGCATATTTGATTGGCAGGTCATTTGTGTCACAGCTGTCATATCAAACACTGTTTGCTGTTGCAGTTAGTAAGGAGACTTATTTCACAGTCTGAATGGCTCTATACTAAACATTAGAATGTGTATCCCTGAAACTTGACTACATGTCAGAAACAGTCTAAAACTCCTCCATATCAACCAGAAATTCCATGTTAGGGTCTTAAAGATTATCCCAAAGCTCACATATGCCAGTGAGGGAATATCTACTACAACTTACCTTTTCGATGCCCCTCATGAATTTATCACTGCGTCTGTAGTACCGCTTTGGCTCTGTCAACAGTTCACACAGCCTCTGGATTGTAAATGGTGCACTATGAAGGAAAAACATTGACATACATGTACTTTGTGAGTAGAGGCAGAGTAGTACAAGTTCTGATCATCATCATATTCATTCACATCATTAATTACATACCCCTGAACATTGACACTACCCCCCCCCCCCAAAAAAAGTAATTGGAAACCAATGTTTTCCTTGATATGTACTGTTTCTATGGATAAGGACAAGACCCTCTGATGAGCCAGCAAAGAGCCATGGGCTGTGAGAGAAGTACAAGTACTCTAAAAGTGGAAATTCTCATGCAACCAAAAACTAGCGTGAAAATGAAAGCATGTGAATATTTTTGCTTGCTTTATGTACCACTATGAAATGTCTTGATTCCGTGGAATTGAAAACTCATCTTACTCAGCCAAGCGCAAAAAATTACTCATGCAAAAATATCCACTTTTACAGTAATAGGATATGACATGAGGAATAATGGCAGTGAACAGAGATAAGGTACTGTATATAAGAGCAAGCAGTCTAATGTGGTAAGGATAATTGATGTGATGACAGTGAAATCAAAAGGTTTGAGAGGACAAGAAAAGAGAGGTTCCACAAATGAAAGTGAAACAAGCTAGAATGGACAGATATTGTCAGATGGAGGTCAAACTATTGCAGAAAGGGAAATTTATCACTGAAACCAACACATGCTCTTTCTTCTGTGTCCACACCATTTCATTTATCTCCGCTAACTTGTTACACTAAAAAAACGGATATAGTGCAAACAGACAGAATATACAGCACTGGCAATCTTCCTCTCAATTCAGTGTATCTTGAATTTAACCAGGACCAAGTTTGAGACACTGGGGTTTTCACGTCCTACTAATAACATGTGTCTCCCTACTGTTGCTAAATGAAGACTGGAAACTCGCATAGGAGGAATGGAACAATGGCAGCCAGTGGTAGGAGAGTGGGTGAAGAGGACCAGTCAATTGAATTTCCAGAAATTCTGACAAACCTGTTGAAAGAGTCCAGCGCTTTGAGCAGCCTCTCCCGCATGTCGTCAAAACGAACATTCTCCACGTTTGGCAAAATTGGCACCTCTTCGTGTGGGTTGTACTCGATGTATTCTTCAATCACATTCTCCAGCTTCATGACAATCAGTGGCTTCAATTTAAACCACGGGAACCTACAAATTTAAAGGGCAAAATACATATCACAAATTATCAAAAAGAGCACAAAAACCTAGTTTTGACACAAGATGCACAATACTGATGGGTAATACAATGGACACTAGAAAAGAAATACCAGTAAACATTACATTATTGAGTAATATTGCTTTGTAAAAAATTTTGTGAATTTTTATGTTGTTTTTGATGTACACAAGGGCATTGATAATGGACACCCTCTGTTTAAGAATACTTGTAGTTCATAATGTCCACCTTGAGAACAGTGATATGAAAATGTTTCTTCATAAAATGGTAGAATCAACATCACGTTAGGTACAAATAAATTGCTAATTGTGCAAATCAAGCTCTATTGAAATCATATGAAACTACAACGTAGCTGGTTAGACAAAGCTCCTCGTAACAGTTCATACACTGTAAAATGAAATCTAGTATAACTCCATTTTGTGCTCATCCTTTGCACTTTTATATTCACAATAGAACAAACTACAAAAATACTGTACTTTGCAGTTAATGGCATACTTGCACATGTACTGCTAGCAGCAGAAAATGGTGTTGACATTTTCTCCCCAGCACGCATATTATACACTGTAAAAACAGTATCTTCAGGCACACTATAAGACATTACCAAATCTCATCCAAAAAAACCAAACTGCTGTCCTACCGGTATTGCTTTATCAAGTCCTGAATTTCCTATATTTGTTTTTAAGACTCTGCCTACACTCACCATGCACAAAAGAGACCTCTGTTGACGATGATCCACACACAACTACTGTATACGTCATATTTTGTGAGTCTAAATTTTCGCAAATTGGGATTTCCCGATGATTTTGCGAGTGGTTAACTTCGCGATTGTGGAGTCCTGTACTGAAGGGGAAATTTGTACATGCGTATGTCACATCCACATCGGGATCAGAGTCAATATTTTCGTGTGTCTTTATTTTCGCGAATAGCACCCGACTCGCAAAATTTGCGAAAATAAAAACCTCGCAAAATATTCGGCGTATACAGTATCTAGTACATGGCATTATGCAGCTAGAAGCACAGAGCTTGACTATTAAAGAGTGAATCAAGAAACGCATCGAAGATGCTTGGTGAAAAACAGCAATTTGTTTTTGGTGTAGTAGAGGGATTGACGTGTCGGTAGTAATCCACTCCAGTGTGCCCATGACAAAAGAAAATTGCCCAGTGTCAATTGTAAGGTTGCTTCATAATCAACAAGTTTGAAACGTCACTGACAAATGTGTCCATGTTTGCTTATACCTTACAATTATCACTACCCATTACATATTTTTAAGTGTGTATACCACAGTAATCCCAAATTTGTCACTAGAAACGCTTGATGAAATTTCTCCCAGATTGATTGAATATTGTTATCAACAATGAATTAATTTCAGGAAAGACTGAAAAGGATTTGACAACTACAGCTAAAAAGATCCAAATTAATACAGTAGACAGTAATCAGCACTCTACATTGTATGTACATGTATGAAGCCATCAGTTGTAAATCATGAAAGCCAATACAATGTATGGCCGGAATTCATAAAGTCCAGCGTTGCATGGATTATGCAAATTTCAACTGCGTAAATGTACAAGACATATCACCCCCCACGGCAACAGACATCCAACCAATAGCAATATTTAGGGAATACACATTCATACGAGCATGTGCAAATTATGCTTATTTCAGGATTGCTATGGTTCATGGACTAGAGTTATACCATGGATTGGATTTAAAGTACTTTGTTTTCCATTCTGGTCATTATGTGAGAATGAATGACTGATGGAACATACAGTAATTGACACAAGGCTGTGCTCAATGGTAGTCTGTAGAACTCTACAGCTCAGCTGCATGCTCCTGATATTAGACATCCTAATTGCTTCTACATGTATACAACGATATTTCATTCCAGTCTCTTGAGCACGACACTACAGACTGGATAACAGTCAGGGCTCGACACTAACTTTTTTCTCTAGTGGTCTGTTTGGGCCACTAAAATCTGAATTAAAAATTAAGGTGGCCTGAAATAAGAGGATCATTTTGAGTCTTAGATGCCTGATTGGGCCATTAAAGATAACTTAAAAAAAAAAAAACGTTGATGGTCCCACATTAATTTTTACCCACCGCTAATGTCAAGAGCCCTGGCATCAATAATTTCATATTGTTGCCTCTGCCAATAAACTTTATGAATCACATTTCGGATAAAAAAATAATCATCTTCGATCTAGTGATTGATTAAAAGAGATTCATGTGATTCTATGTATTTTCAATTATCTTGGAATGTTGGCCTGTTTGACACTCCATGGTAAGGTATTTGGAAAATGTCACTTCTGATGATGACATTTTCCAATTTACATTTGTGAAATGACAACACAAAGCAACTATGACATCACACACTGCTTCATACTGTCACTTTGTGAAATGTGTCAAAAGCAATTGTGACATCACACAGCAATTCTGACACGGAAACACTGTGCTACTTCATATGGACATTTTGTGAAATGTTACAAAATAAGCAACTGTGACATCACACCCTGCTTAGTGCGGTCACTGTGAGATCCCTCCACTGTGGCCTCCACAAAATTGCATCCACCATACGATCCTCATCTACTCCCCCCCCCCCCCCCCCATGTACTTTAGTATCCACATTGATATCCCCAATTCCACAAAGCCAATTGCACCAAAATCACAGGATATACTTCATATCTTATTTTAAATTACTCTTCTTCTTCTTCTTCTGATTAAGTCTGCCTCCTTCAATAGACTGAAGATTCTTGCAGACTGGTGCTATTTACATTATAATACAATTTATTTACAGATATTTACAAGCACATAGAAAATTTGACGAAAATACTAGCCACTGTGATCAACCGTTAGACGGTTTCGAAATGATCCCACAGATGGCGCTGAAACAATTTCTGACGACAGGGAATTCCAGTTCCTTACAGTTCTTGGGAAGAACGAATGGCGATGCGATTCAGTTCTCGAATATGGTACCTGATAGGAGTGTGGTTGCGAGGCTCTCGTTAACTGAGTAGCCTGTTTGATGATATAGTCCTGTGCTGAAAGAGGAGTGAGATTATTGTGTATTTTGTACATCATAATTAGCCTGTCATTTTCTCTGCGCTGTTCCAGAGTGGTCCAATTAAGTTCTTGTAGCATTTTGGTGACACTCGAGGTGTTATGGTAGTGATTTAAAGTGAATCGCGCAGCTCTTCTCTGGACCATTTCCACTTGGTGGATTAGGTTCTTGGTAGATGGGTTCCAAACTGTGGAAGCATACTCAACAATTGGTCGAACCAACGTTTTGTAAGCTGTGGCTTTAACATCAGAAGATTTTATGCGAAGATTGCGTTTTAGAAATGCAAGCACGTTATTGGCTTTATTGACAGTATTGCTGATGTGTTGGGTCCACTTCAAATCAGAAGTGATGGTTACACCCAAGTACTTCACGGATTCAACAGATTCAAGAGGGGCGTTATTTAGATGATACACGTGTTGCACCTTACTTCTTTTCCTGGATATTGTCAAAACCTTACACTTATCTGTGTTCAAATCCATCATCCATTTTTTCGCCCAGTCACCAATTTTGTTTAGGTCCTCTTGAAGATTTTGCATATGATGTTGATTGTTGATGTTGATGTTGATTGTTGATGTTGATACTCACATACATTTGAATCAAACCGGTCAGTGGGAGGTGTCAATATATATAGTTGACTTTAATGTTGTTGCTCAAAGCAACTCATTCTTCGTGCGAGATTGCAGTGTAGATCCACTACACTGTCTGCGCAATTTGATACTGAAGTTAACCAACTAATATCATGCAGTGTATCCTTCAAGACTATCAAAATAATAACTGGGACTCAACACAGGAGTTATATTGGACAGCTGCAAGTTGAAAGAAGTCAGTTGAGACATGCTTGCGTGCGTCTTTGTCTGTCTGTCAGTGTGTGGTTGTGTGCACTCAAGGAACTGCATTTCTCAACCGAATTCATTCAACTTGCCATAAATCATTTCACACTAATTTTCAGCTCCTACATTGTAGTTTCTTGAAAGATGTGTCGCATATTTACAAGGCTTGCTTCAGTTTCAGATCGTGTGACCCCTCGCAAAGAGCAAGCTACTTGTATTTTGAGCCACGGCATGAAAGTTGACGTCAATATCAACGCTTCCTGAAGACCAATTTGGTTCAAATTTATGTGAGCTGTGAGCGATTTCAAATAAGGTAAACACTATTAAGTATATCCTGTGACTTTGATGCAATTTGGGTTTGTGTAATATGTGATATCAACATGGATATGAGAGTACATTAGTGCCATTTTCCCTTTTTGTTTGTTTGAATCTTTTCTATCTGCCACTGTACTGAATATTATGGGGGCTTAGTAAGAGTCTATATTGTGAATTCAGCCCCACTGTATGGCATTAAACGGTCCACGGCATAAGCACAGCGGCAGGGCTTTCTTGCACAGTTAATACTTGTGAATGTGGCCCCTCCAAAGTGCCAAACTGCGTTTACGCGCAATTGATACAGCTACAGGACCGATTAAATTATTATATTTCCACAGCACAGCATTTCCCGTCCTTTTACTTTTCTTTCCTTTGATCCTTCTTTTCTTTCTTCCTTTATCTTTCTTTTTTTGAGAGACTTCCTAATGTCCCTCCACAAGCTACTGATTTTTACCACAAAGTTTACAACTCTAACAAGTTAAATTTATACTATCCTAACCACTAACCAGTGCTAACCTTGCTTACTTTACACACCATGGCATACATAATGCACACATCACGGATAATTACATGCACTATCTGCCCCCTGACCAGCTGGGGTGCAGTACTCGGCACGGTGGGACCTAGGCTAGATTATAGATAATGTTTCACGATTTCGCCCAGTTTTAACCACTCCTCTGGCCTCGCCTAGCGACTGACGGGAATGGCATAACCCCGTAACAGTTACGTAGTCTGCACGTCTTCAGTACACGAGTCACGGCTCCAGGCAGGCGACATCCATTTTCCCTAAAACCTATCCACTTTTTTTTCTGTGATTATTTTGTTTATATTTAATATTAACTATTAATAAAATAAAGGTTAATTAATTGTAAACAATAGATGCTAGTGTAGGTTTTGTAGTTTAGTTTAAGTATTTACCATGTTTACAAGTAACTGTGTGTTTAGATAGGTCTAACGTTAAATTTAATTACCAGTAATTAAATGACATGGATGTAAAATTAATGTACTTTTTCGGAGCAAACTGCCCACCGAGGCCACCCAGCAGAGAGCTCCACTGTCACGACTGTCCAGGAGTCCAGGCTCCATAAATTCAAAAGAACAACAACAACAGTTTTAACCAGAAACTCTCAAGCAGATTATATTCGTATACCGTACTACCGTACTGCCGTAAAATTACTGGGTAGTACTAGCATAGTAGTAAAGGTGGTACAGAAAAAGAATAGCGGCTCTTTTGAAGGGCCGCAGCTCAACGTGTGCTACAGCTCACAGTTTAGTGGCACACATCTACTGACGTTGAATAGTCGTATGTGTTGTCTACAGCTGTACTTACAATGGCTCTCCAAGGCGCGCTATCCTTTGAAGCAACTGCTCCAGCACTGAAGGTATGCTTTTGGTCGGCTTTTTATGGAAATCTGTGAAGAAAAAAGGAGAAGAGGGTTAAACGATAATATAAGTAGTACTATTCGACACACTTTAGTTTCAATCTTGACACAATGTCTCACCGGTGAGTGCGTCCAAGTAGTTTTCAAGCTCAGCTTCTCTCGAAGTTTCATCCATTTTGCTTCACTGTGTGTGGTCAATAGCAACTTGATTGCGTGCGAGAGAAATGATCGTGTAATTCTTATGGCAAGCTGTCCCACTGCTGATTTTCGACAATATGCTGAATCGCATGCTTTGCACCGAATAAAGTAAGGTGCAGCGAAATATCATTATCGTTCATTCAGCGTGCGTCCTCAGGATTGCCACAACCTCTTTGCACAGTGGTTGATAGTCTGTCAGAGCAGTCTGAAAATCTGTTTTGTCCCCGATCTTATCAAGAGGTTCAAAGAACACATGCAACGAAAGATAATAATGTAGCTGTGTCAATATATATTTCTTGGGCATAATGCACAAATTAGCCTAATAAACGTTACTCACTTATACATACGTGGGCGCTACGACGAATTAATTGAACAAAATTTCACCACCCCAGCGAGATACCAAGGTCAAAAGAGCAGATCAGATTACGCGTCCTTGCCTCCGCTCCGAGGGAGCGAAGTGACCAACCGGGGACTGATGCATGGGGAGGGGGAGGGGGCGGAGGAGGGGGGGGGGGGGATGGGATATACCATCTCCATCTATAGGTAAGCACACATTTTGCAATCTGGCTCATCCTTATATAGATATATTATATTTTGGCTTATAATCTTATCAAAAATTCTAAAAATGTGACTTTTTTGTTGTAAATCCATTTTTTTTTTAATGGGGGGGGGGGGGGAGGGGTGTTTTGGGGGTCTCTTTGTGCCTCTTGAGTAAAAGCTTGTGTGAGTGTGAACTTGGCAGATCTGGTCTGGTGGATTACCGCAAAAGAAAAAAAAAGAAGAATTACATTTGTCGTTCAGTTTTCTCGCATGTCCTCACTGTCACCCAGTCTCCCCATATCACCATCTCATGGATGATTGTGTTTGTCATCTTCCCGATAATCATTGGGAGGCTCTCGGGTAATTTGCACAATTTTCGATATGAGAACATACACAGAGCTGATGGATATTTGATGCATCATCTTGTAGTATCATACTCAAAGAAGAAATCCATTCAAAAATTTTATCAATTTTTTTCGAGGGAGAAAAGAATTCCCTACATTAATAGTGCAAAATTATCAAAATCGGATAAGAAATAAAGAAGTTCAATGTTTTTCAGAAAACACTTCTTGACCAGTTGCTATATGAATATTCAAATCAGAAGATTGATGATGTCATACTCTCTCAATTTCTTAGTCATTTCACAGTGGCAGATCCAGAGGGGGGGGGGGCACCCTCTTTATATATAGAAATGACAAAAATCTCATATTTCTGCTGCCAGGGTAGATATAAAATAAAAAAGAACAAATCTTACCTCTGATATATTTTGGTATGGGACTATGCTTTTATCTGTATTAGCTATGTATAGAAATAATAATATTCCAAATTTCATATATAACATATCATGAAAAATTGTGACGGCATGACATCATCAACTCACTCATTTGAATATTAATAAGGACTGGCTAAGACATTTTTTTTTTCGAAAAAATATGACATTTCAAAATGTCATATCTTCCTTATTTCTTATCCATTTTTTTTTTCATTTTTGGAATGTTCCAATCTGTAGGGATTTTTTCTCTTCCTTTTGGAGGTTTATTCATTTTCTTTTTTGGGTGGATTTCCTCTTTAAAGGCCATGATGCCCATGCAGGGATTTTGATTTGATTTGATTTGATATGATTTGTTTTGATTTGATTTGATTTGATTTGATTTGATTTGATTTGATTTAATTTGATTTGATTTGATTTGATTCATTCACCAAATGCATATTTTTGTTTGTTTGTTTGTTTTATTTCGACACGGTTTAAAAAACCCACTATCAGCCTCAGGGCTGTTTTTCAGTGAGTCCGTATAATATACATGGTATAAAACGACAAAACATACTACAGAACAAAAGATAGCATTTACAAACAGGACAAGAAACATATTGACAAAACAAAAATACAATAACAAAGCCTGATTAGGGTTTAAAAAAATCATTACAAAAAACAAAACGAAAAACAAAACAAAACACGATATCATATAAATCATTGGGGTGGGCAGAGCCGATGAAAAAAAGTAATAAAAAATGAATTTTACAAATCTGAAAATTACCTTATCAAAACGGAGTTTGAAAAATAATACAATCAATGTTTGACACAAATCTATTTAACTGGGTTTCACATCTGAGATTGATTGGGAGGCTTTTGGATATACACTGACGCTACAATGCGCTGTTTCTCTTGAAATTTGTGTTTGGCTTTGGGAGGGAAACTTTGGAGTCGTTATTTCTCAGTTGGTATATGTGACTATTTTGTTGTTCATTTAGCAGAAATTTCCTTAGGAACATATTTGCGTAGTAGTTTGAAAACCAATATGGCCAGATCTTTTTCTAACTTCACATTCAGACAGTCTATATGTAATGTTTCATATCAGTAACTTTCGACTATACATACCATTTACTTGTAGGATTATTCTCAGTGCCCTGTTCTGAACGACTTGAGTTTCCGTGTGGCGGTGGAATTTGAATTCATCCAAATTGTATTATGACAGTAATCAAAATGGGGTTGTATCATGCTTTTGTATGAATGCGCGTATAATAGTAAACTATTTAATGCCTTTGACTTAATATGACTTATTTGTGGAGCCCAGGGCAAATATTAATGACTATCGAGAATAACGCCAAGGTATTTACATTCCGAGACCAACTCCAGCTCGCTATATTCAATAAAGAAGGACACAAACGAAAACGGGATAATCTCCTTTGTGATCCCATCAGCGTAGCTTTGCATTTTTTGTTTACATTCAATAGTAACTCCTTGTGGCTCAGCCAGTTCACTACTGGGGCTAAGTCATCGTTCACCTTTCTTTCAAGCTCATCGGAGTCTTTACTTGCTACATGATACAGAGACAAGTATCGTCTGCATGAGTACAGCTATAAAGGACCTACAATGATGGACAACACGAGGTAAATCGTTCATTTATAAAATGAAATAACAATGGCCCAATATAGTATACTGCCTTGGGGCACCCCAGATGTGACAAATGATGTGGTCGATGTATGTCCATTTATAAGTTACATACATCATAGTTTTTTTTACACCAACATGCACATAGTTTGTACATGGAATATGCCATTACATTTTGTGTGAATCGTCATAAATATAAGCTGTGAAAAGCTTCTGACTGGGACGACCGTCATAACTTACACTATACACGTCCAACTGGTAGAAGGAGTTTTTTTTTATATTACTGTCATTATCATTATTATTAGACATATCAATGAAATGATGAATAGTTAACTTAGATACTGATATCACTCAAAGGAAAATATTGTGTATTGAATGTACCCTCTACGTCATGTTATAGGCCCTACGTCATGTACCCATGTGGCAGGGGAGGGGGGTCGCTCGACAGACATCTCGGGATATTGACCCTACAAAGTGGCGTATTTTGATACAGCATAACAAATTTGCACTCCTAAATGGCGTCACAGGGGCATTTAGTACATCAGTGACTCCCATTTTAACGAGGTCCTCTGGACCGGCAGTTTTCTTTCGTTGTATCGAAAATTTTATAGACCAACAAATAAAGTATAGGCACCTATAAAGATATATAAAGATGATAATTTTTGGACATAACTTCATTGTATCGGCAATTTCATTATAACCATGTTCGTTATAATGGGAATGCACTGTACCCTCAATGGAAATATATTTCATTAAATAGTACCAAATTATATTCAATCCACAACACTTATAGGTCTACATGAAGTAGGCCTAGCCGTATCGAAAAATGAAATAGGACCCCTGAAAATATTTTTTTTTTTTCCCCCAGGAAAAACGACGATGACGCTTCATTTCTAAAAACAGATCCCTTTCGACATTTTTTTTTTTTTTTTTTTTGGAGGGGGGGCTCGGGGGCTCGAGTCATTTGGAGCGTGACCACCCCCCCCCCCCCCTTGCATGTGGAACCTATAACGCTGTGTATACACACGTGTAGTATTCACAACATCAACCGTTCACAACGACGGGCTCGAATTCAGACTAATCAACAGTCGCTCTTCGAATCGTGATTGGTAGTTGGTTATTACGTGTGTTCGTATGCTAGCTCTGAGCTTGGGCTGTCAGTCGAAATCACCCGCGAGATATGAATTGAATTACCAGTAGATTCTACTACAGTTTCGTTTCAGAATCATTCGTTGGCAAATATTCCATCTGCTCACACACAAACACTGGTATTTGTCAGAATCAGATGTCGTCTATGAGCGGTTGGCGACGTCTCTGACTATCAAGAATCTAGTTGCATAGGAGAACGAACGAGAGATCGAGAGAGGTAAGTATCGTTAGACGGAAGGTTGGATGGAGTCTAGCCCGACCAGACTCCGTGCGAAGCACGGGCCACGCTGCGGCGCCACGGCGTTCCGGCCGGCCCCGCTGTGCGCAGCAAGAAACTTCTGTCTTCTCCTTGTGTCCTTGTTGACTAGAAGGAGTCTAAATCAACCTTTTACGTTATATGTTCTCCGGTATGTTCTAGATCTACTGTACATCACACTCAGTGCTCTGCCAGGTTACAGTGCACTACATTACAGCACTTTGTCTTGGTTTTATCAATTAGTGCTAAAATTATTCCTCACCTGTTTACTGAATAATTTTAACTTCTATTCAAACGTTAACATGCATGGATCACACTGCACTCTTCATCATTCATGGCCACAATATTTTATTGCTCCCTTGTTCTCCCTTGTTCTCCCTTTAGTGGACTTGCATGTGCCCCCCTAAAAAAAGTGGCCTTTACCCAAATTTGATTAAATGCGAGGCCTGGTAGATAGAAGAAAATGATTTAATTAAAAAATGGCATCTGATATTGAGATTAAAAAGGCTTGACAATAAGACAGTGCGTGCCATTGTTATTAAAGTCTACACATAATAAGACTACCGTTTGTACATAACAATTTTGGATAAACATCGCGTACAAGCAAGCAAGAGGTCTATGTTTTGCAGAAAACCAATACAAAAGAAAGATATAGTCAGAAAAGAAATAGAAGCAGAAAGAGGGAGAAAGAGAGAGAAGAAAGGAATACATGGACAAAAATGGGAGAGAAAGAGAAACAAAAGGAAAGAGAGCAAGGAAAGACAATGAAAAGACAGAACAGAAAAGAGAGAGGAAAAAAAAGAGAGTACATGTGTATAAAATTAACAATCACGAGTCCTCTCTTTTCCTTGAAACAAGTAGTGTGGCAACATTGTACCCTCTGATATGCACCTGGTATGCATGGTACATTTAAACTTACCTTGTACCTACAGTTTGTATATGGTAGCTCTCTGTACATGTAGAGGGTCAGGCACGAATGCGGGATTACCAAACAAACTTTCAATTGTACGCTATCATTTTATACTTGGCAGGAAAAATTGTCTGAACCTATTTGTCCTAATATGGGGCAGTCTTGTTCTTCCAGACCTGTTTTAACATGACTTCAGTATAAAGAGAATGAGATCAGTCTCCGACAATGACTTCACAAGTGTGGCAAAAATATCACTTTGCTGCAATCTCATGAATCCAGTTAATGGTACACCAAGCTGTGGAGGAAATTCATTAGTTTGATATTTTGCCCCTTTTGAAATAGTGAACAAATTGGTATAACACCGTACCTCCCTTTGCTTGCTCATTCACCAGTAATATGAAAAGAATGATAGATATGGTGTATTATATGGTTTATTCCTCAATGACAGGACTCTATGCAAGAAAGGTTCAGGAGCATTTAAATAGTTTTGATCGCAAAACAAGTTAATACTGTTCTTGTTAATTTGAGATGTTTTCGGTTGTGTAAAGCTGCTAAAAAAAACCCTAAAGAAAATAATAAGAAAAATCATAACATAAACAATAAGAATGTTTTTTATGTCAAAAATGAGGTTTCACTGGAAAGAATTTATTTTAGTCTATAGACTCCCTTCAAAATGGATAGAAATGGCACTTAACCATTTTCTGCAATCAAACTCTGACTATATTTGATCCAGATGGATACACTGGAGAGCCGAGTGGAGGAACTTCGGCAGGAGCTCCGGGAGAAAGATGCCAACCTCCACAAGGCGGCCACCATAGGCAAGCAGCTGCTGGAGGAAAATCACAAGTTGGAGCAGCAGAATGAGGACCTCGTCAATGAGTACACAGCTCAAATCAGGGTAATTAATTATGATAAGTTTTGATAGCCTTGTCACTGTGTAGATCTGCCTCTGTTGCCAACTCTGCCCATTCTATTCACTGGATACCTTACTGGCTGTGTAGCATTTATGTAAACATGAGAATGTACAGCTGCAGTTCGATGTGTAATTCCCTGCCTTAGTACTCTGCAGATGCATGTTTGTTGTGTTCACTTCTTACTTAAAGAAGTTTGCTGTCTGTGATACTTGCATCTTTGGATATTGCACTGTCATTCCAGGTATTTTCTGCTACAGTGAAACCCCGTTATAACGAAGTTTGTGGGACCGGCGATATTACCTCATTATAACCGGTACCTTGTTATAACAGTACGCATCTAAAACAAAGACAAACATAAACACGACGTCATATACCCATCAATCAAACTTATGAACATCCTTTGCGTTGTTCTTACAGAATTATGGATCATTATTATTGAGAGAATAAAGGGAATTATTTGTGAATTAATACCAAAAAAAAGACGAAAAAAAAAGTAGGGGTTGAAATGCTTTAATTTTTTATTTTTCTTCCAAAAATCTCTTCGCATAATAGTTGCACATTATGTTCTTGAGAAGTAGGCCTACTCGGCAGGATCATATTTGTGATTATTTCTACACCTATCTCTTCCTCTTGTATTGAACCGTTCTGTAAGAATGATGTTTGTTTGTTTTTTTCGTTTGTGAAATACAGTGTAAAATGACAATGAACAAAATCAGATTGTACATGGATAGCGTGAATTTGGTTTTCAATGTTTCGTTTGTCGCATGTTTAAAAGCGGAAAGTCAAGAAATGGAACCTCGTTATATCCGATCAAATTGCTTATGTTTTTCTTTATCATGATGCACCGAAATTGTCCTCGTTATAACCGGAATCTCGTTATAACCGAACTCGTTATAACCGATTCGTTCTGCCGTAGGTTGACATGCAAAAGAAAGCGGGACGGACGTGATCACCTCATAGCGCCTTGAGTATCTTTTTTAGGAAGAAATGAGCGCTTTATAAGAGTCTCACTATTATTATTATTATTATTATAAGCGGTCCCTCGTTATAACCGAACACGTTATAACGGGGTTTCACTGTAATTATCAGTACCATATGAAGTGCTGAAATAGAAATGTAACTGCATGAAAGTTTAGTTGAATAATCATGAAAATGCACTGTACAAATGGATGCTTCAGTATGTTATGAGACTGAGAGTACATTTGTACTCTAAATGCATTCCAATAATTCAGAGCTAACCTTTCACTTTATTGTCAGTTTATTAAGAGAAAGATGTGACAACAGTTGACAAATATGAACCTTGTTTTATGTATGTGAGACTCTGTGAGATGCAATTCAATTCAATTTTTGCTAAACAAGAACTAATAGACGAGGTTTGATTTAAAGACAAGAGATGACAAGGAATTTGCAGAACATTTTTCATTTCATCAAATGAATAGAAAGCTTATTAAAGTTGAATTGCACAATCTGAATCGAGGTGAATTCAAATTCTAACAGTATTTGACCCATCCAGGAGCAAATGTTGTAATGTGTCACCCTTTGCCTCATGAATGTCCAATGCAGGATCTGGAGCAAGAAAAGTACACCCTGCAAATGCAGCTGGCCAACAAGGAGCACCTGGAGCAGTACCATGCCACTGAGCTGAAGTGTCTCCAGGAGAGCAAGGAGAAGGAGACTGCAGCCGTCAGGGAGCAGATGGAGCTCAAGCACTCCCTGGAGCTGAAGAAGCTGCGAGCCACCAGCGAGGCTTTCCAGTCAGACCTGGAGCATGGCAGGATTGAAAATGAACAACTGAGGGAGAAGGTAATTAAAGTCCCCAGTAAACCCCAGAGAGTCCTCTTCTCTCTTTAATACCTCTGTCATTCTATCCTCATCGTGAGTGATTTTCTCACATAGTTTTATCGTTCTCACCTGGTGTTTTTCCCAACATCCTTCTCTCTCTCTATCTGTCTCCCTGTGTCTCTCTTTCCGTCTATCTGTCAATCTATTTTTTTTTTTTGGTCTATCTACCCGTATGTATCTGTCTGTCTATCTTTCTGTCTATCTATCCATCTATCTATTTATCTACCTTCTTACCTTTCTATCTATCTAGCTATCCTTATATCTTTTTATCTTTCAGTGTCTCATTTTACTGATATACCAACTTGATCAATATAATCTTCCATTGGCTTCTAAATGGGTGGGTTTTGTTGTTTTGTTTTGTTTTTTGCTGTTCCCATCTCTATCTTACCTTTATATCATCATCTTCGAGTGCACCTTGAGCATTTTATTTAATGGACTTGGTGCAATATAAATTGCGATTATTATTATCATTATTGTTATTTTACCTATATACAGCTGTACTTCATGTCTTCAGACAGTTCATGCACGTGACACATCAAGTAAAAGGACTGATCTAAATCATGGATTTGATTTTGACTATGCCTGTGAATTCAGACCACGATGCCTATCTTCTAATTTGACATGCATTCCAAGCGTAAGACCTTGAGTGACTAGCCAGGGAAAGAGGCACTAATACTGTAAAAAGCGTGGATATTTTCGTGTGAGTAATTTTTCGTGCAAGGCCAGATAAGATGTGTTTGATGGCATGTTCTTTATTCTGTGGAATCAAGACATGAACTACTGGAACATATACTTGCAAGCCAAAATATTTATGTGCTTTTATTTTTGCACTGGTTATGCGAAATGCATGAAAATTTCAACACCGCGAAAAATTCCACTTTTACAGTAGCCAGATAGTGTAGATTTATCCCCTTCTGCTAAGTACTGCACATTGTGATACACATAAGACCTTATGATCTACACCCTCTTGCAGGCCAGTTAAAACCACAATGGCATGTGTAAATTGTATGAGAGGAGTATGTGGTACACAGTGTTTCTCTGTTCCTTTTTGTTCTTATAGCTAAAGATATCGGAGTCTGCCCTAAAGGATGCCTTAGACAAGGCCAACGCTACTATCCTTGAACAGACCATGTCAGCAGAGGACAGAATGTATGCAGTCCAGGAAGAGAACAACACACTGACTGCAGAAAAGGTAATTTATTCATTTATTTGCTTTCTCCATGCTTCAATCTCAGTGTTTCAGTTTACTAAAATGCACATACAATGATATCACATATCCGTACATTGTATTTTAATTCTGTGATCTGTTATGCAATAGTCTAAGTTTGAATAAATTCATGTTGTATCTCATGTAGGTGGAATTACTTTTTCACTTAATTAGCATCAACTGGTTGACAAAAACCTTACAATCTAGAATACTGTGGTTTGTTTGTTTGATTTGATCACAGGTAATTTGATGTCAACGAACCTTGTCAGTCATGAAAACAGAGGACAGTCAGTTCCATGTTTCATCAAATTTCTGCACAAAACAGCAATATGTTCATCTAAGGTTTGACCCAATTACATGCAAACATTCATTCACAGATGGAACTCTCTGCCCGCCTGAAAGAATCCAAGGATGAGGTTGAACAGCTTCACTACGCAAAGCACATGCTGACCCAGCAGAACGCCGAGCTGGAGAGTAGAGCAGATGAGGAACACACCCAATGTCTGACATACTTCAGAAATTTACAGGTAAATGGCATTTATGTCACATTCTTACTTAAAGCTCTCTGCCTATAAATCCTTTCTGAAAGCCTAAACAGATCTGCCAACCTGAGGTAAGCTTCATAAGACTACATTTTTTACTGTTCCTAATGCTTCAGACAGATACAATTCTGGGTTGTTGATTGTTTTAACAGATACATTTCTTGACTTCATTAATTCACACATGTATTAACATACCATGACCTAGAACCTTTACTCGGCAACTATATCTTATGCTTATTTGTCTAAGGATTTGCCTCATTGATGTTAACTCTTTATTGTCTTGTTTTTGTTAAATGTCATTGTGCTATGTGTTTTGAAATGATTTCACCTATAGCAGGGCTCGGCACTAATTTTTTTTTGTTTGGTGGCCCAATGGGGCCACCAAAATCCTCAATTTCAAATTTTTGGTGGCCCAAGAGAAAAATTTGGTGGCCCCGAAAAAAAAAACAATAAAAAAACATTAAACGTCCTGTTTTTTTTAATGAGTCAAATATCTAAGTTTTATCCAGTCATAGTAAGAATTGGAAGTTGGACATACATCTACTCATGAATAAACCTCAACAAACTCGCAACACTCACTCTCAGGCACTCATTCTGTCCTTTTCATCCATCCTTTAAACTAATATAACTGCTAATTTCCGGCGCAAAAAGTTAAGAATTAATTGACGTACTTTTCAAAAAATTTTGGTCGCTGGAGGCGGGCCACCAAATTTCCACCTTTTTTAAATTTGGTGGCCTGACTTTCAATTTTGGTGGCCCCGGGCCACCGGGCCACCGTTAGTGTCGAGCCCTGCCTATAGGGACCCCAAGGATAACAGTGCTGTGGCAATTTACCCGATCAAATGAGATGAATAAACGACTCCAGATAAATTGAAATAAAAAGTATAATGGATATAGCTGTGTTTCTTACTACCAACAGGAAGTTCGCACCCAGGTACAGGAGCTGCAAGCAGAGCTAGACCTCATCAAGCTCCAGTCGACAGATCCCAACAGCAAGGGGAATTCCCTGTTTGCTGAGGTGAGATCAGATTGTGGAAACAGTCTGTTTGTTTGTCTTTGTAATATTACAACTATTTTGACAATTAAGCATCAGCAGTATATTTTGTAGGGGCAAACTGCTATATTGCACTCTTGTTATAACAAGCACTGTTGTAACAAAATTATCATTACAATGAAGTAGAAATTGAGGTCCCAAAATTATTGTCAATGTAGCATTACATAATTTACGGTTGGGGTATATCAAAATTGTGATATAACAAAAGAAAACTGCCTGTCTCGAGGAGTTTGTTATAACAGAAGTCACCTGTACTGTGGGACATAAACTGTAACAGGCTGCTTTAATTTATACAATACCAGCTTTGTCTATCAGGGCAGCATATGTAAACTAGCAATGGCTGGAAAGGTTGTGCATATGATTATGCTGTTATGGCCTTTGTACATGCCAGTAACATATTACCTAATATTTGCTTCAATGTTTAGATGACAATTCTCTTTCTGCCACCATATTGCATCCTGCTTTGACTAGCATGGTGTGTCAATATTGCCACTGGATACCGGTTTGTGACACCTGTAATGATTATTACAGCATCTGCAATTATTTGTTATCGTGCTCATGACGCAAATGCCATCCTACCCCTTACAAAAGGAAAGCATGTTTACTTTGATATCAGTTGCTCAGAGCAAATTTTAGACACTTTCTTTCAAAGTTCATTTTTAACCGAAATGACTTTGAGGACAAGAGTGGGCTAGCAAGTGGTTCCAATTCAGTTCTGTGGAACTTAAAGGGATTGTACAGTTATGGTTGAGACCTAATTTCAGGTTTCTAACATTTTTTGGTGAGATAATGAGAAACCTCTTATAAAATGTGAAAGAGCATGTAATTCTATGAGGGATTCAACGTTTATTTGATGAAAATTGGTTTTGAAATGGCTGAGATATCAAAAAAGAGCGATTCTAATAAAGTGTGGGACCCACACTTTATTACCATCGCTTTGTTTTACTTTTTTTTTTTGATGTTTCAGTCATTCCAATTTTCGTCAAATAAACTTTGAATTCCTCATAAAATGGTATGTTCTGTACTATATCATAAGTGTTTTCTTTGTATCTCACAAAAAGTTAAAAACCCAATTCTCATCTCCACCAAAATTGTACTATCCCTTTAACGGTGAATTCATGGGTCAATACCTACCCAGTTTTCCACAGTAAAACAGACAGGATAGATAATAGAATTCTTTGTTTTCATGGTTGATTTGCACAGGTTGAGGACAAACGACAGGCACTGGAGAAGAAGATGATTGGAATGCAGCTCAACCTTGATGCCGCCAAGAAACAGCTGACACACAAGAAGCAACAGATTCAGAACCTCAAGGTAATACCACCGTTTTACAGAGATTTTTTTTTCATCGGTCACACGTTGGAAGCAAAGTTTTTTGCTTCCAGCCACCCACCGTAGTGTGTTGGCTGGCACTCTGATGAATCCGACTTGTCTTGGTTGATTATCAAGTCAGTGTCAAGCATGTCGGGCGTGATCTGATGAGACAAGATCGTCTGATGAGGATAATGCGCGACATATCTGATGCTGACCTAATAGTCGACCAGCACAAGCTGGATTCATCAGATTATGATCCAATACATTTCGGTGGGTGGCTTAAGCAACAAACTTTGCTTCCGGCGAGTGACGAATGAGTACAAATCTCTATGGAATGGGGATATCAGGAAAAACTCTTTGATTTGACTTGCTGAACCTCAAAAAAGAATCCAGGTCCTGCTTGTAGCATTGCTTTTCTTTTTTTTGGCAGAATTTAGTCTAATGATAGATCTAAAAGCACATTCCTTGACCTCACATGAGTGTGCTCTTGTTTTCATACCAAGATCTCCCTTGCTGGTTAGTCCAAATTACGACATGGCCTACTTGTCTTGAGTAATCCTCATTTGGATTATTTGACTTAAAATCTCTGACAGAAATGTGCATATTGAAACATAGTGCCGTACAACGTAGTTTCACTAGACATTCTAATTTTGTATACATTTGATATGAATGAAACAGTCGTTTAGTGTTCATTGAAGTGTAAATTTGATACGTTTATGGTAGAACATACCACTTAAGAAGTACTTGTAGGTGAATAAAATAGACTGTTTCATTTGAAAATGTACCACTACCAGTCGTGTGATTATTGGTATTTGCTCAAATAGTGCATATTTGAACTTCTGCGTCATGTCATATGATAATGTGAGAAGGCCAGCCCTGCATATTTTTTCCTTGATAGTTCCCAAAGCTGTAATCTGGCTGCAGTATGCTGTCACTCTTCGCTCAATCTACTCCCATTGTCGACGTTGAAACTTCTTTCAATTACACAGAAAAACAAATACAAAAGAAGATGTGACTTGTATGCTTATATATGCATTAAAAATTTGAACCTTATGTTATTATCCCTTCTCCCTTTTCCCTCTCTCATTCTGTCTTGCGCCCTCACGTGGTGATCCCAGTACCAGATTGCTGGACTGCTCCAGATGGACAGGGGAGGGGCAGCTGCCTCCCAGGTGGAGCAGCTAGAGCAGCTCTTGGCCCAGAGTAGGACTGACGTGCAGAACCTGACCCAGAAGCTGCACAATGTCCAGAGCCACCAGAAGGTAGTCTTTCACACCAGGACCTGTAATTATCCAACACATAAATCAAAAATTTCAAGACGCAGTCATGTGATAAAATGCGAGGTTTTTTTTTTTCATCATGCTATTTGTTTGTTTGTTTGTTTGTTTGTTTGTTTGTTTGTTTGTTTCAGTTTTCACTGAAACAGCAGTTTATGCCAAGTGGGGGTACTGTGGTGTAGTGGACAAAACTTGAATTTCAATCTGAAATCTGTCAAATGCAAACATCCGTGGACAAGATGTTTTTACCCACTATGTCCCTCTTGGCCCAGGTGTATCAATGGATACCTGGCATGGCAGGGCCCTGTGGTAGAGCAGTGGCAACAATGAAAAGACTACATTGGATGAAGAAGACCATATTATTGTTATTACTTATTGTTATTGTTATCGTTGGTAGTAGTTTTATTACTCTCATCTTTATTGTCAGTATTATTATTAGTAGTAGTATTATTATCCTTCCCTTACATACGCAGTTATAATTAGGCAGTAAAATTCACAAGAGGGCTAAAAGTGACAAAATATTGCCATATTGATTTGGTTAAGTACATGGGGAGAGTGTGCATTTGATTTGATAGTGGCAGTGTCTGTAGCAACAAGCGGTCAGGGGAATTTATTTTGTCCAGATCGCTGTAATCTAAGTTATACTTTATTGTGGCGTAGGTTATGAGAGATTCTGGACTCAGACAAAACTACTGGTAACCCTCTATCCTGTGTCCTGTCTTGAGATGTGATAGACTCACAAAGTTTGATTTGATAGCAAAAATCTCACAGATTCTTTGCCATTTTCATTGTTATGTACTTATCCATCAATTGTATTTTCCAGCTAGAAGGCACATACTATAAATCTTTCATTCAACAACATTTGATTGACATCATACTAATTGTTTACAAAGATTAATGGACATTGTGTTTGAAATGCAGAGCTCTGGGATAGTCCTTGAGGATTGTGGAGGAGCCCCAGAGAGTCCATCACGTGACAGACTAAAGAGGTTCTACCAGAGCAAATTGGACCAGGCAGGGTGAGTATCAACACATTGCGAAACAAGGCATACCAGTACTGTGTATGCTCACACGTTGTTGTTGTTTTTTTTTTTAATGATTCTCAGAGTTCAGAAGGATTTGCACTCACAAAGCAACATTAGGTACTCTTGGCTGCCTCTGATGTTATTGTACCTCTGAAACAAACGTACTGTAAAACCAGAAATATTTGTGGTATGAATCTTCTGCGAATGACTACTACTGACATTCAGTGTACTGTGTAGACAAATCTTTCACTATATTTTACTCTCGCCAATCCTGGCTTCTTGAAAAGTTCAGAAAAGTTTCATGCACGCAAACATTTCTGGTGTTGCAGTATTCATCTGTCTGCTGTGTGTCATAATCATTAAACAGCCACATTATAACATTTACGCGACAGTTTAGATACTGTTTTGTAAGCCTTTGTCTGCACTCTTTGGAAATGATAGGAAATTCTAGGAATACTTCCAGAGTTACCAAAGCAAGGTTTTGCTTTTAAAGATGCATGCATCTGCCGATTTCTAACTCGGTGTACAGAAGAGAACTTCTTCTTCTTCTGGTTAAGTCTGCCTCCTTCAATAAGCTGAAGATTCTTGCAGACTGTGTTATTTACATTATAATACAGTTTATTTACAGATATTTACAAGCATATAACAAATATGAAGAACAAAGACTAGCCACTGTGATCAACTGTTAGTCAGTTACGGAATGCTCACACAGATGGCACTGCAACAATTTTTGAGGACAGGGAATTCTAGCCCCATACTGTTCTCAGAAAGAACGAATGGCAATTTAATTCAGTTCTCGAGTATGGTATCTGATAGGATACCATGCTCGAAAACTGCCTCCTATGAGGATATAAGTACATTTAAGATCACACTATAGATCACAGAAATTTTGCAAACCCACCTCCACTGACAGTCCCTCATCTTACTCAGGAAGTGATGGGATGTCCATAACGCATGTGCATTAATGTTTTCTGTTTAGGCAATTTTCCACATTTCACCCTTTGCTCCTTCTGTCCATCCAGCAAGGAGAAAGAGAATGTTGAGAAGGAGCTGCAGTCACAGCGGATGCAGCGTATGTTCCTCAGTGACCGGCTGGTCGAGTGTCAGCGCAACCTGTACGCCAGCGAGAAGCGGGTGCAGCAGCTGCAATCGACCCTCATCGTCAAGGGGGTCAAGATTGACGAGCTCAGAGCCAAGCTGACTGAACATGGTGAGAATCCTGCCTCGTCTGGGGCATCCTCTCATACAGTCGCTGAAATCTGTACACCCACCTTAGTTTAAAAGAGGACCTGAATGTGTCCCTGTGTATAGCACACTTCACACAGGCCTTCAGTGACAATGTTTGTTCAGTGCCCTCACAGCTTACTACTTGTGAAATGCTTCTTTAAACACAGTATGTCTGCTGTATCAAAATTTACTATTTCACCAAATTTAGGTACTATCATTTCCTCATAAACATTTTTGAGCTACAGATGGCAATAATATTATACATGCTTACAAGTCATATATGTCATTGAATGAATGAGTGAAAGATCAGGAGCTGAAAATGCCAACACTTAATTTTTAACAAACAAGAATGCCCCTAAATTGTTCAATTGAATGATATTTGTCAGTTGTGCATACATGCAGAAAATCTTGACTGCTGACAAGTACAAAGTTATTGTACCCTTTTAACAGAAATTAGCAATAATCATGTTAATGGCCCAGTCAACCACCAATATTCATCTCTTCTAATAGGTATAGCTGTTGATAAAGAGGTGAAAGGTGGCTACAAAGAGAGGATACCTGGTCCTGATGACTTTGTCACAAAGAAACCAGAGCCCAAGGAAGGATCAGACTCTAAACCCTTGCAAGGTAGGGAATAGAGTTCCAAACTGTGATGTCAGAGCCATGGCTATGGAAACTGGTTCTAAAAAACCTCACATAGCCAAAAATATGAACACTGTTGTTGCGAATGATGCTTGCACCTGGTTCCAACCCAAGCTATAACAAAAGACTGTGACATCATCACTTCTGTACCCTATGTTTACATTGCTCAAATTCTAGCAGGTTGACTTAGTGAAGCGGTCGGAACCATGCACTCATGTATGGAAAGCTAATTCCTACACTCTCTGTACCAGTTATGCTCCGTATGGATTGCTACAGCTCAGTTAAAGATGAAAACCAACTTTTTATCCTTAGTTTCTAGTGAGCATTCCCGTTTCTTGTTGTATTCAGTTACTTGCAGAATTGAAGCATGTTACACCAATTTTGTGAACTGTGACTTGAAATGTTCCTCAAAAGAAAGCAAACTCTCACACCTCTCAGTACTTTAACCCTATTCCAACTGGGGGGGTCAATTTGACCCCCCCTCGACATTTTGCGCCACGATTCTGCAATTCGCAAAGATTTTGCAGCGTCGTTTCATGACTTTTTTCATTGAAGTCTTCCGCATATTTTGAGACCAAATTTGTGACGTCCGGGTACACTGTTCTGAAGTTACGTAATGTTTTGCATATGCATGTCAACCAAAAAACGGCTCAAATTCATGATATCGTGTGCAAATCCAATGCAAATTGTGTTTTTTTTTTGTTAAATTGATATAAATTAGATTATTTCAACTTCAAACCATTGAAATTAATCAATTCTAATGTAGATAAGCTTGAAAAAGTGCCTGCAACAAATTTTGGCAAAAAATAAAAGAAAACAAAAGGTCGAAAAAACAATAAAATACATAAGAAATTAACAAAACAATTAAAATCAAAAGAAATTGATTTTGATTTCGCTATTTATTTACAAGAAAATTGTTTGATGTGTCTTGAGGAACTCTGACACAAAAATTTAGGGATCCTTCAGTCATTTTAATGGAACTATAGATGAAAATATGACTTCATGTGTAAATTTGCATAATGAATTTACTAAAAATAGAAAGCCAATATTTTCTTTTGTATGACCATATAATCTCGTAATTGACATCCGACTCTATTTTCAGGCAAAATTTTGCGGCAATCGCGCGATCGGCGGCCGAAATCTGAAGGGGGGGAGGGTCAAATTGACCCCCCCCCCCCAAGTAAAAACTTGGTCTCAAATAGCCCAGTTTAAATAGGGTTAAACTGCTAAAATAAGTCTTTTTAAGATCACCTTCTCATGCTACGTTTGATGCTATCAATTGAGGAAAAGAATCCTGAGTGTCGTGAAGATTCGCGAAATTAAAATGCGTGCGAAAGTTCTTGTCTACACTACTGACAATGAATGCCATAGTGCAAATTCACAAAATTTCAAGCTCCAAAAAAAGGCCGTTGGCTCCAATTTGTGAAAATTTCATGCTGCCAATATTTCTGGTTTTACAGTGCATGGTTCTTTTAGTTTACCCTTCAAACTTCACATTTAAGCAGAGCACAAGGCATCAACCAAAAAGGGAAATTGCCACTCCTGCACAATATGCTGTGCAGAGTTAGACATAATATGTATCTCTTATGTGTGTGGGTCCTCGTGATGATCTTTCTTTCTTTTCTTTATTTGTTTACAGTGGTTGATAATTTGATTTAATTTGATTTATTTAATCTCTGTATGGCATCATTTTACAATTTTGTTTTTATCAATTTAATCAAACCTAATATATCCAATTATGATACTCATTATAGTTAGTTTCTACAATTTCAACAATTTTCATTACACATCTGCTTGGATAGGAACAATGTTTAGGCAGATACTTTCAGACTTGTCTTTTCCTCTTCACTTTCCATTGAAAATTCCATCAAGCTCTTCCAGGTGACTCAGGGGAGATGATTACCAAGGGCTCCAAGTCAGGAGTGCGGCCATCAGAGTCCATGCGGGGAGCATCGCGTGCAGACAGAGATGGTTCCAATCCGGCGGGCAGGGAGCCACTTGGTGAGCCGATGACGAACAGGCCCAGCATTCCTCCGGCCGATGGCGACAAGCCCCCAAGGAAGAAGGTGGTCTCCATCAGCAGCAAGGTGACAGACATGGAGGATGAGGAGGCGTTCCACGGCAGCGGTAAGCACTGTGCGGCAGATGGGGAGGAGAACACGATGGAGGGGGAAAACAGGCGGAAAAGGAAGGAAGCGACGGCAGAGGATGGGAGGAGCAAAGGGCCAAGGGTGAGGGGCCCCTGTGGTGGTAGACTGGCAGTACCAACCATGATCAGAAAGGACTGCCCTGATGAATGCAAGCAGCAGTGAATGTCACGAAAAGAGCCTTGTGAATAGATCAAACACGTGTGGTACTTTATTTACACAGACATTATTATTGTTGATCCTGAGATGTTTGTCTGTTATTAATCCATTGAGGACGAGTCCCGAGTATACTCGGGCAAGTGTCTCTGGGAAATGCGTGTTGTAGCAAAATCAGTCCGTCCTCAACGGGTTAAGTTTGGTTGGTTGTATGAAGTTAAAGTCCCAACATATGACCTCAACTAGGGATATGAGTTAAACAATATGGAAATACAACTTGTTAAAACAAATTAGGGAAATATGATGTCCTTATATTTTTAAGATGTATTTTGGTGATGTTACAAATGTTTCTATCATGTTTATATCACTTTTGGGGAACTACAGATTATAAAATGAAATACATCTAAAAAATCATACATGTGACTTGAAATACACCTTTAAAATCATACATGTAATTTTTTTCATGATCATCATTTAGCACTGTTGGCAATGTATCTGTGTGACATTGAGACTTTTTTTAACATACATTCAAGTAAAAAAAAAAAAACTTTTTGTTTACAGATTAGGAAGTAGTGAATTAAACACAAAAATTGCATCAGTGGCAGGAAGGAGAGCAGTGACTACACGTAACCATTGCGTTATTCTTGCAAAGAAGACTTTTCACATTACTTAGCATTATGTGCCTTAATGTCACGTATCTCAAATTTGATGAAAGGATGCATGTCTTTGTTGTGTGGATTTTCCTGATACTCCTGGATTCTCCTGAAGTAGACTATTTCATTGCACATTCTTCAAGACAGAATGAGTCCATTCATTCTTGCAAATTTGCCCCCCAAAAAGTATATATATTTGGTCCTGGAAATGTGCCAAATGAATGAGTACAATGTGATGTATTGTAGAGTCATGTCTATACAATAGCCAGCTCTACTGAAGTTGCTTGTGGATTGGCATGTTGAAATGATACACATGTACATTGTACCCTCATTATATGGAACACGGTTATAACGAAATTTTTGATTTAACAAAGTAAAATTTCAGATCCAAAAAGTTATCATCTATATAATTATGTGCATATTCTTTATTTGTTCAGCTGTACCAAAATTTCAATATAACGAAAGAAAACTGCCAGTCCCGAGGACTTCATCACAACAGGAGTCGCCTGTACTGACATTCAAACAGAGAAAATTTGCTCAGCATGGGTGTAATCGAGGTGCACTTTCAGGGATCCTGGTTTGTTGACTATCTTTTGTGGGTTTCAGCTCTAAATGTTCCGAGCACCTGCTGCAGTATTACAATGTCTGTTTGTATGTGATTAGCTTTTTTCGCATTTTGATACATTTGTTAATGAATAACAAATAAATAACAAATAAATAAATGAGCCTATATTCCCCCCCCCCCCCATTTACAATAACATGTCACACTTCCTTACAAGCTACATGTGAGTACTGACCCAGGTTTGGATCTGTAATGGCAATTTGAGTTACAGAGGTGACATCTATTTGATTCAAAGATTCCATCACTTATTTGTAGTGTGATTGAAGAAAGAAGTGACCTCGATCGCATACTGAAGGCATGGCTTTTCCAGCCTTGTTTGAGAAAGGCATGTGTACATATGAAGGACAAGTTAACAATGCACCCAGATGTGAAGTTTGGATGCAGCTTCGTGGATTGACAATGGTATCTGAGGATGAAATTGTACATTTGCTCATTATCTTGTGTGACGCATACTCAGCAGAGCTGGGAACATTTGGACCCAAAAATCACTGATAGAATTTTATGAAAGTCGAGTCTGAGCACTGGTCTTGAGGCAGACATGTTAAAGACTTTCTCTCTTTATCACAAAATCTTGCAAATTATTTACCTGACAACTCTATCTAGGTTCATGGTATGACTTATGATTTTGAATTTATTTCTTTTTTGCAGATGACTTATGATTTTGAATTTATTTCTTTTTTGCCTCATCACAGTAATATTATGGGTATACCTTAAGGCAGTGCTCCACACTAACTTTTTTTTCCTTCACTTGCCCTTCAAACAAGTAGATTTCCCACTTTTCATATTTTTACTTTCCTGAAGGGAAGACATATACTGTGTCTGCTTAAAACTAAAAATAAGAGGAAAAAAGATGAAATAATTATTTCTCATTAATCTTGACCACTAAGACATTTTTATGGCATCTAAAATGTGTTATGGAACTGATTGACAAATTGCCCTACATCGACGTAAATAAGCACTGAATTGATCAGTGTTTTAGTAGTAGCCATGACAAAAAATCATGGGCGTACATACTCGAGCAGGATTCGAACCCACGACCTCCTGATCACCGGACAGGCGTCATCTCCACTAGACCACCGAGCTTTCGCCCGACAGCAAGTGTTGGTTCTAATCCTTATAGCATGCAGCGGGTACTGCTTTGTTATTCAAATTTATGAAGTTCTTCCGTCGAGATGTTTTCATTGCAACTGATTGACAAATTGCCCTACATCGACGTAAATAAGCACTGAATTGATCAGTGTTTTAGTAGTAGCCATGACAAAAAAATCATGGGCGTACATACTCGAGCAGGATTCGAACCCACGACCTCCTGATCACCGGACAGGCGTCATCTCCACTAGACCACCGAGCTTTCGCCCGACAGCAAGTGTTGGTTCTAATCCTTATAGCATGCAGCGGGTACTGCTTTGTTATTCAAATTTATGAAGTTCTTCCGTCGAGATGTTTTCATTGCAACTGATTGACAAATTGCCCTACATCGACGTAAATAAGCACTGAATTGATCAGTGTTTTAGTAGTAGCCATGACAAAAAATCATGGGCGTACATACTCGAGCAGGATTCGAACCCACGACCTCCTGATCACCGGACAGGCGTCATCTCCACTAGACCACCGAGCTTTCGCCCGACAGCAAGTGTTGGTTCTAATCCTTATAGCATGCAGCGGGTACTGCTTTGTTATTCAAATTTATGAAGTTCTTCCGTCGAGATGTTTTCATTGCAACTGATTGACAAATTGCCCTACATCGACGTAAATAAGCACTGAATTGATCAGTGTTTTAGTAGTAGCCATGACAAAAAATCATGGGCGTACATACTCGAGCAGGATTCGAACCCACGACCTCCTGATCACCGGACAGGCGTCATCTCCACTAGACCACCGAGCTTTCGCCCGACAGCAAGTGTTGGTTCTTCCGTCGAGATGTTTTCATAAATTTGAATAACAAAGCAGTACCCGCTGCATGCTATAAGGATTAGAACCAACACTTGCTGTCGGGCGAAAGCTCGGTGGTCTAGTGGAGATGACGCCTGTCCGGTGATCAGGAGGTCGTGGGTTCGAATCCTGCTCGAGTATGTACGCCCATGATTTTTTGTCATGGCTACTACTAAAACACTGATCAATTCAGTGCTTATTTACGTCGATGTAGGGCAATTTGTCAATCAGTTGCAATGAAAACATCTCGACGGAAGAACTTCATAAATTTGAATAACAAAGCAGTACCCGCTGCATGCTATAAGGATTAGAACCAACACTTGCTGTCGGGCGAAAGCTCGGTGGTCTAGTGGAGATGACGCCTGTCCGGTGATCAGGAGGTCGTGGGTTCGAATCCTGCTCGAGTATGTACGCCCATGATTTTTTTGTCATGGCTACTACTAAAACACTGATCAATTCAGTGCTTATTTACGTCGATGTAGGGCAATTTGTCAATCAGTTGCAATGAAAACATCTCGACGGAAGAACTTCATAAATTTGAATAACAAAGCAGTACCCGCTGCATGCTATAAGGATTAGAACCAACACTTGCTGTCGGGCGAAAGCTCGGTGGTCTAGTGGAGATGACGCCTGTCCGGTGATCAGGAGGTCGTGGGTTCGAATCCTGCTCGAGTATGTACGCCCATGATTTTTTTGTCATGGCTACTACTAAAACACTGATCAATTCAGTGCTTATTTACGTCGATGTAGGGCAATTTGTCAATCAGTTGCAATGAAAACATCTCGACGGAAGAACTTCATAAATTTGAATAACAAAGCAGTACCCGCTGCATGCTATAAGGATTAGAACCAACACTTGCTGTCGGGCGAAAGCTCGGTGGTCTAGTGGAGATGACGCCTGTCCGGTGATCAGGAGGTCGTGGGTTCGAATCCTGCTCGAGTATGTACGCCCATGATTTTTTGTCATGGCTACTACTAAAACACTGATCAATTCAGTGCTTATTTACGTCGATGTAGGGCAATTTGTCAATCAGTTGCAATGAAAACATCTCGACGGAAGAACTTCATAAATTTGAATAAAATGTGTTATGTTGAATATGTGCCCCATTTTATCAAAAGATATACAGTGTAATTGATTGTAAGTTTCCTTATCACACAGGCTGCCATAGACTTATGACAGAAATCAACTATATAATCAATTATAACTCTTCATATAACAGGGCCCTGGGGTTACAAGCGCTGTTATTTATTATGGATTTAAGTATTGTCTAAGCTTTTTGCCAATGCTTTTAGTTTATTGTTTCTTTAGATATCTAAAAGGAAATGCTGACGAGGGAATCCTAGTTCTAATGTCCATGATTTTAATGATGAAGTAATTTTGGAGTCCTTGAACAAGGTGTTTTAATACTTTTGTCAATTTATCACACTAAGTAAGATATATGACTATAATGAGATTGAAATCACCAGTGTAAAGTGTTAGCAGAGAGGGGAAGAGTAAGATGACAAATATGCTCACTGTCTGTGATCATTTGATGAAAAATTGATGCATGAAATTGAATGATATGGTTTACGTTTTATTCCTTTGTGTCAGCAGTCAACAACCATGATAATCAATTTCATTTTATCTGCTCAATAACCATGTTTCTTTTGTGTGTCACCTGTTTATTGTTGTGTTGGCAATCTCAGCTGAGTCACCGTCTGATTGGACTGCATTTTCAACATTACACACTACAGTGCACTCCTATTATAATGAACATGGTTATAACGAAATTCCGGTTACAACGAAGTAAGAATTCAGGCTGCAACATTATCCACTCTGTTTCTTTTTTTATTGTTTATTTATTTTGTTATAACAAAATTTTGATATAATGAAAGATAACTGTTGGTCCTGAGGACTTCATTATAACGGGAGTCCACTGTATATTTGCATGCCCTTGCATAGACATGATATCTCGATATCAAGTACACATGTTCTCTCTTAAGTTCTCTTGGGCTGGGTCTGGCTTTGAGACTGCCAGTACCTAATGCTGCTCGGGGCCATCAACAGTCCAGCATTGTCTCCACTCATTACCCATACAAATGATAATGTGGTGTGTTTGATATTTCCTTGGCTCCATTTTATAGAAAGTTGCTCTGACAGCAACTCTCGCTGCAGTGGCACAATTGTCACATGCAATGGTGATTACAATAATCCTGCTTCCTGATCGGTCGCTACTGCAAGAAGTTGCTATAGAGTACCAAAGTGTGTCATAGCCATTCATCGCCATGGAAACTGGTTCTAAACAACCTCACCTGGCCTGAAATATGAACCCTATTGTTGCTAACCATGCTCACATCTGGTTCCAACTCAAGCTATGACAAAAGACTGACATCATCATTTTAGCACGATATACTGTACTAGCAAGAACTGCTACCCTAACATTTTTTTTTTTTTTTTTTTTTAATGAAATTGGACCCTGGACTTGTTGATAATCACACAACATCACCTTCTGCAGATAATAATGACTTTATGCGAACAACTTCTACACATAAGTAGCTTACTTTGGGAAGATTTCATTTTTTATTTTCCCTTCATTTTAGGATTTTTTTGTCCCTAAGGGGCAAATATATTTTACCATTAAAAAAAAAAGTTTGCTTGCCCAATATGAAATCTTACATGCCTGGGGCAAGGACTAGTGTCAAGCCCTGTTTAACTCGTTGATGACGAGTCCCGAGAATACTTTTTTTGCAAGTGTTTATGGGAAATGTGTGTTGTATTTATAGTAAAATCAGCCTGTCCTCAATGGGTTGTAAATTCTGTGTCTTCACCTCACTACTCCTCTCTTGTATTCTGAGAAAAGGGATAATGACTGTATATGGATCGACTTATTATTCCTTACAACTCTAAAGCCAAGTTAGATGATACAGATAATGTCCTACATCACCTATATCCCAAATTCCCCTTTTATTAGAGCTTGGGATCATAGATGAATGGTAGTCTATGCAGGTGTTAAATTTTAGTAGAAGGAAGTACATTTTGAATGATCTCCATTTACATATGTATATGTGTACATGATCGTGATTGCTATTAATGCGTCTGTGAGTGATGATAATTGAATAGTAATAATGATACATACAATTTCTAGAGCACCATTTTCCATTTTAATCAAATGCTCACTTGGCCTAATGTGAATTAGACAAAGGTACATTTATGTTTGAATTTGCCGTGTGAAATATGTATAAAACATATATTTTCCATATTGTTAACCTAATGTGACAAATCTTTATATCGATAAAATTCATTTAAGTGTATATACATATTTTATTGCAGAGAGACTTGTTCATGCAATATTATACAAATAGTGAATGGTCACGAGTGCAATGGTACGAGATTTCGCACGAGGTGAAAGATTGAGGCACTCTATTCAACGAGGCGAAGCCGAGTTGAATAGTGCGCCTCATCTTTCACCGAGTGCGAAATCTTGTTCCATTGCACGAGTAAAGACCATACACTATTTGTTTTATACAACGTCCAAGTAGATCTTTTTGGTTGGAGGATTGTTAGGTAGGTCTAAGTAGGCCTAGAAGTCTATATATGTATGAAAAATATAGCCATACTTACATGTGGATCCACTGCGATTCTCTTTCTGGCTTGTGCAATCAGTGTAAATACAGGTCACAGCTAGCGCTCATACACGTACACTAGCACTACGTAGGCCTACATACGCGCATGCATGTACCGTACACTGCGCTAGCTGCATGCGATCCTCAATATGCAACACACAGTCCATGCAGTTTCTCGAACCGTGGAATAGAACGAAAAAATCGAACCAAGTTGCACGCAAAAATAGAACCAAAATTGCATGGCGCGTTGAATGGAGTACTTATTGCATCTCACGTCACCAACAATCCTCCAATCAAATTACAAGGATCTACTTGGACGTTGTATAAATTTCATTATTATCTTGCACTATCTGAAAAAAAACTTCAGTTATCCTATCACAACCACGGGCAAAGTCTTCGTTCCCTATGAACTGCATAAAAATGTAGATGCAAACTGATTATGAATCTCTCAGTGACAAAGACCTGTTTAGAATAATTATCTGTCCAAAATAAGACCCAACTTCAGTTCAGAATCTGTTTCAATTTTTAACAAAACACACATATCAACAAGGTTTGCAAATGAAATAACAATACAGATAGATTGATTGGCAAATATTGTTCTCCTAAGACAAATTATATATGCTCGCTCTAACAATGAAGGTAAATCTAAGACATTATTAGTGAAAAATAGAAATGGAAAAATAAAAACTCTAGATTCAAAACAAAATATAAAAGTGATTAAAAAATGTTGCCACAATGCAGTGTTAGTACAAGTAATTTGACAGTGCCTTACGGGCAGAATGATGATAAGACAGCATGCATGGGGCTGGATTCATTGATGTTACCTCTCAGTTCTGCTGCACATTGTTAAACAGAATGTGAGTTTTTTGTTGTTGTTTCCATTTGTCTGTGCAATCATTATCAATTCTCATCGATGCACCAACAGGTTTCATCTACTTCTGCTTTGGCTCTTTTGCATAGCATTGATCATAGAGCTACATTAGATAACTATATCTAAAGTTAATGTTAATAGATTGATTTATTGATTTGAATTTATTTCCAATTTGTGTTCACAGAAACAAAGAGACAGGCATAACTGATTTACAAGAACTGTTACAATGATAGTAAAAATGTATACTTTCATAGCAACAAAATGGTAATACAAAAAAAAATAAAACAAAAGTGTGGGGGGGGGGGACCTAAATTAAAATCACAACTTTGTACTACTTAGTCCCCCCAAAATTAGACACCTGACAAGGCTTGTACGTGTACAAGAATGGTTGAAATGTAAAACTGAAGATCCGCTTTTGAGAAAGTGAAAGGAAAAGAGAGTAAAAAATGAAGGAGTATAGACAAGACAAGTTAATAAAGGAGGGAAAAGAAGAGATGGAGAAGGAGAGAACAAGCAGGAGGATTGGTAATTTCAAACTGAATATCTTTGTAGTAATTTACTGGTATTTCTTGAATTGCTCTTAAAGGTAGTTAAACTCAATAATTCTTTTAGATTTATATGTATATATATGAATTGAATTATTGTATTTTGTGATTTACTTAGGCTAACAGTGCCTTCACCTTTTTCACTAATTATGCACTATACTCACTATGTTATTTGAATATTGTATTATATGGGGATAAACATGTACAATATTCAAATGAGAATGAATGCATAACCAGTGAAATAAATAGACCCACATGGGATTATTAACTAAACTTTAATCGTGGCTCAGTTGGCATTGTTACATTAGTGTGAGCTCTTGATTCATTTGCATGCTCTTGTTGCTAACTTCTTGTCTGTTAAATTTCAAAGAAGTAAAATCTGAATTGATATCCAGATGCATGTAATGTCTGCCACAAAGACCGCAGAGTTGTTTTTCTCCTCTGGACTGCTCTACTCTGCTCTGCATGAATGTACCCCTTATTTTCTGCTGGGCAGCTCATATTTTTTTTGTCACTCCCTTTCACAAAACCTGTGTCTTTATTATTCTCTTCCATCAGTTACACTCCTGTGGCTTTCGTTTTCTCCCCTGACTCCAGTCTGTCCTCCTCTCCTGATTTCCATTTTCTCCAGATCTTTATCCTCTCTACCCTCTCATTCTCTCTCTCCCTTCTCTCTCTCTCTTTCTCTCACACACATGAACATGTGTACACACTTTAATACACATTTGTGTGTGTGTGTGTGTGTGTGTGTATGTGTATGTGTGTGTGTGTTTGTTTGCGTGTGCGTGAGTGTGTCACATTTTTACAGCAATACAGTACCAGTACATAACACATATTGCCTTCCTACTATTTGAATTGTAATGAATAAAAACCATTGAAAAAAAAATGTGTGTGTATGTGGGGTCTAGGGCAATTACCTTCTGGGCAATCGCCCCTGACCCTTCCCCTAGCCCTAATCCTAATCCTAATCCTGAACCTAATCCTAACCCTAACCCAAACCTTAACCCTAAACCTAACCCTAACCCTATAATCTTTTCTAACCTTACCACTAACCAGTAGTTAGCTGGGGATAATTGTGGGGGGGGGGGGGTAATTGCCCTGACACGGTGTATAATATGTGTGTCTGTCTGTCTCTCTGTCTGTCTGTATGTCTGTCTTTCTGTCTGTTTCTCTTCTCTCTATCTCTCTCTGCCCTGTCCTCCTCCACCTCCTCCTCCTCCTCCTCCTTTCTACCCCACCATCTCATCCTATCTTATTGTCTGCAGCCATCTCTCGTCCCCTCGCCCACTTGAGACAGGTAGGGTCTTTTGGGTCGCTGGCATCAGCTGCGCTTCCCATCACAGCGACCGCACTGTGCGGTCCCTCCCCCAGCCAGACGGGGTTAAGACACGATGTCAAGTACATCTGTCTCCGCCTCAACATTAGCCCACTATGCGATCACCGTTTGAAATTAAAAAGAAAGCGATAATAAAGAGAAAGCGGAAAGAGGAAAAAACCGCATAACATGCACAACATGGCTTAAAGGGACACCATTGGCGGATACTTGTATCTGGATCTGGGAAAATATGACCACAATATGTGCAGTATTGTCTGTCTGCATATCAATCTTGGTTATGTATTAGGTCTTGTCCATGGCGACAATTTCGCACGACCTATCTTCAGGCTGTACATCACCAACATGGACAGTGAAAATTGGGTGTGATGGAGGGCGCATGTACTTTCACACTGGCAAGGAATATGTACACACGTAAGCGGTAAGAATTATAAATTTATATCATCACATTTCTCGGGCAATGTTTGCCCTCTTGTCTACTGCACAAAATTCAAATGTATCTATTATGATTGCTGCCACTGTTTATGTAATGCATCATATCTTTCAACAGGGAGGTGCTAGAGAAGGAGAGACAACTCCTGCTCTCCTTTGAAGTCATGGGTGGCACCGCCGAGAAGTTATGCGTTCAACTACAGGTGTTACCCATGTGCTTTGACAAAAGAGAGCATCAATAATCGGGACTAGCGCTCTCACATCTAGAAATACTTGCCCCTACTGCAATTCGCTCTCTCTTTCAATGTGACGGCAACAATGAATTTGTGTACCTTGAATTGGAGCAGCGAATCAAAATGCAGTGTAAAACTGACAATTTCAACAGAAAATAGTTGAAAAGCACGCTGGAACACGCTTTAGCGGAGTACTTTATTTAAAAGATCAAAATATACCAGATTAAAAGATAGAAAACTAATATGCGGAAATATGCGCATAATAGAAAAATAGTAGGTTTTTAAGAGGGCCTAATTTTCATTTCATTTTGATTTGCGCAATACGAAGAAACTAGAAATGCATATTTATAACATTGAATTCTTTCCTAAACTATTTAAAATCAATTCGAGTATTTCATTTAAAATTTTACGGGGAAATAAAGCTTGTAATTCAACGAAAGGTGAAATGCGTTTTTCGTCCCCGAACTTCGTGTTGCAATTAGAGCGGTGCCGAGCATGACTTCAAAGCGTAGTGGAATGCTAGACATCCCATTGTAACGCTTTGAACCCAAACATGTGTTTGCATGAATTACGAAGAGTTGCCACTCCATCTCTGTAACACCTCCCTGCGTTCAAGACATTGACGCCAATTTGCCGTGCGGTTTCTTTGGTGCATCGAGGAAGAACCATGAAGCTCCAGGGAAGAATCGAGTATGCTTGCGTTCAAATACAGTCAAACCTAGGCGGCCACCCAGTGTAGACGTAAAATGGCCGTTACAAACAGGTGGCCGCTATAGACAGGGTCGTGATGACTTTTCTCTCGGGGAAAACTGTTTCTACAATGTAGTAGCCGTATACGGCAGGTGGCCGCTAAGGCAGGTTCGACTGTACATGAATCCTATGTATTCTCAGATGACAGATCCCCATTCCTTGAAGTAAGATTGAACTTGCATGGGTTCTGTCTGCAAAATGTCACTTAACCCTTTTCAATCTCATTTCCCCACCATCCCATCGCCGTTCTCTCTCCCTCCGCCTCCTCCTCCCTCCTCCCCCTCCTCCTCCTCCCCCAGCTCCTCCTCCAGAGTCCCCCTCTCCTTTTTGGTAGATCGACAGAGTAATGGGGGGGGGGGGGCAATTGGGGGTGCACAGAGAGAAAGAGAAAAAATGTGTGTAAGTGTGAGTGTCCGTGCGTGCGCGTCACGAAGTTTGTATTTCTTTGTGAAAAGTAGTCACTGAAAACGACCGAAAGTACTTGCCCTCGTGAAAAATGCACCCCCAATCTTTTATTTTTCTAGTCTTATTTCGACGTCGATCCTCCCCAGAGTGATGATAAATGGGGCGCGTGGAAGAATTATCGAGGTGTGGGTAAACAGGAACCGTAAAATGGATTATAGGCCCTACTTTCATTTCCGCACTCTTGCGCATACCCAATTAAGAGTTTTGACTGACAGCCTAAATTGACCACACGCCCGACCTGCAATGACCCTTCATGACCCGGAGGTGACTTTACAGGGGTCAAGCTTCTTCCATCATATTTCATAGAATCTCGGTTTGGGACGAGAAATGCTCCTTACCCTCAAGGGGGTGATAATTGTGTTTATCGTGTACTGCATGTATGTTATCAGGAAAATGACGTTACACGTTCACGGATTTAACGAGCTGCATTGACCGAATAAATGGAAGAAGAAATATGGTATGTTTCTATACAGTGAAACGTACTAGTATATGATACTTTTTGTGAAAATATGATACTATTTTTCCGAAATGGTGATTGTCTGATTTTGTGATGTAGAATTTTAATTGGCTGGGTGTAAATGATTAATTTGGAATTTGAACAAAGAGAGATACAACTATATCTCTGTATATTAGATATATTAAATCGTGTATTATTAACCAGAGTTGTGATTGGCCAAATTGATAGACTATGTGACATTTATTGATTTCTTTATCATTTCGTTTGGCATGTCTTTGACATTACGTAATGCAAACGGACATTGTAAAATCGGTGTAATTAATCAATAACCCAAATGCGATTTTGAAGTATCTGATTTAGACATACAATTTATTTTCTGTAACAGTGTGCTCTGTCACGCACTATTCTAGCCAATATAAACTCCAAACGCATAATTAGATATAGTGCAAATCTATTCCACCTTGGTCTTCGGCCTTGGTGAAATAAAACTGCACTTCGTCTATTGACATTATGCATTTGTCGCGCATTATTTTGATCAAGTCGTTGACACAGAAAGGGTTAATTAGATTAATTAGCCTCTTTCCCCTCCAGTCAACTGTTATTCACCAAATACATGTACATCCGTTTTTCTATGACAGAATAAAATCGAGTAGCTATAGGTAGCGAGCACAAGTAACGCTTACATCGTACCTAAAGCCGCTATATGGGAGGAGGGAGAATCGGTTTTCGAGTTTGTGGAAGAAAACCGATTCACAGGTTTACCGCTATCTGCCTGCAGAGGTCGTGCTTCAAATTGGCATAGAGAAACTTGAGAAGGAACCAGGGGGGAAAGGCCGGTCTTTCCCCTGAGCCTTACACCTTTCATTAGCGCTCGCTCACTTGTGGTGGGAGCATACCAGTCGGAGCACCAACCTCCACAGTTTCAAAGACAAAGCATTGCTCACAGCTGAGTGAATAATCAACAGAGGAGAGAGCTGGGCCTCTTATTTGGAATTTTAATTCTGGAATATATGTATTTTTTTCTTTCTTTCTGAACAATTACGGCGTGCCTGGCAGAGAGAAGTGAGGTACGTTGTCGCTGCATCAGAAACTTGACGATCCCACCGACTTGCTCGTTCCCCGTTGTTCTTTCTGTTGTGTGGCTTCTTTTGAGGTAAGTCAAAACACACATTACATCCCAAATTTGTAGCTGAAAGCATCACTCACGAGTTAATAAATTTAACTTTTTTCCATTCCTAAATTATTTTCTCTAACAACAAACAAAATAGCACACTGTATAGCTACAACATCGGTTATATATGCTGTACATAAAAGAGCGAAAGCTCGTTGATAGGAGAAGGTACCAGAAAGTGAACCATTTCTTGATCTCTGCTTATAGATAATGAATTATTAATTGATCTGGATATAACAATAAGATCATGAAGTCATTGGAGGATAGTAAGTGATGCAGTAAGTCATCAAGCGCGGCTACAAAATTATATCATCTGTCTTTGCTACGTTGCTGTGACGTCACTCGCGTAATTAACGTGAGGGCTACTACGATAAAAAAATAATAATTTTCACCCGATTCGAAAAACTAGACTGCAAAGCTCAGTCAGCGTATAGTACTTTGACATTTTCCTCCCCCCCCCCCAACATGTCCGATTACAATTAGATTATTACTTTCATTGATAACCACTGTCTTTTACTTCACAGTACAGATGCAGCGTTAACTCTTTGAGCACGAGGTCATTCAACAGTGAAATCGAATAACGGGCAGTTAGGCATTAATTTTGCGATGCGTGCTTTATGATCACCTTAAGTGCAACATTTTCGGCCATTATGACACGATTTCTTCATTACAAGCACGTGTATTTATAATCCGCTAGTTTTATCTCTTCCTTCCGACAGCCCCCCCCCCCCCTTGCAGGTCCCAAAAGTTGACATCATAGTTTGATTCGTCAAATTCACACTACTTTCATCGACGTACATCCAGCTTTCTATTTCATGTCATAGATATATTTCACCGTTTTATCAAAGCACCTTTCACTGCCCTCATGTGCACTGGCGGGTGTGTATATGAGTTGACAATTATGTTTGTGCGTGTATTATATATATATATATATATATATATATATATATATACACACATATATATATATATATATATATGTATATATATATATATATATATATATATGTGTGTGTGTGTGTGTGTGTGTGTGTGCGTCTGTGTGCGTGTGTGTGTGTGTGTGTGAAGGAAAAGAGGAGGACAAAACACTGGCCTTTGGTATCTCTCGTTTTTCCCTTGTTGTAACACCAAGCCAACCATTTGTTGGGGTAGCATTGGACGTTCGGCAAAGTCGACCCCTCGAACTTTAACAAGTGATGGTCCAGTAAATTTGGGTTACTGTTTTACTTACCGAAACTCGTAAATTTATTGTAGTGTAGATTAGTTCAGTGTCATATATTTTCCGCCTTAATTGGCAAACATTGCACAAACTATACAAATAATCTATTAGAGATAGATATACAGCAAATTTTCCTCAAAATAAGATCAAAGAATCCGGAACAAATAGAAAAGATATGGAAAAGTTAAGTTTCAACTTTGTTTCCACAAAAGATGTCAGTCACAATCTTAGATTGTTGACGTCATCGTCCTGTAGTTAAAAGATGTTACAGGGCATAATGTTCAGAGGCCGTTGTCCAAGTCAAGCTATTTGCTAATTGATAACGGTCTCCCCCACCTGTATATACTAAAGATTTACCATGAAATTTATGTATCATTTCACATGATTATATATTTGTAATGTGAACTCTTGTTTATATTTTCATGACTTGTGCATTAATGATATGTTTGATATTGTTATATTTATTCTGTTTTATGTACAAGTGGAGAAATAAAACTAACTGAAATTGAAACGAATTCTATATAGATTGTACTTACAGTTTAAGCAGTATAATCTGTGTTCAATATCATACCTTGCACTATACGAGCATCATCATCTCTGAACAACTCCAATAATCTAAAGCGGAGGATTGAATTTCTTCTTAAATTTTTGAATGAACTTCAAGTTTGGAAGCCCATAGTTAAGATTTCAAAGCAAGCCAGTGGGAGGCTTGACTTATAATGTTACGGAGTGACATCGTAAATTTGTCCAAGTTGCTTATAAAGCGTGATTGTGACATAGATCATTGTTCACAGAAGAAAGTGAAACTTTAACATCGTGTAACTTCTTCCTTATTGTCCAAATTTAACGAAACATCAGTTTGGCTCGTGTTTTTCCTTATTTTTTTTTTTCTTCATCGATGAATATCAGCTTGGCTGTTGGAGTATAGATTTCGGTTAAGATGCTGTAATGCTCAGTCATATTTAATATACGACTGACAAACATTGATGTACGCAAAGAGACTTCACCTCCGACAAGTAAGCCCGTTCTTTTCTTATCTCCGGAGGTCTAATGGGGAAAAAAAAGATAAAAAACAAACCAATAACTTTGGAGGACCACTGACGTATAACAAGATACCTCCCGAGGACTAGATGTTCTCCTGAAAATTCACTACACAATGATTCCCGTCATAAAGTCTCCATGAATCTGCTATCATACTTGTGGAATGAATTTCTTTTCTTGAGGAGAAGCAAAATGTCAGACGTAATGAATATAGGGCGAAAATTGTCTGTCATGTCCAGCCGGCCTCGCGGGAGAAGAATGAGGTCATCGCGCCGACTAATATTTGTTTTACTCCGGGGAAGAAGGATAAGTTTTATGATCTTGTTCTGATATCCGATAAGTGTTCTCCCTCCATCACCCTGTATTGTCAAGTTATCCAAACAGTTATGACGAGAAACGGACGGGTGAAGAAAAACAATGAATTGACCTTCTTAACTATCTGTCGGTCAAAGGGACCAAAATTTCTAGAATGGTTGTTAATATTGGCAATGAAACAGATGGGACCAGGAGGGGGGGGGGGCAGTGGGAAGAGGCTTGAGCAGAGAGGATAATGATAGTAGTGATTCTTAAAGGAGAAATTCAAAAACAACAGAGATGATTACAAAGCCTCCTTTTCTATCATCTTCCTAGAATTAGAAATAAACGTGGAATAGGAAGGTTCTAAGCGGAAGTGAATAAGATGGAGAGGGGGCAGGGGGTTCATAGCAAGTTGATTATGAAGATTAATTTTGTATGTTTGTATATGATGGATAGGCCTATCGAATGAGAATAAGACTGTCATTTGGAGGCGAAATGTCTGACATAATGACTCTTTGTTAATACCCCTTCCACTCCAGCTCCCCCATTAAACAAACAAACAAACAAACAAACAAACAAACAAATGGGGGGGGGGAGGGGCTCGATCCCCTCGAAACTTGGGAGGAGACCTTGACTGACAAAATTCCCCATCACAATGCTATCGCCAACATTGCGTGCACTATGTTTGTATGTTTCAAGGCCATTCCTTTTTTTTTTCTACACACCATCTTGAGGGAGTGTTATCAAATTTCTATTGTCCACATTGTGATGCTTGAACATTCATGGTTCAGATCTTTAGAATACACTTGCCGTGAATACAAGGTAAGCAAAGACCCGTCAGTTATTATTTTTTGAGAGACAGAGAGATAGCTAGAGAATGCCAGGAAAACCCAGTGAGGTGCCAGTTAAAAACAAAACCAAAAAAGAAAAAAAAGAAAAAAGAGAGACTACAGCGAACTTAGCGTGAGAGGAAACTGAGTGACAGACAATGATTAGTAATTGATGATTGCTAAATTTTGCGTGACGGGGCCATGGACGAAAACAGCAGCATGTTGTTTGTTATTGTCAAAGTAACTCGTAACTTTCATTTCCACCAGCTCAAATTGTGAAAACAGTCGCTTGTATATAAAGGGAATATGCTGCAGAGCGTGTAGTTAAAGTTTCAGGTTCTTGATTTAATATAAAAAAATGAACTGAACTAAACTGAATGAACTGAATACGCATCTTGGCAGACATTCTGAAGGACACATAATATAGATAATAATAAATACATGCACATGCTACAAACAAACATCCGAAAAGAGAGTACCTCCGATCCGATGGGTTGCGACCTACCTGTAATGAGGCATACTCAGAGGTTTCTGCGCACTCTCCCTGGCTTATTCAATTTCTCACACAGACTCACGACGGAAGACTTAACATGTTTTGACAGGAAATTCCTCTTTAGAAGTTCTAATGTACCTTAATTGAGTCAAATCATGGCAGCAATTAGCAACAGGTTTGCCCAGCTGGAGGGGGTTACAAAATATCATGTTGTTTAGAGACCCGTCAACGTACTATATACGATAAACTGACAGACTGTTTTTGCACCCGCCTTGTTTTCGTCTCACGATAGATTGGGCTACGCGCATTTCCTGTATTAAAATAGCAAACTTTTGCCAGGCAAATTGTGTGAGTAGGAGTTCTTGACAGGTGGCGGCGGAGGTATGACAGAGTGATTACTGGAGTTCTTACTGGAAAAAAGAAACAAAGAAAGAGAAAAAGAAAGGAATGAGATACAAAGACGATGAGAAAGGAGTTTTCTTTAAGTAAATCGAATTTGTGAATATAACGGTAAACTTGTCAGGCATTAGGCCTATACATTATCAAATATCTCTATCGACGCTGCACAAGTGTTAACTATAACGGTTTCAGAATAAATCACTAATAGATGCAATCAAGCACGGATGTTTCCACCTCCCTGAATCAAGACTTCGATAAGCACAGACCCTAAATCTCGTCAATAATACGATTGCAATGTCCGCATCTTATTGGTACTTGCCACGACTTGACTATGTGGTATCTTCATCTCACAGCTATATATTGATAATACTTCTCTAATGTACAGATATTGTTTAGTCTCTTGGTTTTTTACACTTGGTATCCTAAGCATTAAAGATCAATCGACACTACCCACCGATATAAAGTAAATCGTTCTCAGTTTTCCTCTCTAAAGTAAGCGACATATCATCAAATGCTCCCTTACTTCCTTCCAGAGTCGAACTACACCTTGACATTTAAAGAGAGCGTGGTATAGGCGCATTTACAGCCATCAAGGCACCAAACATATGAGAAAAACTGAGATACATAGCTAGCCGTCATGAGCAGCGCATGAGAGATCTTATAATCGGAAGAAATCAGGAGGTTAATGGGACTGGGAGAGACTTACCCTATTATACTGCTCGCTAGCTCTGCACGGTATAAAAAAGTAAATGACAAATAACCCAGCTTGTTCATTCTTCTGAACTTGGTATAATTGTTACAATGATACAGATCGAATTTACCATCTTACTTACACAGAGAGAAAGAACAAATGAAACACCTGCGAGGTCAGTTTAGGAGTAACATGATTTGAAAAGACGTACTGATGATGGGGAGTATTTAACACAAAACATTGGAAGTAAGGGGGAGAGGGGATGCTTGGAGGGAGGGAAAGAGAGGAGGATGGGAGAGAATGCATGGTATGAAAAGGATATGACAAAGAGATAAGTAACCTAATATAAGAGTTTCCTTGTATCTTTGCTCTGTTTCATGCAAATAGACGCATATTCAAAAGAGGTATAAGCCAACAAGAAAGAGGGGAGGGGCAACGCTACAACTACTCCACCTTAGGGATATTGGCACAAAGGCTGCTTAGAAATAATAAATGACAATAGAACTCAAAGCGAAGTACACACACGAACACACAAACTCGGGTGGGGGGGGGGTCATATAGGATCGCAGAAAAAAGGGTAGGATTATAGTGACAGCGCCATGACGGCTAAATTTACCAGGAAGAAGGAATTTCTGGTATTACACTGGAAGAACGTGAAAAACAAATTTAATCGGTGAAGATAGGTCTTTTTAGATTTAAAAAAAGAACTAACGAGTACAGTAGTAGTGATAAAATCTTCCATGACGCATTAATCGCTAGACAAGTATGCAAATGTGCGTGCAAAACTTCTGACAACGAAGATGAAAGACGAATACAAAAGTATATCGCATTCAAAGTCTGTCTTGTATGCATTCTATGCCTTGTAATCAACGTGTCTGATGATGATAATTAGGATTAAGTAGGGTTTACATGCAAGAATGCAAAATGATAATAATAATAATAACGTGATGAAGACTGTAAAAATGTGGCAATGTTAAATATCACAATCACAAACCAGTTCTATCCTGATAGTGAAACGCTAAACAGAAACAGCACAACCTTTCAACAATTTGTTTTGTCCCTTCATTTCTAAGTTACCATTTCAAATGCTACATTTTTTTCTTTCCTCTATTGTGTCGATACTCGCGAAGAGTTTATCGAACTTTTCACCCACTGAAAGAGAACACTGGTCGTAAACCGACACGCCAAATTAAACTCGTACGTCTCCTCGTTCCCTTGTGTATTATTTACTGCCAATTTACGTCTTAACCTTTCCTCCTTTTTCAGTCTACACTGATCCATTAGTCTGTATTCAATCGTTTGGAAGAGTACAGCCATGGCAATCACAATAACTGTCTATTCTGGTGGCCCTGCGAGATATAACCGAAAAAAAAAATATATATATATCTGTAGACACTGATATGTTCTGTTTTTGACTTGCACAGAGTGAAGAGAAGACGGATTACTGGGGATTATTCTCTTATAAGGAAAGCCAATTTGTTGGATTGTCCCTGACCTCACACGTGAGGGTTTTGACTGCTCTTCTACTTCATCACGAACGGGCGAATAATGGAGGCATCTGAATATTATGAAGAGTGGTTTGTGATTGTAGTCGGCGAATGATGGAAGGGAATCGTACAAAATAACGAGAGAAAGAGATGGACTGGCAGGGGGGGGGGGGGGGAGAAGAGGTGTAATAAATACATTTGTAGACATTGTAATGGTGATATGTCTGTGAAATAAATCGTGGGAATAAAGATTGCAATTTGTCACGCAAGTATAAATCATCAACAAAAGAACACCAGCAGAACAGCATCGGGGAAGCAACAAATCTGCCGAAGGCATTGTTGTGTCTGGAGTAACCAAGGTGAAAAGCATGTTGTATTTTAACATGAGGAATGAGGGAAATAGGGGAAATATCGAAAGAGGGGGTGGGGGAAGAGCGCCAGCCTGACAGAAATGGGTTTATAATGGAGAAAAGAGATGCCAAGTAGAAGAGCAAGGAACCAAACGTCAAGGGAGTAAGGAGCGTACGTGGTTAATGCGGGGTCGTGTTTGTGGTAATCTTCTAGTTGACTCTGATAAATACAGTAAAATAAAAAAGGAACAGAATCTTTAGAGCTTTTGATATTTTTACCTTAAATCGAACATGAAATTGTAAAAGAAAGTGATATATTGAACAAATATTCAAATGTCAAAATATTCCGTCAGAACAGGATGCAGTTGCTCAATTTTCGACTATACGAAACCACCTATTTTTTTTTTTTTCATTTTTTTTTTTTTTGGTGAGACGATGATCCATCGCCTCACTTATTATACGTGCACATTAACTTGGTTGCGGTCAGTATAATGTCTCTCCAGGAAACATGTCAAAGTTTAGAACAAGATCCTATAACTTTGAAACATCTTTGAAACATCTTTGAAACACTGAGTCGACTTCGATTTCAGTAATCAAGGCAGTCTCCCAATTACTGCTGAGAGTGATTTTCGCGCTTCAAGCCTTATCATAACACGCACCCAAAGGTGAAAAACAAAAACACTCAATTTCACGAAAACATTTCAATGGAACTACGACTTGTTTTCGTGGTTCTCGGTGAATCCTTAGATTCGAACCAGTTTTCTTCGAAAGGCAGACGTCATAAAGGAACCGTTGAACCTATCCGCGTCATCCCGACGTCTTCTCCAGGCTCTTAGGCGGAATTTCAAACAACATGGGTGTCGTAACCCCAGGGCTTCCTGAGTTAAAACCCGTGACGGAAGCGGATCTGAAGTACTTATCTATACCACAGCCCGTAACGCAGCGCCGCAGTGCCGACGCCAAGAGAAAGGGACTTCACCCCGATACAGGATACAATTACGTAAGACAGACAATCAGATGAGAGTTCAGATGATGTCTTACAGACAATGGAAGCTCAGCGCTCAGGGCCGATCTCGGGAAGCTTGTAGTATCAATGACAAGAGGAGGTCGTGGGAAGTCCACCGTCCTACTTTGAGCTTCAATTGCCGTGAATCATGTCTTTTGAAGACAGCTGTTTACAGGAAAATTCAAGGGGATGATCGCTTTGAAGAGATTCATCGCCAGCTTACATATTTTTGTGTCCTGTTTTTGTCCGTATAAAGTCACATCACACGGTCTGTTGGCGTCTAGATTATCCATGGCTCTTGGACGAAGTTTCAGCATGATTATTGCTATATAAGAAATGCTTTATAATCAAAATCATTTCATAGTTATATCAATGAGGTGAAGGAGAGGGGAAGGTTAAAATTCATATCGTTTTCTTCAGATTTTTAATGTCTTTATGTGCGTGTTTTCTAAATTTTACTTTTCCATCGTTGATACACCACATACCAAGTTCCTCAATCTCCGCATCCACTTTTCCAGACAGCTTTATGAATTAGTGACGTTACAAAAGGACATATTTCTCAGTCATGGCACGTCTATGGCTATGGAAACAGCAATGACGAATGTGTGCTTTGTGAAACGTCCTGTCAGACAAACAGACCTCATGAATGGCCTTATACCGAAGAAAAATGGCACAATCTTTTCTGTCGCAGCACGTTGCTCCATGCTCAAGACAAAAACATTCACAGCGCACTATGATGTTTGCTCCTCAAGTTTTCAAAGACAGAAAGGGAAGGGGGGGGGATAAAGAGAGAAAATGAAGGAGGGGAGAGAGCGATAGATGGAGTGGTGAAGGGTAAACCACAGGGCCAAGTTCACTAGGCTGTTGGTGCTCCATGAAACCAATTTTTCATTTTGAGAACCGTGTTGGCCTTACGACGAAATCCCATAAACGGTTTCGGGGCAACCACTGCTATATCTCCTTTAATGTTTCGCAAAGTTCCACGGAAGACATCAAAAAAGGTTTGGTTTTCACAAAATCTCTTTGAGTCAGAGCATATGGGGAGTACTCTTTGAGAGTACACACCATGCCCTTTTGACCGTTTTTATAGTTGCGTGCTCCAATATCACGCACTTCTGCTCTTTCAATATCTGCATTCCAAAGCATAATAAGAACAATTTAAACAATGATGTACTTGTTTCCTTTATAGTACCCGGACTTTAATGTTAATAAATACTCAGACATGAAGGCATGCATTATCACCTCGGTTTGCTACGACGGAAACCTGCCACGCCATTTTCATTCATGACAGCTATAGTGACATATTTCGGCGAGTGCCTGCAGTCTAGAAAGTGACAACAAATTGTACGTATACACGCATTTGATACTCGTTCAAACTTGATCAAACTTGTCAAGATTATGGTGAACGGACAAAGTCAGCTGCCAGTACCTCTGAACACTACCTGACATAACGCGGTTCCGATATATAGTTGCTAACACGGAGAATGAGTTCTCCTGGAGACTGTTTTGATGTGTTCCTCTACTTACGTCTGTTCAACGGTCCAAACAGAGTATGATTTGATGATGCGTTGTGGTGACAATATCTAAAATGTTAGTTGCATTGCACGGGCATTTCACTTTCTTCAGTTATACTTGTCACCATCTCCTGACTTTCTCTCTGTTGTCCCATGTTCAATCTTCTCACTCTTCTTCGTCTTCATCCTTTTGTTTGCTTCCTTCACTTCTTGATCCTGGTCATCATTACCATTGCTATTCCAGTCATCATCATCCTTATCATTATTGGTCAACATCATCATTATATTCCTTCTACTGCTTCTCTATCTTCATTTCGATCCTCCTCCTCCTCCTCCTCCTCCTCAGCATCATCACCATCACCGTCATTATTATCATCACCACCATCATTATCATCACCACCACCACCATCATCATCATCAACATCATCAACAACAACAACAACAACAACAACAACAACAACAACAACAATAACATTATCGTAATCAAATTGTTGTTTCATTAGCAATAACCATATCCTATATAATCTGCTATTCTTCCGCTACCCCCCCCCCCCCCCCCCCCATGGTCATCAGACCATACTGTTACGTCATTCCTTCCCATAAAATTGCTATTCAAAACAGCACACGCATTTGGTCCCTGTGGACACATTGGTAGATGGCTCGAGCTCACCCATTCTTATCTCATCTCTTCAATCTGTTCACATCAGCCGTAGAAGAGCCAATCATAGGCGGAGCTGTGTGCAGGCTGTGGAGTGCAGAAATAAAGAAGAACACGTCAGAATGAAGGCATTGTGTATAAGGTTGATCAGCTCAAGAAGTCGTGTACTGAATCTAATAGGATCATAAAGGAGATATTTTGGTCATGACACACGTCACTACAAAATGAAAACGAAACGTAATGGGAAATGAAAACGCCAGACGGATCCCGTTGCCCATAATTACAGCGGTATTATGACGTCATCATATTAGATAATCATTTGCGCTTTTCACCTTGCACTTCAAAGGAGAACAGATCCAAAGCTAAACGATTATGTCGAAGAAAAATGACTGACATCTTAATGATTCAACATAAAGCACATTTCTCTACCATTCTACTGTCTGAATATTTATCGAAGATCCTTCATGTTTCTGCGGGATTCTTTTTCACATTCTCGTGAACGAATTTGAAAGTAAAGCATTCTACAGTTTCTTAAATTGATTTATTGTCTGAACAAGATTGATTGAAAAGACCGCAGCTGGGCCGAGAGAAAAGCAATTTCCTGTGGTTTTATGTTTTAAATGACAATTGTGTGATCTCAGCAGCTGAGTCCTTTAGAGACATACAACCGCATATAGACAGCAGGTGATCTTCATGACCTAAACTTGATGAGGTCGAATCACGGGTGATGTCTTTTGACAAATCAGTTTCACAAAATTGGTGACCCCCTTTGTCGCAGACGGGAGAGGTTTTGACGACAGATAGCAAGCACTCTGGGAGAGAGTAATTCCGAATTATTTTGGTATTCGAGATAGGGAATAAATGGGAATTGCGAGCACCAACTATATCGTGCAGAATTGGCGCGAAAAACATAATTCCGTGGGTCCTGGAAGTCAAACATGTACCAGCAACTATGTCTTCGCCTTAACTTGAAGTGTCATTGGGTTTCTCTTGTTGTCTATAATTCCATTGAAGTTTGCCTGAAAACGGTCAGGTAAAAAAAACATGCGTGATCTGCCTGCGAAGTGGATCGCGCCGAACTCTGCCTCACTTGTAGGTGCTCAAGTTGTTTTACAACCTCGCTCTTTGTGGGAATCTCTCTATTTTCATGTTAATGTCCTGGTATGTTTTACCCTGTCGTGACATGCATGCTTACCGAATGAGTCACCTCATGACTTTTAAACGAGAATGAGCCTCATACACTTCGAGAACACTGCCTTCAGTGTGGTCCCTGTTTTGTTACACATACACTCTTCTCTTTGTTCGGAGCCGGCGCTCAACACGAGATCAATTCACTAAAAGCACGCTCATTTTAGGTGAATTCAACTTAAAAGCACTGCAAATTAACCAAGAGCAGTAGTCGTCATTTTCGTTTTTAACAGTATGTGGCATGTGACACCAATCATGGTTGTATTATTTCGTTTTTCTGAGCGCTCATTGTGTTTAAGAAGACGGCGTTCAGGCTACTTTTGCTTTTATCTCTCACAAGAGGAGGATAAAGGAGGTACAAGTTGGTCCTCTCAGTAATCTAAAGAGGTCCTTATTCTAGGGACGCATTGTTCGTGTAAGTCGTCTGTTTCGCTTGAAGAGCAAATTTGTTTTCTGCTTTCCACTCTTTCTTTGCCGCATCTGCACCGCCTGGCGTCAAAGTAAGCTGGCCCTTCCAGGCTGGTTGTACGTTGTTCACCATCGTTCCCATATTGCAACTTATCCATTTCACTTTGATATTCCATTATCCACGTGGGAGAAACTAGATCCATTTCAGCCACCTTATCAACAGAGAAATTGTAGAATCAAAGCGAAACAGTCCCATGTTTGATGTCTTAGAAGGATAATCTGAAACTGCGAGGGGAAAAAAGCAACAAAAACAGTTACAGCGTTGAAGAAGGCGGTTGAATTTTGAAGAAGCCTTTAGCCTGCAGTACAGACTATAGCGTTATATATATCTCTTCAGCTCAACAGTTCCTCCTTCTTGGAGACTGAGATGATAGTTCATTGTGCTTCCACAAAAGGCCTACCTGCTTATGCCATGGCGCCTCGAACTTTTTGGCCCATCATCGCCATTGTTCTCTGTTTAGAGATGGAGGCAGAGGGTGCTCTGATGGTGATTGAGAGGGGTTGGGATATCGGTAAGAGACCTGCCCAGTCTCAATCAAGGTTTTACCAATTAGGTTTAGTGAAAGAAGATTGGTCTCATTGCAGTGGAAGCACACTATGCCGATGGCGTCAACATTCAGGAGCCAAATAGACCTTTGGGGAGGCAAAGTATCAATGAGATTGGATCCTCGTGGTGTTTAGTTTGTGCAGGTGTTGCCGTAAGATACCTCTCCAACAATATACATCCACAACAACGACAATAAAGACAGAACAAGATCTAGGGGACAGTTAATATTTATTCAATATGAGGTAGCTTATTGGTTATCATGATGAGCCCAGTATGAAAATTACAGCAGTGCTTAAAGATCGCGCGCTTTTATTCCATGATGTCCATTCTATTCTATATCGCGAAGCCTTCCAAACTTCTCTCTCTTTTAATACCTATACATACTAGTAGGCCAGCATGCATGGGAAAAGGACTCTGCTGAATATAATTAAGAATATGTCACATGGTGTAGCTACTTCTCGTCATTCATTAAGAAAGAAAGGACCAGAGTGATGGAAGAATGAGCGCAGGAATGAATGAAGATGTGTGCATGAATACCAGTAGGTCCCACGTGTGTGTCCTTCCGGTAGCGCAGTGAACAAATTTTTGCAGAACGATTAAGGAGCGAGGGAGAAAAAAAGGAGGAAAAGAATACTACAAGTATTTCTTTTCAAATAAACGACTCAGCACAACTGAGCTCTTGTGCAAACACGGTGTCGCCACTATGCTTGCTCTGTACCCTCTTTCATCAGTAGGAGAAAAGAAAGAGAGATGGGTCTTGTAAAGGGGGGCATCTCGAGAATTCTTTAAATTCAATAAATTCTAGCGAGACGAATCAATCGTCTTCTTGTTTTGACTCCTTCAGGAAAACGGCAGTCCTCTCGTTTATTAAGAAAACAAAGCAAGGAACAGTCTGAAGAGACCATTTTTTTTTCGGCGGATAGAAAAGTTTGAAAAACCTTAAAAGTGTGACAAGATTTCAATCAAGGAGCATAATTTGCATGGTGGTTCATGAGAGGTTTACCAGGCTACAACCCGAGTATCTATTTCGATTTGTCAGAAAATGACAGTACGTGTTCATTCTATTAAGCTCTAGGTAATTTGACAATGGAAACTGAAAGGAATGATCACCCATACTCCTCCGCTCACACTACTTACCAAGTCTGGGTATGCGCGGTAGTCACCAGAGGCATGTTGACTTCTACAAAGGTTGATATACATCTTCCTTCGAGTTAGTGAAAGTAGAAAATTTGAGAGATTAGAGCGAAGTGAAACAAAGCGCATAGACTCAACATGAAGAGACTGAGTAGTGTTGGCAGGACAGTTCATGGCAGTATATCACTCTTTTTTTTCTAAAGAGCTGTCTTGTCACAATTTCAAACTTGAACTTGTGCAACAAGATTGATTAAGTGACATCATTGACGGTTAATGTTCGTTATTCTGAAGGTTCGTTAATCCGAAAACGATAAGATGTTCGTTATTCCGAAACATACAAATTCCATATGTCTCGATGTTCGCTATTCCGAAAACGAAATAGGGTTCGTTAATCCGAACATTTGTTGCGTGTATGTTCATTCATCCGAAGATGAAATAAGGTTCGCTATACCGAAGCTTTGTTAATCTGAATATGAAAAAACAAAAGGTTTGTTGCTCCAAAAACGAAAAGAAGATGCGTACACTAACTAACCTACATGATACGGAATAACGAACCATATTTCGTTTTCGGAATAACGAGCCTTCGGAATAACGACCCTTATTTCAATACGCTTTATAGGATGTGGACGTGACCTTTGTAAGATCACAATTTAAGTCCGATATTGACCCCACCTCAACAACAACAACAACAACAACAACAACAACAACAGCAAATGGGAAGAGAAAATTCTTTTCTCGGAGCAAAGAAGACAGCCACTCTGAATACAGCAGCGGTCACGAGCGTCACAGTTACATGTGTCCCGTCATGTCTTGGTGATGGTTAGTCAGAAACCTTGACAAAGCGATGGACAGAGCATCTGACGAAAAAAATGATGAAAGACGAACAAACCAGCAATAGGAAATGATTGATGAGACAGGTTGCACCCTCATGAAGATCAGCGATGCGCCTCAAAGTCTGAATCAAGGTGGCGTCAGAGAAGAGAGATTGGAATAGACACTGTCAACAGCAGACAAACATGATGTAAGCGAGCAACGAAAATAAGTTCTTCGCAACACCTCCAACCACAAAATTAACCACGGTCTCTACCACTGCAACCTCCGTTATATAACTTTTCCAACACCGACAACAATAAACGCTGTCAACAGCAGACATACATGTACGCGAGCGACGAAAATTAGTTTTTTTTTCACACCTCAGACCACAAAATTAACCACGATCTATATACCACTGCAACCACCGTTATAACTTTGGCAACAATGACATCATTAACGACACCAGTGTCTAAATTTTCTCGAGTACACATAGAATAGATGGAGCGATAGAATAGCAAAAAAAAAAAAAGACTTCAACGCGAATGGACAGAAAATGATAAGTAACTAATTATATTTCGCGGGTATGGAGGGCAGGGTCCAAATTAAGTTTGAATTGGAATCAGTTTGAACAAAGTTCTCGTATAGGGTACCTACATAATCCCCTGGTTTACTAATGAATTCAAATCTACTTTTTCTTCATTTCCAGAGGATTTTGCAAACAATATGATCCCAAAACTGGTGTGCTACTGAGGGACATTTGTCGCTCTCTGACATGCTCTTTTGTTGAAATGGTTAAGTCCTGTGGAAATCTTAGCCATATCAAGTGTAATGTTAAGTAATGTAATTTCGGTCCTTATGATCAATGAAGGTTTTTATTTTGTTTTAAATGAACAATTACAATTAAAGGTACCGAGGCAAAATTAAAAAGACAGTCATTTCTTATCATATTAGTCTTTTTTATTATTATGAAAGCCGCGCAATTAATCTTATCTATATTACAGCAAGACCTATTGTCGAACGGGGCAGAATTTGACAAATTATACATGCAACTTCGGAGTTGCACGCGACGTTGTTTGACTGCTTGGGGAAAAGTTGCGGTCTCCTGTCAAAGATGGTAATGTTTTGATTTCCCACGGAATTATGACAGTAAAAACTTGAAACGAAGTAACGTTGTCGTAAGTTTCCTGGATAAGTCATCGTTTGAAGCCACGATGAGCAAATTTGAATTCCCATCTTGACTATAGGTTTAGCTCCAGAGGGGTAGTATCGTGGGCTTGATGACAAAAGAGAGGTGCGCTCTTCCACCTCCCTGATGAGACTATTGGGACGAGACCTGTCTGTCTCCACCAATGTAGATATTTTGACATCTCTGAATTGGGGTTAGGGGGTTAACCGTTCTTCTGTTTGATCCGCCATGAATTGTTTAGTCAGTCGTGATTGAAACGGGGGTAACTTCTATATAATTTGTGAATTGTAGAGACGTGTTAAAGGTCTGCTCCGTTCCCCGTGTAATAAGGGACATGAAAGTTGTGAGATGGCTTAATTTGTCAATCGTTCCTGTAATAAATGAGGTTGATAGATAGTGACTCTAATGTCAGTATGGATTTGAAAATATGAAATATGAAATCAAATGAAAATGAAAATTGAAAGGTGTTTAAGAAAAAGCAATATAGACCCGAAATGAGGTCAAGTACAATTCTATGACTACTTCCTTTTTAATACTCCCTGTAAACAGCTAAACTCAAGATATAGTACGAGTTAACAAAATGTTTGATGAGTTGTTGTACGTCTGTGCATGTGCCAGCGTCTTGTCTCTGTTACAATATACTTTCCCAAGTCTGCTCGAACACCAAATAAATCACGCTGAAGATTGATTGGTATCGACGCTATCAGTCGTAAGATTAAAAAAAAGAAAGTAAAATGCGATACATGTATATACTTAACGAGGCAAACTAATAACAAGGGAGTGTTACGAATAACTTAGATTAAACAAAACTCGTCAGTAAGTCCGCTATTAAAGAACAGCTAATGGTTCGGATCATACACCATCCTGGTTTTTCACTTGATAATTCAATTCCACATAGTTTAAGTCATATTTAGTGAGTACTCAATTTAGTGATAAATAGCAAAAAAAAGAAAAAGAAAAAAAAAGAAAGATATGAAACTAGCCGCGCGAATGGAAAACGTACAAAAGTAATCGCAATACTTCGATATCATATAGAGGAAAGAAATAAATATCAGGTGAAATCATTTTACATCTTTCGAAAACTGTATAATACCTTTAAAACAGCAAATATAACTGTCTGCTTATGAGCGTCAGGAACGGAGTAAACTCGCCTTGTACGAGAGTGATTTCCGATATTGACCCAGTTTCATTCCATCAATATTTGCCAACGGGAAGTGGGTATTGTTGGGGATCTTGTTGTGCAAGTATGATGGATCTTATATGCCAGAAAAATGTTGAGTAGCATTATGATAATCCTTAAATGTGATAGGCTGGTACATGTATATATTAATACACCGAATCAAAGATTCCCAGGTTAATATGTTATCTATTTAGGTTTATGGGAAATGTAATATGAATTTGCGATGTTTACGTTGGTTCTTAAAGAATTTCAAGGCTGCTATATTAAATGCTAATGTATAAGGTCGACCGCTTTCCCCTTTTAAAGGTATCTATGTGTGTAAAGGTAGGGTGGGAGCTGCGGTAACGGTAATAGAGCAGCAACGTCGAGAAAAGATCAAGCTTTCGGGTCAGCACTTCTCTAAAGTATATCCTTTCTATTACTGTCGTGTGTGTGTGTGTGTGGGGGGGGGGAGTTATTGGATTGATACACGACTGGAAACTATGTATGGACCAATCCGCTCTCTTCAAGTAGTCAGTGGACTGTTTGCAGGAAATACCTACACCATATCTAAGTGTATTCATACTACTGCGGGAGAGGGGCTCTCCCTGAATGCACATTTTGAGGGGCTGGAAAGAAGGAATAGCAAAAGATAACTGGCTGGTTAGCTAGCTTAGGAAACAGGGTGCATGGAGAACTGACGAAAAACAAAGGTTGAGAAAGGTATTAGGGGACGCAAGTCATGCGGGATGAAATCTTTAGCAGTTACGACTTTACTACACAGTAGCTCTACCAAGTCACCTCTCTCTTGCGCCTTTTAGCTAGATCTTAGAACCTGTTCATCGTGTTCTGTGAAACATTATTTGCATCGTTGAGTCATTACGGCATACTACACATGCTTGGTAAACCGAATGCAGACGATATGCGTATTTACTCTCTATTCTCTATGTAAACATTACCTACTTTAATAACAATAAGTGATGTCTTTTGTCTCCTTTTTTTTAGCACTAATGCTTCCCCGCATATATGCAATATCCATTATACATCTTACGGCAGTACATGTGTTTTGGGAGCACCTCTGAAATTATAATATTTTTCGAGACCTTCCATCGTTATAAAATCGAATGAAAGTTGTGATACAAAAGCACAAACTAAAACAGAAATTTCGACGGAATAAAGAGGAAAGCAGCACTTTATATTGCATATTATCATATTCTGTTGTATCGACGCGATAATTTGAGAGCATGTCATCTTTGATTTTCATCTGATGAATTTGAGGGGGGGGGGGGTGGCAAAATCAGCAATAGGTGGTCATTGGTTGCACATTTACAGTATGATAGTACCAGTTCAATAGCTGATTTCATTTCAATGGAATAACTTTTAGTATTATGTCTGAAATGGTAATAAATCATAAAATTGAATAAAATGTGATAGGCTAGAAGGCACGATTTAGACAGAAGGAAATCGGGGTTGGACTCACGATGGGATGAAAGATGGAGAGAGGGACGATGTCGTGATCGACAGCGTCGTGTATAAGTCTAAACTTTTTATATGTTTGGATGTTGCAGAGCCTTCTGCATATATGGCAAAGCAAGGCAAGCGTCAAGTTTTGATCAGGAAATGTGTGAAACGGGGATTTCCTGTGGATGCCAAGGATTAAGTTGAAATATAATGATAAACATATAAAAGAGGATGTAGAAAGGAAGATAAGTGCTTGAAGGGCGGAAGTATATATCTCGCGATATAACGTTTGTCACCACATTATAGACAAACGTCTGTGACTCACGGTCAATCAATTGGGGTGCAAGAGAATCAAAAGAGTGAATCTAAATTATTGTCACTTTGTAATCATGTCACCGAACTTAGAGAATTTGGATTTACACTTGAAGAGGGTCGGTGTACTTTTGACTAGGAACCAATACCTAAAAAAAATGTCAAAGTCATTGGTGGCTGTTAAGCAGCTCCAAAAGTCAGCTCATAATTTTCATAAGAAATCTCTAAGTGTATCATACAGATAAATTTATCGTTAAGTTCGACACTGGCTTTCTGAAGGAATTTCAAGACTGAAGAGGTAAACTGAGGGTTGAATAGAGCTGGAGGACTGATGATGAAATAACGAAAGTTTGACAGTTTCTCTCAATTGAAGAGAAGGCACTGTTGTCAATGTCCTCATTTCATATTGACAAGGTTCAAACTATAGATGAATCCGACTTCAGAGCACTTAAATAATGACGGTCATATGCTGGGAGTTTCCAAAGATCGAAAACTTTTAGTGGGTTATGCAATGAGCCAGTTGCGAGGCTATAACAGTGCATAAAAATTATCTTTTGTTAGGCGTACTAGAAGCCCCCAGTTAGAAGTTTCTATAAAAAAAAAACCCACAGTACCCAAACTGAATTGGTCTATGTGTTCCCAGAAATTAACACAGACTATCTTTTTACAACATTTTTTTTTCTTTACGTCTGCCGAATGACGTGGTAGGGGATTAGCAAGGCTTATACATAGAAAAAAAGCACGGTCAAACTTCTCAACAGCGTTCCACTGTCAGGACCATGCCCGAGTCATTTTATCATATAAGGGGACTCACCTGCCAGTGCCTGCGAATCCCAGACAGCACGTGGAGTTTGGAGGCCACTTTTACCCTTTGACTCACGAATGGGAAGTCATTCTTGTTTACATCACCTGCGCTATCAGTTTATTGTAATACCTGAAATATTGGGAAAGATGTCGCAGTAATCAGTGACAGATTTTACAGAATTACCCGTCAGCCGGTGACAGACTTCCCGCCATCATTCTGTGCCACAGGTGTCGTCTGCGTTACACAGGTGTGTAAATAATTATTGTCACGCCATACATGCGTGCTGTTGTGCTTGTGCTTTGACTTATTATGTCTTGTCTTTCATCCTGGCCTTTTCCGTGTTTTTTTTTAATGATTCGATTTGATTTGATTTATTTCTGCTTAATTCCGTTACATCAGATATGACTGTGAACAAGTCATTTATGACAAACATTATATCGACACATAGTTTTTAGTACAAAACAAAACAAATACAAACAGCTTAGGGAACTTAAACAGAAGGGTCTCCAAAATAAGCCGAGGCTTGACGGTATGGAGACCCTATACTTAGCTACTCTGGATAGAATAAGGGATAGAGAGAGAGAGGGAAGGGTAGGGGGAAAAGGGAAAATTAACTCCAACTACTTTACAATAATAGTAATGATAATAAATGAGTCTGCTATTAAAGTTAACACGTTCAGTTGCCTTTGCCGTAGTAATGACCGAATATGCACTATGAAAATAGTAATGAATGAATACAAAGCATTCTACATGAGGTTATCTGACATGAAATAAATTATATCGTGGTTAAATGTGCACAGTAATGATAAGGCACATGGTATACATACATACATATTACATGCTCATATACATAATATACATAAATTTATGTACCTATCCTATACATACAAAGTACGAGTTTTTTCTTCATAACGACCTTGATCCATGTAGATAAACACTTCGTGCATTGAAAAATCAGACCGTTCAGGATGACAGAACAAATCGAGATAGTTCTCCATTGTGTCTTTGTTGTGTGTGTGTGTGTGCAAGTGTAGCATCGTACAAATGAGTGACTTTAGTCACAATCATTATGCACATTCTTTGGGGGTGATGATGCCATCAAGTCATAAAATGTAGAATTGACTTGTATTCAGATCTTCATTGAAAGTCCTTTTTTTAAAGTTACACACAAGAAGTAAGTTTGGGCGTGTATTTCATCATAAACGTTTATATTTATGTGCACTTTGATTTTTGAGCTATTTGGATGTATGTTGTTTTTATCTATTTGATGTAGAATTGTCACAATCTGGCCTTTGGCTGCGACGGCATTATTATCAGTAAGCCATTTCAATCAAAAGCCTTCACATCAAAGTACTAGACAATATTTGTTTGTTTGCTGCTTTTTTTTTGGGGGGGGGGGGGGTCCAGTGCGTAAGTTATAAACAAACAAAAAAATCATGATCTTCCTTATGAACAACCTACAGGAGATTTTTTTTTGAGCTACCGATTAATCCACTTTCGTTTGTTTTTGTGACCAATATCAATTTTGACCAATACCACTATATTATTTCATGCATCATTTCAATGACTCTTTCAGTTTGCTGTTCATTTGATTTTACTTTATTGGTTAAGTCAAACCGAATTTAGAATGTCGTGTGCCTTCAAAGTATAAACGCTGTGTGCAACAGCAAAGACGCCAGGGACCACCCGGAACACCCGCATTCACCACGCGCGACGACGAAGGGCGTTGCGGGAATGAGTGACGATCCCTGCAGGGTGGCGTGCTGCCAAACTTCCACGCCACGCATTTGCCATAAGACTACTAGAGACAAGCCAAATTCCATTTATGACGTTGCTATTCCCTGTATGCCCTTCAAATATATTTGCTGTTGTCATTCTTAACTCCTTCAGTCACTGTTGATAGGGTTAAAGTGGGCACAATTTCCTGACAAGATTAGCTGCTGTCATGCGCGAATGAACACTGATGTGACTGAAGCACATTCCCACTTGCACTCCCAACGTCGTGACCATCCAACCCCTCTATATTCATGCCAGGTATATAATCATAATTATAGAAGAACTGGAAAGAATTTGATAATCTATTCTGTTCCATGGATGCATGTCATTTCATTACCTAGTGTGGGGTGAGTAAACGGTCGCACATGATAGTT